>NC_133665.1:191884345-192184345 GCF_037893015.1 Macrotis lagotis
TACTTTTTTCGCCCAAGCAAGTCTATCTATATTCATGGGGGAGGGGTATTTTGTTTACTTGTAAACAAGAACATTTTACTAATGTAAAAAAATTTTGTACAAAATAAATTAAAAAAAATAAAACAAACAATAAAAAAAAAAGAACTGAGCAGAACCTAGAACAGCGACTCTGTCTTCTTTGAGGCCATGTTTGCAGGATCCCTTAACCTAGGAAGACCACTTTGAGTTTGCCCTTGAGGAAGTACCTGGAGCTGGTCCTGGAAGCAGGACACATTCACAACATTGTGGAATTATAGCAAAGGAGCAACCTCTGTCTGGTTTTGGTTCTCCAAAAGAGGTTCAATAGGGTCATCTGGGGCAAGGCTGAGACCACTCTGACTGGAAACTGGAAACTCTTCTTTTCACCTCCAGGCACTGTCATGGGATGGATCAAGGATGGGCTGGGGGTCAGCAAATTGGGTTCCTAGTTTGATCTGCTACCTGTCAGCTGGTTATCCTTGGACAAAATGGCTTCCTTTCTCTGGTCCCAATTTCTTCATCTAGAAAATGAAGGGGTTGAGCTGGGTGATCTCAAAGGCTGCCCCCGGCTCTACCAAAGCTTCCTCTACCAAGGAAGGCTTAATCTAGGCAAAGATGGAAATGAGGCTAGACATGTAGGTAAAGCCCCCACTCAAGAGGAGACACCCCAGCAATGTTCATAATCATTACCAGATGCAGACAACAGAGAAGGGTGTCCAGGAGTTCCCCCACTGAAGGAAGTTAATCCACCTCCAAGAGAGGGAGAAGTGTGATATTCTTAACTAGAGAAGACTCAAAATATTCTTCTCCCTGGATGCTGGCAATTGGGGGGCTGCCAGTCTGGTTACAGCTATCTATAAACCTTCAGTTAAAAAAGTCCCCTAGATATGAATCTCTGAGTGACCCAAGTCCCTGAGGGCCAAGGGGAATCATATTTGATTTGAAATCAGAAGGTTTGGGTTTGAGCTGTGTATCCATAGGAATGGACTCTTGGATCTCTGTGAGTCTCAGTTAACTCTTCTGTAAAGTGAGGGCTATCAACAATCCAGAGACCTTCTGTGTTAACAGGATTATTTTGAGGACAATGTTTTGTACCCTTTAGTGGTTTAGAAATGGTACCACTGCCATTATCATTATTTTTCTCATTCCACTCATTTATCAAATGGAGGAGAAGTTGAGGGTTAAGGGAACAAGGGTTGAGGAAAGCTTCTTCCAACTCTGCTAACAGAAAAGCCACCTGTTCCATTGAATTCTACTTTGCTGAATAAACTGGATACAAGACTTCAAAAACCACACAACGGTAAATGATCAAGCCGAGGAGCAGTAATTAGGGAGGAAATGAAGAAAACGCAGTGTGGGCCTCCTTAATGTGAAATGTGACATTGATAAATCAAAGGAAGCCTGGAATTAGAGAAGGACATCCTTCCCCGGATAGCTCGAGATAGCACACAGCATGGCCATGAGCTTACCTGTATCGTGCTGCATCTTCCTCGCAGCATAGGGTAAAGCCACCATCACACGCTCCTCACTGACTGGTCCCACCAGAGAGGCCCCAGGCCTGAGACTGGACCCTCCAGATGACATGTGTCCTATTTTCCACTGAGTCCCCCATCCTTAAGGACTCAGTAGAACTCCTGATGGATTTGTACAGTGAGGCCAAATCTAACAGTGGGCCAGAGCTGGAAGACATTAAAAGTACATTAGGCTGAAAACCCCAATAGTTAAGGAGAAGCAGAATCCATGTGACCATGAGGAAAGAGCAGAACTCACTCAGCAGCTTCCAATTTTCTGATGTTTCCATAACAAATACCATAGATTCAGTGAATTTCATTTTGTGGGTCTGTTTTTTGCTGTTGTTGTTTGTTATTGTCATTTTTTTTCCCAGAATAAAGCTCCACTTGGGACTAAAGTCATTTGTTGGGGACCACATGTTCTGCACTGGTAACACATCACATGGTGAGCTTTGCAAAGCCAGTCCTAGTAGCAGGAGCAGAAAAGGCCTATTCAATTATCCAGTATCCACCCCACCCCTCCCTGGCAGGAGACTGTCCCCCAGCAGGCAATGTAACACCCAGCCTGGGCCAAGTGTCCCGCCAGAGGCCGGGCTGCCTGGAAACTGTGAGTATCTGACGGAGACTTGGCTGGGGCCTCTGGACACTTCAGGAAGCCTTAGAGCAGGCTGGGGCCCTGAACTGGCTTTGCGGGAGTATGTTCCTTGGGTGTCTCCCTAATATGCGGGTGCTTATTTTATGAGGCTTGACCTCCAAGGCTGGTGCAGGCAGCCCATGCTGGGCATCTTCCAGACCTGCGGCTGGGCTCCTTTCAGATCAGCTGCTCCCCACCAGCAAGACCGGCCCACGATCGGGTTCTCCCAGAAACAATTTAGGAGTCTTTAGATTTTTCCACCAATTTTTCCAATTCAGCTTTGGAAAGTGAGAGCTTTGCAACAAGTAAACAACAGGGGAAGGTTGCCTGGATGAGCAAAGCAACCTCTCAAGAGGGGAGCAGCGACTGTCCCATCCTCAAGACAAGCTTCCATTACTGCTCCAAAGGGTCCTCCACTGCACCAGAACCACCTTGCCCTATTCCTCACCCTCCTCCCTCATATCTGGCCCAGAATGGCCCTCTCCTAACATAAGACTCTCTCCCTTCCCCTATCAACCCAAATCATGCATGTCCTTCCTTCAAGGCCATACATCAACCCTCATTACCAATATGACCCCTGAGTCCACCGCCCTAATGCTGTGAAAGCTGTAAGCACATTTTGGATGATGCCTTATGTCTGTGGTTGAGAAGCCCTATGTGGGGGACCTTTGGAAAATGTATATAGTATAGCACAACTAGTGTTATTAAGACTACCCCCTACCTCTAAACATGCATTCCATCATGAAATGAAGGAGGAAAGTTTTACTGATCCATGCGGGCTGTGATACCCACACCCATATACATTTAGAGTTACTCCTCTTGGTCTACTTTCCCAAGTGACCAGGTCCTCAGGGAGTGACTACTGCCTGCCCAGAATCATAGGGATAACCCTGAGGGACTGCCCTCCTATCATTGCTCACAAATCATTCCTAATCGTCGGTTGGACTTCATTAGGTTTTAAGCAAAAGGATTTACTATACCCATGTTGTTATTGGAAAAATAAAAATAAAAGTGTCCCTCCTGATCTAGGGAAAACACTCACATAAATGTACACACACAGAGGAGAGAAGAGGCCCAGTGTTAAAGCAGAATATGGGTAGTCAGGCCTATTCATGGAGAACCCATGCCAAAGGGTTACATCCCCACTCCTGATTACTGAAAATCCTCTCTTCCCTTTATAAATTCCCCCTCCATGTAACTTTGGCAGGGATTGGAAGGGGGCTGCCTCTAAAGTCTCCACAATTGGCATTTATCTTTTCCATGAGAAGCTCCTTTTCTCCAGATACTTCTTGAGTTGTACCCTATTGAGCCTCTTTGTCATCAGTTCTTAGATTAGAATCCTCAGCTTCTGAACTTGGATAGCTGATTCATTGCTGGGTTGGCAGAATCACTGCTACAATCACTATCTCCCATCTCTCCTTGTCTATTGCTCAGGGACCAGAAGGGAAAGACACCAACAAAGGCACAGATTCTGTGATTGCTCCTTCCCAGATGGATGAGGTCAATCGATGTCTCCTGGCCTTGCAGTCCTCCATAGCTGCTGTTGGATATGTCCACCCAAAGTTGTTGCCACGTCATCTGATTCCGATGGCTACTGCTACCACCTCTGCTACTGATGTTGGTTGTCAATGGATGTGAATTCTGGAGCTCCCACTCACCTGGGCACTTCCATCTTGGAAAATTCATTCACCTAAGAGCAGCAAAGAATGAACACAAAAGAAACAGGGATGCCATGGGTACCAGAGATACCACTGGAAAACTTTTCATCTGTCCCATAGAAACAGAGTCATCATGGCCATAAACAAGTTCCCCAAAGTTTATATATGATTGCATTAGAAGAAGGCAGAGAATTTCTGCCCAACTTTAAGGACTGGCCCTCAAAGTCCAGTCACTTAGTCACATTTATCTCCATCATTCTGTGAAAGAGGCCCAGACACTGATCTGATATTAGAATGTGAATTTCTTGTGAATGGGAATTTTCAAATGTTGTTCTTATATTCCCAGATCCTAGCATAGTGCCTCACAACAACAGGCACCTAAGAAATGGCGCTTGATTGATTGCTTCTTTCCATTCCCTGCCTCTCTTCCCCCCCCAAGTGGCATCTGGTTTCTCTCTGGGGGACAAGAAGAAGAAATGTTCCTTAATTGATTGGGCAATAGGTAATTTTCTTGTATGCTCCTAGATGACTCTTCCCCGAAGGAATAGAAACTCTTTGGGGCAGGGGTTATTGCATTTTTGTCATGGTGTGCCAGTCCCCAGAACAGAATCTGGTATGTAATAGATCCCTGATATAGCAATGTGTACCAGCTACAATTGATTTATCTCACAGGTGAGCCAACTCGTTCAGCCCCCACCATTGGAAGGTGGTGACACACTTCTTGTCCACTTTCATTTTTAACAATCCTGGACTTGTGACTTTCCCTTAGACACAATTCCCTGTATTGACCCTCAGGAAGCTGAGGGAGGATGGGGAAGGGGGATGGATTTTACTGAAATGCCTTCTTCTTACCCCAATCCATTGTAATGCTTTTTGGGGGAAGTTTGCACACAAGATTAACAAAGCCAAACTCTGCTCTCTATCACCATTTTGCTCTTAACCCCCCCCCCCCCCGAAGAGTATGGGGAGATGCCCCTTTTTCTGCTCTGATATCTAACTTAATCAGCTATAAGGTGGAACATCTGTGTTCACTTCCTAGTTATAGTGGGCAAATCTCTATTTTTTCCTTTTAAATAGAATTCTTCTCTCATAAACAATAGTAACCAATAATAAGACTACATCCAGGAACAGTAGGGATCGATCCCTAACATGGTTGGCCATTTCCAACTTGCCATGTGATAGGTGCCTAGTGATCCTGAGACCGAGGATTAGCTCTCACCCCATGGCCAGAGGCCTCTTTCTCCCCTTTCTTGGGAGTAAATGAAAGGTTAAGTTTGTGGGGAGGAAGAGAGAAGAGGAAAAAGCTAGTTAAATATTTTTCTTTTGCTGTTTTTGGTCTGAGTAACAAGAGACTGTCCATGTCATCCTCCAGTTTCCAGCTACAGAGAGGGAATTATGTTCTACATTATTTTTCTTCTGCAACTGTATGTTTTTAAAGCCTAATGATTTATCACATTAATTGTATTTTTGGTCCACAATTCTTTATTGCATTTTTAAACCAAATTTAGACTTGAGCCAAAATGCTGTTTTACAGAAATTTTAACACTAACTTTAAAAACCAAGAACATGCTGACCCAGAAAATCCCAATCCCTGGAAAAGGAGAAGAGATGGAGCTGTAGTGGGGTGGGAGGGAGCCACTACAGACAGAGGAAGGTCAATCGTACAGGTGGGAGAACCAAGGGAGAACCACATCTTCTCTCCTAGATTGGGTCCCTCCAGGGACTTTTATTTAACCCCATCTCTCCCTGGACCAAGTCCAATGGGCTGTGTTTGGACCTGCACAACATCAGCTCCCATCACCCCATCTTTCCACATCAGATTTAAGCTATTAAATGGGTGTTGGTTGGTTAAGTAGTCTAAATTCCCAGCCTCTCATCCTACGGGCTGGCCATTGGCTCGTGCTGCCTGCCCTCCGCAAGGAGTGGCCAGATGGTTTGTGTCTTGGCTGTTTATGTTCTGAGTCAGAGTGGATGACTTCTCTCTTCAATACAGACCAGAGGGGCCTGGGGGATCTTCGGGGGTTTTACAGACACTCAGCAGCACCTGATCGTAACAGGCCCTGCCACCATTTGCCCTGAATACAGCTCCCACCAGAAGAGGAGGGAGAACACCACACAAGGCCTTGGCAAGGGCTGAGCAAACAAGGGCCTGGGATCCATCTCTCTGTCACAGCAGAGCTATGGGCCTGCTCTGTCTAAAAATGGTTTAGAAACCTCTGTCTGGGAAGGAATGCAAGACAAGGACCCAGCCCTGACTTTGGGGAGTCCTTCTCTGTAGTAGCCGGAATAGACATGGGCAGAAAGAACCACACGGATGGCAAGGGAACGAGGGGTTTAGATCTGTACAGCTTCAGACAATCATTTGATTCCTCTCTGAGTGTTCTCCATCTCATTGCCCCTGAGGGGTGTGGCAATGAGAGGCTGGGGAGAGCCAGGCAGGGAGAAGGGGCTGCAAGGCAAGGCCGTACCTTGAGCCTATAGGTCGGCTTGGAGGAAGAAATGGGCAAAACAAGACTTGCCTCAGGGCCAGAGAGGCTGCCAAAGGATTTGATAACATGGATTATCTTGTCAAGGTGAGCAGCAGAAACAGTTCAAGAGAAAGATAAGATAAGAGAAAGACAGAGAAAGAGGAGAGAGAGAGGAGAGAGATGGAGAGGGAGGGAAAGATAGAGATGATAGAGTTAGAGACAGAGACAGAGATAGAGACAGAGACAGAGACAGAGACAGAGATAGAGATGATAGAGATAGAGATAGAGATAGAGATAGAGATAGAGATAGAGGTAGAGGTAGAGATAGAGATAGAGATAGAGATAGAGATAGAGATAGAGATAGAGATAGAGGTAGAGGTAGAGGTGGAGGTGGAGATGGAGATGGAGATGGAGATGGAGATGGAGATGGAGATGGAGATGGAGATGGAAATGGAGATGGAGATGGAGATGGAGATGGAGATGGAGATGGAGATGGAGATGGAGATGGAGATGGAGATGGAGATGGAGAGAGAGAGAGAGAGAGATGATATGGACATAGATATCTAGATATAGATAACCTCCTCCTCTGGGCTATTTGCTTCCCCTGCTCTCTCCCTTCTGCCCTAAACTCACCTTGGCTATATTTACCTGAGTACATGATCTATCCCTTCCCCCATTCTCAGGGGCATGTTGCAGCACCTCTGATTGGGCCTGACCCAGACTGGGTGGTTGATGATCACTGATTGGATTGGATTTGACCTTCCTATGAAGCCTGGGGATACCTGTGAAGAAGAGGGATAGAGGGCAGCAGGGGAGGGGAACCTAAGAAACCTAGTCCCTCCCCAAGCTTAGGGGATCCTAAAACTTTCTGATCAATGAAGACATATTGGAACACCCCAAAAGATCCATGCTTTCCCCATTCATCAATCAACAAACCTATATTGAATGCCCATCATTGTAGTGAGCCCAAAGACAAAGGAGTTGAGTTGGGGAGAGGAAGATGTGGGAGGTTGAGAGGAAAAAGAGAAACCTCAAGGGGAGTGAGATGGAGAACACTCAGTGAGGAATCAAATGATTGCCTGAACCTGTACAGATCTAAACCCCTCCTTTCCTTTCCGTCCGTGTGGTTCTTTCTGCCTGTGTCTATTCCAAAGTCCTCCATCCAGACTGTACCCAGTGGCTCAGCAGCCTTCCTTTGAAGCTGGGGTGGATGCCAGGGCAGAAGCCAGACTGTCCTCACTGTGCTGCTGGGCTGACCCATTCCCTTTCTCAGTCAGATTATTCTTGTTGGGTTTTCTACATTATTATTATTATTATTATTACAGAGAGCACAAACATGACGGGCTGGACATGTTATTAGAATGCCAGGCATACACTTGCCAATGAGACTATTCTGTGGAGAACTCACCCAGGGCAAGTGCTCACAGAAGGGTCAGAAGAAGTGATACTGGGACATCTTGAAAGTCTCTTAAGAACTCTAGAATTGATTGTCCAGTATGGGAGACTCTGGCACAGGACGCCTAGCATGGAGTGCCCTCATCAGTGAGGGGGCTGCCTCTCTGAGGAAGGCAGAATGGCAGCCATTCAAAGGAAATGTGACACATGTAAGTTTAGAGTGAGCACCTCAGGGGTTCACATGGACTATGTGTGCCCAACTTGGGTAGAGCATCCCGAGCTCCTATTGGTCTGATCAGCAACAGTCAAACACATTGCAATTTGTCTCAACATAGTGATGTCCTTTTGGTCTTCAGTAATGAAGGACAAGAACTGCTCTTGTTGTCACCCTCCTTCCTGAACATGGGCCAGTCTGGTCCACTCACACACACCTTGTGGTTATGCTTGTCTTCCAGGGCTGGTTGTACCAGTATGGTACAGTCCCATGAACCAAAGTCACAGAACATCAGTGGCAGCAGACTGGTAATAAAAAGGGGACTTGGATGTTCAAGGTCAATGTTGAATTACTGCACATACCTGCTCAATGTGGGTGCTCTCTATCCTCTGCCTTTGGTATTTCTTATTTCAAGGGTTAGTTCTCTGGATGGTGCTAGGAGGGATATACTAGGAAATAAAGGACATAAAAAAGTGAAATGTATTGGTAACAATTTCTCAAATGCAAGCCAGGCAGACTCCCTCTCTATAAAGGACTCCAGAGTCAGCTAAATGTCCATCATCAAGGCTTGTTCCAGGTCTATAACCCTGGGTCATTTCTTTGCATGTTAATGTGGATATGATGCACATCCTGTTATTAAGGTTTCACAGCTCACCCTTCCCCTTTAACTTGGACATCTTCCTATTCTCTTTTCACTTTCTTTTGTCTTTCCCCAGTAAATTAGAGGCTCCTTGAGGACAGACATAGGCTTTTTTCTGATTTGCATCCCCAGTTCTTAGCATATAGTAGGCACTGAATAAATGTTGATTGAATTGGATTTGATTGAGTTGAATTGGTCATGTAGAGAAAGGAGTTGGGACTGAAGAGCTGAGTCAGAAAGATCTGGCAACTTGGGAGTGAGAGATAAGAGGAGAAAGAACAAAGAAGGACTGAAATATGTTGGAGCAAGGAGAGATGGAGAGAAAGATTAACCATCTTCCCCAGGGGCTCTCAGAGAGGGAAGCAGAGGACAGGAATGAAACTCCTGGCTATAGCCACATCCTCAAGGACAGAGATAGGTTTCCAGGAAAGGCTAGTTCTTCCCCCAACTTCCCTTCCTGGTGTCTGGCTATTAACAGGCACTATAACACATTCTGCTCATTTCTTTACCCAAACATTTCCAGTAACCTGAATTTTCCTCAACCACAAAGAGGCCAAGGGTTAGCCAGAGACAAATATAAATTTAAATGAAGGCAGGGAGCCAAACCTCTGCCTTAATGTTTGGAATTTTCCAAACTGGGGGCTCTGAGTGATTGTGATTGTATTCCTCACTTTTCATGTAATATAAACTCCCTAAGGCAGCAGAGGAGGGACTAATTCTGACTCTCACCCTAAATCTGACTCATAGACATGAGAGGCCATTATATCACCCCTAGGCTGAAAATGAGCTAATTATTAGGATGGGGTGTGGCAGATAAGACTCCTAGAGACAAAGGGGTGCATGAGGGAAAGAACAATCCCAAGGGCAATGACTGTTACTGGATATCTGCACCATCCTCTGTATACACTAGCAGCCACTAGTATCATGGGGAAAGATGTGGGAAAGTCACCTGGAAAAGCTTACCATCTCCTCCCATGTTGTCCTAGAAAAGGTCCTCTATTCCCAGAGTGGTGAAATTCTTAATATTCTCAATTGTTGGGGTTTGACAAGTTTGTTTCTAGCATCCTGAACATATATACACTGGGGTAGGGGGAAGGAGAAGGAGGAGGAGGAAAAGAGAGAGAGGAAAAAAGAGAGAATCAATTAGTGGTTCAGGTTAAATTTCCAAGAGTATGTTACTCTACATTGGTACCCCCTCTCTCCCTCTCCCCCTCCCCCCTCTGAGAAAACCAATTGTTAAACAGTTGTCAGCACACTCCTATATATTACTGTCTTATTGGTAAGGCCACAGAAAGTTGATAAAATTAGACTATGGCTTCTAAATCTCAGAGCCAGTCTCTCTTCTTCTGCCTCCCCCTCTATAATATATCTACCCAATGTTCCCCACATTGCACTTTTCATTTTCCATCTCCACTCTTGCGTAGGAGCCGCCCTTTTACATCTTTGCTTTGGAACACCCAGATCTCTTAAAGGCTCAGCTCAGGGCCCCCTCCTGTTAGTTTGCAATCCACTACTGAAATCACTAGACATTTTCTTTGGACACACATACTTCTTTTCCCCAATCAAATATAAGCTTTGTGAGTGCAGCAATTGGATCTTTTTTATCTTTGCAACCCCCTGAGACATGGTCCATTGCCTCAAGTAATTGTAGATATTCAATAAACATTTGTTGAATTGAAGTGAAAAACACAATTACCACTAGATTCAACCATGTTCATTGATGCTCTGGGAGTTTTCTGGTTTTCCAATTCTAAAGAGATGAAACAATAGTTTCCAGGCTTATTCACATATCTCAAAATCGACCTGCCTTTGGAAGCACTCAAAGGTGAGTCTTTGCATTTTCTATTACTCATGTCATAGAAAGAACTCTACAAGGTTACTGACTCTGAGTTTCCTTTTATCTTTTAATCTTATAAACAAGTGAGCTGAGTGCTGTGAATCTGGCCATCTCTTAGAGAACCACGAGGTTAGGTAACGCTGCTCCGCTCCTCTGGGGCACTATTAAGTAAATTCTGTGTTCTGGGGACCTGTCCTTCCCCAGAGCTGTCCTTAGGAATGGCCCACCAATACATAAGAGTCCTCATTGGTGCATACTTGTCCAGGGGATTTCATTTTCTATAGACATTTTCCGTCTTCCTGCATACCTGATTCTTCATGAACACACTTCTCAGGATAGCGTATCAGAAATTCATTTGGGGCATTGCTCAGTCATTTGGAGAAAGTATTTAAGAAAAAGGCTTCCCTACACCAAGATAAGATCAAAATGGGCACAGGATTTAGACATAAAGGATAATACCATAGACCAATTAGGAGAACAAGAAATGGTTATTGGTCAGATCTATGAAGAGAAGTTTATGACTAAACAAGAAATAGGGTACATTATAATTTGCAAAATGGACTACAATAAATACATTAAATTAAAAAGGCTTTGAATGAGCAAACCTAATGAAGTAAAGATGAGAAGGAATGCAGAAAACTGAGAAATGATTTTCACAGCTAATGTTTCTGCTAAAGGAATCGTTTCTAAAATATGTAGAGAACTGAGTCAAATTTATAAGAATATTGTCATTCTCCAATTGGACAAAGGATACAATCAGGCAGTTTTCAAATGAAAAAAATTAAAGCTATCTCTAGTCATATAAAAAAAATGTTCCAAATCATTATGGATTAGAGCAATGCAAATTAACACAACCCATATCTCTCAGATTAGCTAAGATGACAAAAAGGAAAATGATCCATGTTGGAAAGGATGTGGAAAAACTGGGGCACTAATGCACTGTTGGTGGAGTTGTGAACTGATCCAGACCTTCTGGAGGACAAGGACAATGAAATTGTGCTTACCCTTTCATCCAGCAACGCGATACTAGATCTATATCTCAAAGAGATCATCAAAAAGGAGGAAAGGCTCACACACACACACACACACACACACACACACACACACAGCAGCTCTTTTGTAGTGGCAAAGAATTGGAAATTGAGGAAATGCCCATCAAGTGGAGAATGGCTGAAAAGTTATGGTATATGAATGTTATGGAATACTATCATTCTGTAAGAAATTATGAGCACCTGGACTTTAGAGAAACATAAAAAGACTTGCAAACTGAGTAAAGTGAGCAGAACCAGGAGAATATTGTAGATATTCATGGCAACATTGTGAGATGAATCAACAGGATGGATGCAGCTTTTCTCACCACTTCAGTAATCAAAGACACTCCTGAGAGACCTGTTATTGTAAATGAAATCTATATCCAGAAAATAAAACTATATCTATGGGGTTTGAATTCAGAACAAAGCATGACATGTTCACTTTTTAAACATCTTTTATGAAATTTCTTTCTTTCTTCCTCGTGGTTTTTTCCTCTTAGCTCTAATTCCTCTTTCACAACATGACTAAATGTGGAAATATGTTCATTACAACTTTTACCAGATTGTTCGCTGCCATGGGGAAGGGGGAGGAGGAGGGAAGAAAGGAGGGTGGTAGAAAAATATGAAACTCATAAATTTGCAAAAGGTTGAATGTTGAAAAGTCCCTTTGTATGTAATGGAAAAAATAAAATAAAATAAAAGTAAATAAATAAACAAACAAAGAAAAAGAAAAAGAAGACCTGATAGCATAGTAAGGTCAGGGACTCACTTGAACTCTCCCAAATTCTCACCGAATGCCTCAAAATGAATTGTGGAGTGGTAGAATCCACAAAGAAAGGGATTGGACAATTTCTCTGTGGAAGATAACTTGGAAAATCAGCAGGAAAGGTCTGTCTTACTACAGTGAGAGTGTATAACAGAGCAGTAGGCAGCAGCAGCTTTCAGAACTCTCAGCCCTCAGAGGGTAAGGACTTCCAAGCATTTCTAATGAAAAGACCACAGCTGAAAAGAAAATTTGACTTTCAAATACAAGTCACAGCTGAAGCTCAAAAAGGTAAACAGGCAGGAGAAATCCAAAGTGATGCAATAAGTTGAATTCTTTACATTCCTATGGGAAGATATTCTTGTAATTCCTAAGAATTCTATTATTTTAAGACCAGTTAGGAGTGATGATCACCCTTGATGGACTCGATCATTCCATCAGTGCAACAATCAGGGACAGTTTGGGGCTATCTGTGATGGAGAGAAAGAATTGTGGAGTTTGAACAGAGACCAAAGACTATTACCTTCAATTTAGAAAAAAAAACCATAATCTTATTATGTAATTTTGTTATCTCTAATACTTTATTTTTCTTCCTTAAGGTTATGATTTCTCTCTCATCACATTCAATTTGGATCAATGTACAACGTGGAAACAATGTAAAGACTGGCAAATTGCCTTCTGTGGGGGTTGGGGGAGGGAAGTAAAATCAGGGGAAAAATTGTAAAACTCAAAATAAATAAAATCTTTGGGGGAAAAGGGGTATATATAGCCAGAGGGCATGGGTGTGAGTTTACCATAATGCAATCCTATTAAAAAATTATTGATGGGGAGAAAGAGGGAAGGACTGGGAAAAGGGGGAAGGAAGAAGTAGAATAGAGTAAATATCTCATATAAAAGAAATATGAAAGAGTTTTTAACAGTGAAGGGAAATACAGAATTGACGGTAATATTTTAACTTTACTGTCATTGAAAGTGCCTCAAAGTACCAACTAATATAGATACTCAACTGGGTATGAAAATCTTTCTCACCCTACAGGGAAGTAGAAGGGGAAGAACATAAAGGAAAGTTGACCAAAAAAAAGAAGGTGGATTGGGGGGGGGGGGGAGTGGTCAGAAACAGAACACTTTGAAGATGGACAGGAGAAAATAGAGACAGAGAGAGAGAGAGAGAGAGAGAAATAAAAGCAAAAAGTAGAATGGAGGGAAATGATTCTGAATGTAAATGGGATAAACTCACTCATAAAAAGGGAAATGGGTAGCAGAGTAGATTACATGATTTAGAAATTAAGAGTGATATTTTATTTTTTTTTAGGTTTTTGCAAGGCAAATGGGGTTAAGTGGCTTGCCCAAGGCCACACAGCTAGGTAATTATTAAGTGTCTGAGACCAGATTTGAACCCAGGTACTCCTGACTCCAAGGCCAGTGCTTTATCCACTACGCCACCTAGTCGCCCCAGAGTGATATTTTAAGCAAATTAGAGGAGTATGAAAAAACTTACCTCTCAGATCTATGGATCAGGGAAGAATTTGTGAGTAAACAAGAGATAAAAATCATTATGGGATATAAAATGGATAATTCTGGTTTCATTAAATTAAAACATTTGCACAAACAAAAGAAATGCAGCCAAGATTTGAAGGAAAGCAGAAAACTGGAGGGGGAAGGGAGTTTACTACAAGTTTCCCTGATAAAGTTCTCATTTCTCACATAGTTATAAATTTTTATAAATTTAAGTCATTCTCCAACTGATAAATGGTCTAAGATTAAATAGGCAGATTTTCAATAAAGAAATCAAAGTTATAAATAATGTATATAGTCCTAGAGATTTCTTGGGTCCTGAAAGGTGAAGTGAATTGTCTATGACCAGTATATGACAGAAGTTTGAACTGAATTCTTACTCTAAAATAAACTCTTTGCTTCAAATTACTCCATGACTGCCTCTCTTATGATGGTATGTGTAACCTTGAGCTACTTTAACTCTTCTGGGAAACTAGGTGGCATACTGGTAGTAATTTCCTAGTTATGTGACCCTGGGCAAGTCACATTATCCCTATTGCCTCTAAAAAGAAATAAATACTTCTCTGGACTTCCTCAGTTTCCTTATCTGGAAAATTAAGGAATGGGAACTAAGTGACCTCTAAGATCCCTTTCAGTTCCAACCTCTTTTTCCTCTAATTTTTTGACAATTGGCAGCTGCTTATATTAATTTTTTTTTATTTAATTTCAGCGACAAAGATTGGGGAGGGGAACATTAGAAACCATTGAAACCTCCTACAAACTACTCTGAGAAGGGTATATAACTGCAAAGTAAAGGACCCTTTTATGATACCACTGCAGAAATATTTTCTGAGATCTGAACAGACAGATAAAAGTTTAGGAATGGAAGAGACAGGCTAAGTGATTCAAGCCAGAATGACTATAGAAGGAATCTCCTCTGGTCAGAAACCTGGACCCTGCCCAACTTTGCTTAAATATAGGCTCTGGCTAACCTAAGCCAAAATACAGGGGGAAGCTGAGGCTAGCCCAATCCTTTCCTTTGCTTTGGAATTCTCTCTGGGACCTGGGTCTGAAGGTATTGGGACAGAAGGTCAGGGCCTGGACTTTCTTGCAAGATCAGGATTCTGGAGAAGAGGGAGCCTTCCCTCTCTAGGACTGAGATGTGTGAGGGCTGAGCCTCAGCTGCAGCATATCTCAGAGACAGACTGGGCTGCCTCAAGATTGATCTGCATAATCCAGACCTGGGGAAGGGGTTAGAGGAGGATGGAGAAGGAAGAGGTGCCAGCCTTTGGGGAAGGTGGAGAAGGAAGGAAAGTGCTGCCTGAAAGGGAGGCCCTTTCCCTAGCTACCCCCCATCCAACATGTTTCCCCTGTTGGCTCTCTGGTTTCTTTCTGCAGAACCATCATTCTAAAGGGAGGAAATCACTGTCTGTGGTTACTTGTCCTGCCCCTGGGCAGGGCCATCATAAACATGGTACATTTCTAGGAATCTCAGCCCTCTGGGAACTCATCACCACAAGGGCTGGGAGGATGAGTCTTCTTTACCCCAAACCTCTGCCCTAATTATCCTTCTCCTCAATCTGGCCTGTGACCACAGAGTTATATCATTTTCCAGATTGGTGAGCCTGCCCTCAGTTCACTCTCAGTCCTTTGAAAGTCAGAATTTTCCAGAGATCAACCCTGCCCCAACCTCTTTCCTTAGGGTTGGAGATGGGAAGGGTGGGGATGGGAGTATAACGCCCCTTTCCTTAAGTCTGACCTCCAGGAGTCAGACACCTCTCTCCAGTTTGAAATTTCTCAAGCAGGAAATCCTGGCCCTGTTCATCATGACTGAGGATTATCTGCCTTCCAGACCATCAGACATCCTGGCAAGCCAGCCTCTCTTTGGAGAGTATTCTAGGCCTTCCCAACACCCCCACCAGGCCACATTTTCCTAAATGAAGGGATGCTCTGTGAACAAATCCAGATATTCCATCTTGACTTATCATCCTCATGACCACTCTAAGATGGGGAGAGCTTAGGGGAGCACCTGGCCATTTGTAAGCATCTCCCTTTTTGTTCCCTTTCTGGGAGGACCAGAGAGACCTCAAACTGTCTATCTTTGAATTCTCTGGACATAGGGCCCATCCCCTGAAGCCCACCTTGATGACAATTTCCTTCTGACATCTCCCTGCAATTTTTAACATCCCTAAGGCTCCTCCTCTCATCTTCAACCTTTACTTAAAGATCACCTGGAGGAGGCAGCCAATTTGGGCCATTCCCTTGAGCCGCTGGTCCAGGCGGGCTTCCTCATATTTCCTGTTTCTGGTATGAAGCTGACAGCCGAGTAGCTCAAGAGAACTGGAGACAGTAACCTTCTCCTTCTGCTTGGGCCATCACCCCAAAAGACTGATCTTTGGGGTCCCCCAGGGGAGCTGCAGAGGGAGTTACAGGGAGAAAGGGGAGGGAGGCAATAGTCCTGAAGTCTCCCTTCTTTTTTTCTCTCTTAAGTAACCTTTTCTTGAGAGAACTTCCCCTTTCCCAAGGCTCCTGAGCATCCAGAGCTGAGGGTTTGTTTGTTGGTTAGCTTTTGGTTTTGTTTCTTTTTAGGAAAGTCAGTAAGGAGAATGCAGATTGCAGAGACTAATCCCACTTTCATCTCAAGGATTTCCAGACCGAGTCCATCCTGAGTGAAATCTAGGGCAGGGAATCATAGCAGGAGCAAACTTGAGATGACTTAGAGAATCAGGTGGAGAAGGACGCAGGGCAGATGACTATTTGACTCTGCCTTCTATGTGCCAGGCCTGGCACAGAGATTAAAATGAGATAGGTCCTGCAGTGAGAACCATGGTGTAAGGAGTTATGCCAACAGGGGAAGCAGCAGCCCAGGGATTTCAGGGAAAGGAGAAGTCTTCAGCTGGTAGAGCTATTCATCAAGGGCTATCCTTGCAACCTAGCACCATGGGCCCTAAGTTCTCATCCCATTGACTATTCAGTGATTATTGTCTCTTTGCTTGCCTCAAATTGGTTGGAACAGTAATTCTCCATCCAGTTCATTATGTTGAGCATGACCCATATGCACAAAAATATTTCTAGCAGCTCTTTTCATAGTGGCAAAGAATTGGACACAAGGGGATGCCCATCAGTTGGGGAATGGCTGAACAAATTATGGCATGTGAATGTGATGGAACACTGTTGTCCTCTAAGAAACCATGAGGGATGGGACTTCCGAATAGCCTGGAAGGACTTGCATGAATTGATGCTGAATGAAGTGAGCAGAACCAGAAGAATGTTATACACCCTCTCGACAACATGGGGTGATGATCAGCTTTGAGGGACTCATTCACTTCAGCAGCACAATAATCAAAGACATTTCTAAAAGACTTGTGATAAAAAAAAACATACCATCCATAGCCCGAGAAGGAAACAAGGAGTTTAAATTGCAGACTAAAGCTTACTATCTTCAATTTTTAAAAATTGTCTTGAGTATTATGCTTTTTTTCTTTCTTTCTCTCTGTTGTTCTTTTTTTCCTTTGTGATTTGATTCTTCTTTTACAACATGATTAATATGGATCAATGATTAGCATGACTGTACAGGTATGGCTTATATTAAGTTGCTTTCTATCAGAGGGAGGGGGGAGGAAAAGAAGAGAGAAAGGAAAATGTAAAACTCACAGACTTAAAAATTGTAAGCTGAAAACTACCATTGCCTGTAGTTCAAAAAAATTAATTAATTAATTAATAAAAATAAAACAAGTGATGACTGAGTCCTTGTGGCCATCCCTCCTACTCCCCAACTCAACTTTGGTTCCTATGGATTTCACAGTGATGAGCCCTCACTACTAGCCTTCTTCCCTTCACTACTGGCCTTCTTATCCCCCCACTTACAGTGTCCTCCACTCATTCCTCCTGAATTATCAGCTCCCCTCATATCTTCATCTTTAATGACTTTAAGATTTCAGAAAAGAACCAATCAAAAAGCCAGGGCATCCCTGGACAGGAGCAGAGTGAGAACAATGTCAATCATGAGTTTCTTTTTCAAAAGGGTTTGTTAGATTCTTGCAAAGAGAAGTGCTGGCTGAAAGCATCACTTCAGATTCCTCCCCATGGCCAGCCAACCTAGTCATTAGTTACACAGGCGCGGGGTGACAGACGACAACTGATTCACCACAAGCCAGTGAAGCTTCTGGAAAATACAACTCAGAATGCTCATCCTCATAATTTTATCTTTAAAAATGAAAGGCAGCATATTTGAAGTGACCACTAAAGTTTTTTTATTCCCCAAAGCCAATGTTTTCTCTTACCTCTTTGCAAAATATTTCTTTTTAAGGAAATCTCTTCAATTTATTTTTTCTCTTGTCTTCCTTTTCTTTTTCTTCTCTTCTCCCTCTTCCTCTTCTTGTCTCCTTCCTTTTTTCTTCATCATCATCATCATCTTTTTCCTCTTTTCTCCTCCTTCCCTCTTTTCTTCTTCCTTCCTTTTCTCTTTTTCTTCATCATCATCCTCATCACCTTCTTCCTCTTTTCTCCTCCTCTTCCTCCATCTCCTCCTCCTCCTGGAAGGGGCCTATATGGGTATCCTGGTTTCATATCCTCAATCTAAGATGAGGGAACTGAGACCTTCTGGGTGAGAGGTAGGGAACAGACTGGGGTACAGAGGGAGAAATGCAGCACACTTTTGCATATCTCAGACTGCTCTGCAACAGATGAGTCCAAACCCCCAATTTTCAGGTGATTTTGTATAAACATCCATGAATCCTGAGACATGATAATCCTAAAGAATGAAATGTAGGTGATCCCAAGATCTATGAAGTGAAACATGGTGGCATCCATATAATCCAAAGTTATCATCATCCAGGGTTGCCACAGAAGGATCACAAAAGACGGAGGAAGCTAAAATGGGGGGGGGGGGGATGTTGGGCTAGTCATTTAGTCCAAGACTGAGGGGTCACAGTTGGGCAATCTCAGGATATCTATGGTATACAAAGAATGTTAAAAGCTGTGAAGGAATGAAGGATAGTCCATAGAAGGCAACGTGGTAGAGGTGAAAGAAAACTGTGCTTAGAGACTTGAGTTCAGCTTCTGCCTTAGATACTTGCTGGTTGCATGATCACAAGCAAGTCTTTATTAGTCTTAGTTTTCTCATCTGTAATATAGAGAAAACAATTGTGTCCATCTTCCAGGTTTGTTGTGAGGATCAAATGTAGTTATATACTAAAATGCTCTGCAAAACTTTCATGCTATGGAAATTTTAACAATTGAAAGACAGTGTGGTATAATGGTTAACATATCAGACTTGGACTTAAGAATATCTCAATTCTAATCTTGCCTCAAATACTTACAGACCATATGACCCTTTGAGTCACTTAACCTCTCTACTATTCAACCCAGAAAGATTCATCTTCCCAAGATCAAATATGACCTCAGCTACTTACTAGCTGTATGACCCTGAGCAAATCGTTTTACCCAGTGGCTTCAGTTTCTTTATCTATTAGATGAGCTGGAGAAGAAAATGGCAACTCACTGCAGCATCTTTGTCTAGAAAACCCCAAATGGGCTGACAAAGAATTGGGCACAATCAGAAATGACTAAACAATAACAAATGAGGTCTAAATATGATTATCTCTACGGTCCTTTATGGCATTTTTAGGGTACCATGGATGACAATCATATGCTGAGATGCCTTGGAGGGGTTGTGATATCTTCCCGGTCACCAATGGAGTAAAGCAAGGATATGTCCTTGCTCCCATTCTTTCTAGCATGATGCTTTCAGCCATGTTATCAAATGCCTTCATTGAGGATGATATAACCTCAGGGCCAGCTACTGTACTGATGGCAAATTCTTCAATTCTGAAAAGGCTCCAAGCCATGATCAAAGTGGAGAGAGTGCTGCCACAGGATCTTCTGTTTGCAGATGACTTTGCCCTCAATACATCTTCTGAAGCTGAGATACAACAAAGTCTGGATTGATTCTTTGTTATTTGGACTCATTTTGGCCTAACAATGAGCACCAAGAAAACCTAAGTGCTCCATCAGCCAGCACTACACCATCCATATGTGGAACCATCCATTATGGCAAATGGAGAAGTTTTGAGTGCTATGGACAAGTTCACTTACCTTGGCTGTGTCCTTTTCAAGGAGGTCCACATGGACAATTAGGTTGACAGTCGTTTTGCCAGAGCTAGCTCAGTATTTGGGAGGCTCTGAAAGAAAGTATGGGAGAAAAGAGTTATTAGACTGACTACCAAACTGAAGGTCTACAGAGCCATTGTGCTGACCTCATGGCTATATGCCTCCGAAACCTGGCCAGTCTACCAGTGCCATGTCAGGAAATTGAATCACTTCCATTAAAATTGTCTGAAGCTCGCCCAGAAGGAGAAGGTCCCAGATACTGAGGGCCTTTCTCCAGTGAAACTGCCTAGTGTTCCAGCATCACTACAGAAAGGGAAACTACGAGAGGCTGGACATGTTGTTAGAATGCCAGACGTATGTTTGTCCAAAAGCCTATTTTATGGAGGACTCACACAAGGCAAGCACTCACAAGGGAGTCAGAAGAAGTGATACTGGGACACCCTGAAGGTTTCATAGAACATTATATTTAATTGGGTAGCATGGAAGACTGGCACAGGACCACCCAGTGTGGCATGCCCTCATCAGCAGAGGGGCTTCACTCTATGAGGAAGTTAGAATTGAAGCAGCTCAAAGGAAACAAGACCTTTGTAAGTTTTGAGCATCCACCCCAGGGCCTCACATAAACTATTTGTGTCCAACTTGTGGTAGAACATTCCAAGCTCATATTGGTCTGATCAACTACATTCTCAAACATAGTGATGTCATTTTGGTGTTCTTTGATAACAAAGGAAAAGAACAAACTAACTAGATTTTATAGTGGAGGAAACTGAGGCAAACAGAGATGAAATGATTTGATCATGGCTAGTCAATGTCTGAGGCAGGGGATGAGCTCACATCTACCTGATTCAGGCTCCAAAATCTATACAGTATATCATCTAACTACTTCTTCAAAAAACTAATAGAAGGAGATAAGTCATGGACAAATACAAGCAAGAATATGACAAATATATCAAATTCATTCATATAAAGTATTATGAAATCAAAAAGAGAGATCCTTTTTGGCTAGGAATATCAGGTATGGCTGGAAGAGTGGTGAATGAGATAGATCTGTTTTTTTCCCCAAAAGTTTGTGAAATAAAACAAGCATTTCTATCATTAGATATTTAAAAGATGATTGTATATAAACCTGCTAAACTAGAAGGATCAGTGAGATAGGAGCAAGCAGGGAGCCATTGGAAAGTGGGGCCCATGTAAGCACAGGTGAAGAAAAGTCCGGAAGATGTAAATACATCCAAAGAATGAAGAATATATACATTAGGCTGGGGTTTACAGTATATAGAAGGGTGTGGCATGAGATAAGATTAGAAATGCAGGAAAGAGATTTTGGAGGTTCTAGTGTGTCTGGCTGAGAAGCTTGATGGGCAATGAGGAGTCACTGAAAGTCTTTGAATATTTATTAGAATGGCATGTTGAAACTTGTACAGTGAGACACCAGCCTGGAGGCAGAGAGACCTGTTAATAGCAAGTTACCATAGTTCAGGAGAGAGGTAATGAGGTCCTGAACTAGAAAGGGGAGGGAGCTAATGGAAATGAGAGAGAAGGGATGACTGCCAGAGCTGGGCCTTGACTGGGGTCTTCCTTCTTGACCAACTCCTCCTGGATGACTTAGAAGTCATGAACCTGGATGATTGGGAGATTGAGGATGTCATTAACAGAAAAGGGAGATGGGACAAGAAAGAAGATTGAGAATCAGGAGCCTGTCCCCAGAGAGCTTACACTTTGGTAGGGTAGATGAGAAATGAGCACTGAGCTGGAGAAGATGAACTGACTTGCCCCAAGTCACACCAGACTTCACTCTCCTCACCTATTAAACAAATGTGTTGGATTACTCCTTTTCTAAAGGACCAGTTAGCATGAATCTGTCCAGATTCTATATTCATTCTTTATTTCTTCATTGGTCATTGTGGCTCTGCCCACCATCAGACCTTCCTCATCTCTCTCACCTTGACTGTCTATTGATGCCCAACTGGTCAGCTTCATTTTGACCTCTTCCCAGTCCATATCATCCTAAACACAGCTACCAAAATGATACACTTAAAACATGGGTCTGGTCAGTCTTGCTCCTGACAAAAACACCTTCAATGGCTTCCTAGTAGCTTTAGGAAAACATACAATCCTCTCATTCTAAAAAAAAAAAATTGTCGGAGCAGTAGGACTGATGTTTTGTCTTTGTCCTTCATTTTTGAAGAAGACCACAACATCAGAGAGATGATGCTATGACAAACACATGAATTGGATTGGGGGGGGGGGGTGCTAAGTCCCCAGCTTCACTTTCTTCTCTAGAGCCATCAGTGTGCAGATTTGAATCAGGGCAACTGGAGATGGCCCTGGATTCAGTACAATCATGGTTAAATGACTTGCCCAAGGCCACACAGCTAGTAAGTGTCAGAGACTGGATTTGAACCCCCATTCTCTTGATTTCAAGGCCAGTGCTCTTTCCACTGAGACAACTAGATGTAGTGATAGGTGGGAGAAAAAGACTTCCCTCTGTTGTGGCAACTTGGTGACACAAAGAATGGAGTACTGAGCCCGGAGTCAGGAAAACCTGAATCTAAAACTGGACTAAAATTCTCATTAGTTCTGTGACACTGAACAAGTCATTTAACCCTTGTTTTCCTCAGTTTCCTCCTCTGTAAAATTGGATAATAATAGCACTTACCTCAGGGTTGTAAGAATTAAATGAGAATATATATGGCAAGTCCTTTGCAAATCTTTAAGCATTATATTAATGTTAATTATCATTGCTACTATTATTAGTACTAAGGTAAGTTATTTATACTGAATGGGTCCAATAGGAAAGAGAATTCCTTTCTTACAACCCTGAGTTAATTTTTCTTCTAAAGGGAGTTTAAATTCCTTTGATGAGTACCATAATGTAGGGTTCCTGTCAGAATTTCTAGGGCCAAGATGGGAGTAAATGGAATGTATGGGGATTGGAAGGGAGAATGGCCACTCTACCAACCCAATGCAAGTCAAGGGATGCTACTAGAATTCTAGGAGGTGTGTAGAGTTAGTCATCTGCTATCTCACCCTAGAACTTCCTTCCTTGCTTGGAGCCACCTCATTCTGAAAGATCCTTCTTCCAGGCCAGCACCACTCCCTCATTGGGGAGTTCCTCCTAGGTCCTCTTTTGGGGGAAGGGGTCTGGGATGACCCACATTTGTTCCTCTTTCCTCTCCCTTTTGATTACTGACCTCCTCATTAGGTTGTAAACCTCTAGGAGGCAGAGACTGTTTCTCTTTTTGCTTCTATTCCTACTTAGCATGATGTACATTTATGTCCACAATGTGGCCAGGGCACAAGGGCCACTTAATAAGTGCCTTGGGGAAAAGATGGGACTCATTTGAGAAAGGAGATCTATAGACACACATATATAATATCCATACACATATGTATATCACATACCTAGAAATATAAACACATAGTTTTATGAGCAATTATAAGTTCTTTTCTTTGGGGTAACACAGAAGTTGTCCTGGATTAGATCTGGCTTGTTCTCTTGGATAGTGGCATGGGAGTTGAGACCATTTTACCCACATCTATGGAGATATAAGACATGAGATATCTTTCGATTATATTTTGATATTTCTTAAAGGGAAAAATTGGGGCAAAAGGAACCTGGGAGAGAAAGACTCCTAAGGCTGCCCCCATAATTGAAACTGGTCCCTGGAACTGGTCTCTCTGAGGGGAGGGGGGAGGCATTGGGCCATGGGTTACATATACATAATGATTGGTTTTAAGGGTTCATGCTTGAAATATCACTTAGAACTTGAGAAGTGCCTGGTGGCTTAGTGCAAGAAAAATGACTTCATCATTAAAACTGCATGAGACTCATTTGTTTCCTCCCAACTGCTTGTCATGGTACTTAGGATTTAAGGATCCAGAATCCCTCTGACTAGGCAGCAAGTACCGTAATGGATGGAGTAAACTGGTCCTCATTGCCCTTCCCTAACCACTAACAGCTCAGAGGAGGAGAAGGGATGGGAGAAAAGTGGCCATGGCCTTTGCTTGGTGTGAAATCAATGGGTTCCATCTAGGGAGAAAGGAACTCAGGATCTGAGACAGACCCATTCCTGGTTTAGGAGGAGAAGACTGGCAGAGATTCCCTTGGGCAAGGTGGTACTTGCTTGTTAACTTCCAGCAGATTTCTCAGTGCTGGGCATTCTAAGTGAATCCCCAGAATTAGCAGGACTCCTGTTTTGGGAAAGAATTGACTCTTCTCTGTCTGAATGCCCTTGTTGCAGATCCCTGTGTATAGCCAATGGGTCCCCCTTCTCCTACCCAAAGATCTGGTCTCCTAATTCCCATGCCTGACAGATCCTCAAGCATGATTCACCCTCAGTGGGAGAGAAACAAACAGACTTCCTCTCATTTGACAGGAGGGTGTCTTTTGAGTGATGCTATGTGATGAGACTTCTGCTCTTGTTCATCCAAGCAAACTTGCCAAGCAGCTTGAGCCAGTCCATTTCAAAATGTTTCAAGACATTCAGGCAAAGCCGGGGGCAGACTAGGTCCACAATTACCTTGGTATATGGGGCTCGAAAGGAGGAGCCGCTCTCCTAAATAGACATGTGCTCTGCAATTTATGGCCCCAGACTATTGCTAGAGGTTATGTGACTTATCCATCTTCCCCTTTCACAAAACCATGTGTTTGTATTGTTTCCACCTTTTCTTGAATCCCACCTTCTGGCCCCACCACTTGACCGAGACTGCTGTCTCCAAGATTAGAAAGTATTTTCTAATCATTGAATCGGTGCCCTTCTACCCTGGCAAAAGAGGGACAAAGAAAGGTGTTGGCACAGTAGAGTATACAAAGATACAAGAAAGACTATTTCATGGGAGTCAGCTGTCACATTTTTCAGTACCAATGATAAGTAGTTGCAAAAGGACCACCATTAAAATAATGGTAGCTTAGGGACCAACATCAATTGCTAAGGATGAAAGGGGACAGAAATTCTATGAAGAAATTGATTAAATTAAATGAACATAAACTCCTATCCTTAGTGACTTCAATTCAAAGTTCTGAAAGGTGATGATGGGGGAAAATACACACAAAGATGTGGTTTAAGAAAAAAGAGAGAGACCAAGGATTTCCAAATTATAGAGAAGTCTTAAGCTTATCATGAACGTTTCCAATAAAAAAGAAAAATAGGAACTGAAGATGGTGAACACCAAGCAACATCATAGAGAATGAATTTGGCTACAATTTAAGAAATGGGAAAAAGATTATTATAGACAAATGAGTTATCTCTGAGCTAACTGTCTGGGCACAATCACAAAATGAACTTGACAGAAGTAATATCAGAATTTAAAATAAACAAAGAATAATGAGAAATAAAGATGTGGCATCCAACTAAGAAGATTTATTCCTGAATTATTTAAGCAATCTATTAAAAAATCCAAAATAGGAAATAGACAATAGTAATATCATAATTTCACCCAAAAATTAAACCAGTATCAATTAATTACTCTAACAAGGGGTCAAACCCGTGCAGAAAGTGCCTTAATCAGCAAATATTTGAATTATTTGCCAAACTTCAGTGCCAGAGATGCATCTGTCATCAAATGCTTAACATATTGGCCAATGGAGAAAGATGGCTGCCAAAGGAAACACCGGGTTAGGACATACTCATCTTTAAATCTTAGAAAGAAGGATGATTGATGCAGAGATAAACAGTGGAGGGTAAAACCCAGACTAAAGAAAACTTGGCAAGGTGTCTGAGTGAGCATAGTCATCCCAAGGATATACAAGTACAAAAACACAAAGGGGCCACAAACAGAAGAAAAATGAAAAAGATTTGCAAAATTAATTTCAACAAACCATGTTCTCCATCAATTTTTTTGTGGATCCTGCTCATAACTTATGATCATAGTCTCTGAGGTGCTTACAAAAGAAGCAGAAATGGTCCTAAAGAGAACAAAGACAGGAAAAGCAGCCAGACTGGGTCAAGTGTGTACAAAGGACAAATGTTCTGGATGCAATAGTACTAGGAGGGCATCAGGAGGCTAATTTCTACAGGATTTTAAGGATAGGAAGAAAGCAAAAGAATGGGGAGAATTCTCAGCCTTCATTTGCTCATTGCAGAAAGGAAAGAAAGAAAAACATTCAAATCAGTCAAATTTTTTGGATTCTTTATTTTAAAAAAACTTGCTTCTCTCCATATGTCCAAGTTATTCAGGATTTATTGGAAGGTATAACAATAGCCATCATTCTGCTCAATGATCTTCTGAGCATAAACGTGAGGGGGCAACCGAGAAAAGAATGATGTATTTCCTCCAAAGATTCTTGCCACAATGATGGAGGAGATCCAATTCAAGGTCCAAGACAAAGAGACTCCTTTCTGGCAGTTGTCATTGTTTTGATTTCAAGCCAAATTAAATGCCAAATGACTCTTTGCCAACGAAGCCCCATAAGGGGTCACAAAGAGTCAGATAAGATCATACAACAGAAATAGAGTTGCTTAGATGAGATTTGACCACACAAGAAATAGTTAATGGAAGAACAGTATTCATTAGTTATATTTCCCCATGGATACTGGAAGGGACAATTCAAACAGCCAATAAGCAGGACCCAGGGCTGGTAAGGAGGAAAGGGGTTAGGTGGCCTTCAGGAAATTGCCAAGCACCTTACTGACCCCTAAGCTTCTCATAACCAAGATTATCCATATTTTTATGACAAACACTTCCAATATTTCTATATGACAATAAGACTTGAACCAACACTGCCATCAGAAAACTGAAGATAAGTATCCTATAGAGAGGGCCATGGAGCAGCAGCTCTATAGAGACAATGAGGAGTTCTGAAGAATAGGAGTAAAGAAGAGTATGACCTTAGACATTTATTGGCTGTGTGACCCTGAGCAAGTCACTCTACCTCTACTTCAGTTTCCTTTTCTGTAGAATAGTATCTGCCTCACAGGGTTGTGGTAAGGAGAAAGAGAGATCATTGTAAATTGTTTTGCCAGCTTTAAAATGCCATATGAATTCTAGCTAGATATTATGACAGAAGATTTTCATATAGTGAGAGATGATAGTATATAACTTCAGTAATCCATTGGTTCTATGGTCCCTGTGAGAGGGGCAGGCCTCCAGGATTATGGGTAAACAACTTGTAGGTATGTGAGGCAGCAATTGAGAACAGGCTATCCTGATTTCAAACACAACCCAGTCTATACCCCATATTCTCAAGATCTTGCTTCAAAACCTAGGTCAGATACTTGCTCTTGTATGATTCTGGGAAAGTCATTGAACCTCCACAAAGAAACCTATATGTACAACTGTCAAATGAGAACAACGGAAGTTCAAAGAGAGAGCCACCCTCTCGAGATTCTTCTAAGGTTCCCCTAACAAGAGGTCTTCCAATATTCTTGAAAGGGTTATGCATTCTCGTGATCATTGTTGCCATGTGGTAGGTTTATTACAATAACATACTGTATGGAGTTAGACCCAACATGAAATGCCTCCTTTGAGACATGTTCTGGCGCCCTCCCTCACAAGTCCTCTAGTTGCTTACTTGAGCACCAATCTCTCCAACTTGGAGGAGGACTCCTTTAGACAAAACCAGAGGGATGGTTTTCCTGCAGTTTTCCTGAGCCACATTCAGTCCAGGGCAGGGCTCGGGGTCAGCACAAACATCCCTGAACTCAGGTTCCCTTTGGAGTTAGTTGGCTTCCGCTACCCTTGGAGCTGGAACCTATAAAAAGTCACTCACTTAGCTTCTCACCTCGACTCTGGCTTCTGCTATCCTGCAGGGCTGGCCCAGCCCTCCTTTGGCATGACAACCATAATTTAACTCCTGGGACATCCTGTTGTCTGTCCAAAGGTCATCATTAGTGGGGAGAGGGAGGTAACTCAGCGACTTCCTGATCACAGCGTGGAAACTTTTCCAGTCTCCTTCTGACCTACCTAAGACACAGATTCTCCTCTAGTTTGGAGACGAGTGCATTAAAAAAAGAAACCTTGAATTATCCAAGCCTGGGATAGACGGCATGGCCAGAAATGGAGTCATTTAAGCCCAGAAACAATGGCTTCTATGAACAAAGAAGGCAATTACTTCAACATGGCTTTTACTTAAATTACCCTTTGTTGACAAACATGCCTAGATAGATAGAAACATTCCTAGCTGTTAATAACTTGGAGCTGAACCTGACCCAGCTTCCAGAACCCTTGATTGTTGAAGATTCGCCATATTTATTGTGTTGTCACAGCTTTAACTTCTCCAAAATCTGAGAGGGATGTGTCAATGTGTCCTTAGTAGATGGTGTTCCTTAACAACCAAAAGTGATATGAATACCCCTCTTTTTGACAGGGCAACATTTATCAGTGACATTATCCCTAGTTCATGCCTCTTGTAGTCAAGAATTACATATAATGCTGACCCACTGATCATGTCCGACAGTGAAGGCCTCACTGGGCATTTGAAGCCTACCACCTTTCTACTGACAAGACAGAGGCTTGTTTCATCATCAGACCCTAGTCACTTAGTCATGGCAATGATCTGAACTGACTCTCTTTAGTCTTATCTTCTACTAAATTATTGTGATTTTTGTATACATTGCTCTCTTGGTTTGGTTCATTTCTTCTTAGTCATCATTTTTAATGGTGCAAGCCCTCATCACCTTATGCCTGAATTCTGGCAATCAGCAATCAATCTGTATACGTTTATTAAGCTTGAAACGGCCAGGGCCAGTTGGTTCGTCTCCCTTCCTTGTCTCTCCTCACTCCAGTCCTTCTTCCTAAAGAAGTTTTGATCCTATCATACACATTCCCCAGTGACCTACTTAATAGATTAGAGTGGAACAACTGGACACTTCCCATGGTTTTATCAAGATGAATGATTGAATAAATGAAGCAGCAAGGCACCATATGTGCTTGTGTGTGTGTGTGTGTGTGTGTGTGCTTGTGTGTGTGCGTGTGTGTGTGCGTGTGTGTGTGTGTGTGTGTGTGTGTGTGTGAGATAGAGAGAGAGAGAGAGAGAGAGAGAGAGAGAGAGAGAGAGAGAGTGGGTGGGAGAGGAGATAAGAGGTAGAAAGTGTTATAGAAAGTCCTTTGAATTCAGATAATCAGTAGAACATAATCCTTTCAAGGGCAAGGGCTGATTCTTTTCTTTCTATGTATCCCATGTGCCCAGAAGAGCACTTAACTCATTCTAGATCTTCATTAAATGCTTCTTGAACTGAAAGAACTGATGAGTAAAACAGTCTTGAATGTCATTGAATTGCCAGCAGATTGGGATGTCTGCCATCTTGGGGTGTCTGCCATCTTGGGGTGTCTGCCATCTTGGGGTGTCTGCCATCTTGGGGTGTCTGCATGGAGGGGAAAGTGTTGGTTGAGTGCAAGGAGACTTATCACTGTCTGGTATTCTAGACAACTTTATTTGACCAAGAATATGTAGAAGGAGGAGGAGGAGGAGGAGGAGGAGGAGAATTAAATCCCTGGGACCTAGGAAATCTATAGAGTGTTTTTTTTTTTTTTTGCAAGGGGAAGGAATGAGGACACACTTTGATAATATAAATGATATTGCCACAAAAATGCCACGCCCATCCTAAATCTTGGTGCCCATTATTGGTGCCCAGGAAAATAGCTATCATGGTGATCTCATTTTTAAAATTTCCTTTTTGATACATATTCAAACATTCAGTGAAGCGATCTGACCTTAAGATAGGAAGATTATTGCAGGGGACTTGAGGGGGTTTCAGATCCAGCCTCCTGAATGTAAAGGTTTGGAAACTGAGCCCACAATGCAAATATGCATCACCCAGTCTCTTCACTGAGACACTCACATTCCATACATTTTGTACGTAGAAGAAACCCATCCATCTTTATGTATCCTTCATTTTTGAATAATCCACAGTCATCCTTGAGGGTCCCTTACCCTCCTCCAGATATCACTCTAAGAAATACCCCAGTGTGAGAGCATCATGCTCTCGGACCAGATGGCTAATGGCAGATTCACCAGGACTTCGAGTGATTTCTTGAGGGAGGGAGCATGAGTTCCTAAAATTGAAACTATAGCAGCTCCATGAGAAGGCTCCCTGGGGATTGGTTCCAGTCAAGAATACATGATCATAATTGGCAAGGGATTGTTGAGAAAGAAATCGAGCAAAAGTGTTTATCAGGATTGGCTCCAGGGAAAATCCAACATCTCTTCTGAAACACAGACAAATAAAAGAGAAATCCTAGAAGTCTGGAATAAGGATCTAAGAAGTCATCAATCTAAACACTCTTTATTTGATATATAAGAAAACCAAGGTCAAGGGAGGTCAATGACTTACCCAAATGTTAAAGGGGAAAGAAGTGGCAGAATTAAGAATTCACCTCAGAGGCTAAATCTCATTCTCTGTACCATCCTTCTTCCATGACACACAGGAAACTAATGACTAACATCTTGGTCAAATTATCAGGCATTTTAGTACTTGGGACAAGCCATCACACATGGACCCAGAAAAGATAGCTCAGGTTCAAGGTCAACATTCATTTAGTCATAACTCAACATCTCCCCTGCCCTCTAAGCACATTAATATGGCAGCAAGGCAGCAAGAGGACCTGATAGCCCCAAACAAAACACATTTTACCAAATAGCATAGATAATGAAATGATGAGAAAACACAACCAAAAACCTCTTACCCTCTAATGTATCAACAGAGTGCCAATTGCCACTGATCACCATAGTGCCCAGGATGGAGGGGACACATACAAAGACTATGTATGTGTATGTATGCATGCCTGGAAGACATTCACATAGAGCACTGATTTGACCAGAGAATGTGTAAATCCCTCAGGCTAGGGCACCAGCTTAGATACATTAAAAGTGCTAAAAGTCTAAGTCATGTCTTCAGAATGGCATTTCAGTTCTGATGAAGTTGTGCAGGGATCTCTCTGCTGCTTGCATATGGGGTATCTTCTCGACATTGGATCTTCATGCTGGTCATCTTGCTCCTGCATTGAGTTGTGTTATTTCTGGTGGAGAGTTCCTCTGTTTTCTGTTTGCCTTGCTTCACTTTTATGCTGCCCCTGGGCTTCATTCAGTTCTCTAGCCCCTCCAGGGACAGTTACTACTCTCTATTACCCACTGTGAGGGAGTACTGGGGAGAAAGCCTCTCAGGATGGGGAAAGCTAGAGTTCTTTTAATGCATAGCCAAGGGCCATGAGCTACCACTTTTATCTAGATAGTAGCCAAGGAAGCTAAGAAAAATGCCCCAGGCTAGCATTAAGTATGTTATTTGCACTCTTTGTGTCTGGCATTCATTAAAATCCCTTGGTCCCAGAGAATGATTAGACTCCAAGCTAGAGAATTCCTTAGCACCCCAGTTTCCTCTCAGAAATCTATACTGTTTTAGATCTCCTTCTAGGGGGAAGCCCCCAAATACTGAGTAGTAGAGAGGCTGGGCAACTGAGCTGATAGGCAAGCAAATGGCACTGGTACCAGGAACAAAAGCGAGACTTTCCTACCCCGGTTTGCTTATTCATCCATTTTTACTCATCCATTATTTATTATTCATCCCTTCATTTGTGCACTGAGCCAACTTTTTCTATATCAGCTTCATTTCTCAATCTTCCCCTTCTCCTTCTCGAGCCAATCCTTATAACAAAGAATAAAAAGGGGGAGGAAAAAGTTCAGGAAAACTAATCTACACACAAAAACATGGCACCTAATGCACACCTGCCATCCCCGCACCTCTAGAGTGTAATCATAGCGACTTGCTTGCAATTATTCACACAAAACACTCCATTTCTCATCTGGAGACTTTGAGACTTGCTACCCTCTTTATTTCAGAATTCCTGGCTTCCTTCAGGACTCTGCTCCAGTGACCCCTTTTACAAGAGGGGGGCCGCCACCTCAGCTGACCTTCTCCATCCCAGTCATGCCATCTTTCTTCTAGCTGTTTTGGATTTTTCCTGTATATTTCTGATTCATATGTATTGTATCTCCCTCAGAGGATGTAAAAAGAGACTGTAGATTTTTTTCTTTTTCTTTATATCCCAGAGCCTAAGATAATGACTGGCAAAACATCAGGACTGTATGAAGACATTTGCTCTTGATTTCCAAAAGGGCAGAGCTGTCTTCTCCTAATTGTCTTTGGGATCAAGCTTGGTCATTGAGTTCCCATCAATGTCATTATTTTATTGTTCTTTCCATTTTCACTCCTGGGGTCATTGTGAATGTTGTGATTCTATTTCTTTCAGTTTGAATCAGGTACATATATGTCTTCTCAAGACTTTTTGGATTCATCCTATTCATTGTTTCTTACACTATAGAATTTTACATTGCTTTCTTGTATTCCAACCTATTTGGCCATTCCCCAGGTAATGGGTATCTAATTTTTCCCTATTCTTTACTACTCCAAAAAAATGCTGTTATAAATATTTAATGAATGTGGCCATTTTTTTATTATTGCCCTCCTTTGTGCATAAACCTATCAGGGATATCACTGGGTCAAAAGATATAGACAATTTATTCACATGCTTAGCCTAATCAAAAGATGCTTCCAGAATGGTTGGACCAATAGTCAATCAATCACTTGTGCTGATTATTCTCCAGGTACTCTGCAAATAACCCTTCCAGCATTGACAGCTCTCATCTTTTGATATCTTTACCAAGAAAACCTACCAATTGATTTATTTGCATTTTTCTTATTATAGATGAGTGGCTGCAGGATTTTAAATGGTTGACAAATTTGTGAACTCTCTGTTCATGACTTATCACAGTGCTTAGTAGGTGTTAAATGAATCTTCTTCCCTTCCCTCTCCCTCTTCTCTCTCTACTTATGGAACCCCTAGCTTTTATCAGAGCTAAGCTGCAACGCTGTCTCCTCCCTAGTTCTCTCCTTAAGGCTCCTCGCCCAGGTTGATTTGATCATTACTAAGCCCTAAAGAAAAGAGGGAGATGGGCAAAGCATGCAGATAGTGGGGTGCCTGAGTTGAAGGCTTCATGGGATGTCAGAATTCTGGATGCACCAAGATAGAATAGGTTGAGTGGACTGGTTTGATCCTATCAAGAAGTTTGGGCCTTAGGGAAGAAGTCCAAAAATGAGTGAATTACCTCCTGTAGGTATCTGGAAGGTTCAAAGAGTGGGATTTAGGCTCTAGGTGAAAAAGAAATTCCTTACAATGAGAATTATTCCAGTATGGAATGGGTTAGCCATGAAGGTTGTAGGCCATCTCTCCTTGGAGATCTTCAAGCAGATGACTGGTGGTTGAAATATTACAATGAGCATCCTTTTCAGAAACTGAATGGATGAGGTCACTTCTGAAGTCCTTTCAACTAAATAAATTCTGTGATTCTTTCATATGATAGAAGTAGACTAATAATAATACAATATAACTTAACCAGAATTCTCTAAGATTTATAATGTATGTTATGAGACAGAAGTCATTATTATCCCAATTTGGCAAATGAGGAAACCCTGGGAAAAGGACCTTGCTGGCCAGTAAGATAGGTGAGTTTTAGGTCTAACACTGCTACCAAATAACTGTGGGATCTTGGACTGACTACCTTTCCTCACCTGGTATAAGTGTCTTTTAGGAAAGAAAATCATGGAATAAGAGAATTTAAAAGTTGGAAGGAACCGACCATGCGCAGTTCAACTGACATGTGAAAAGGCTCTTGCTGTCACATACCTAACAGGGTCTAATAGAAAAATAGGTCTGGATGAACTATTCCCTAAGGTCCCCTTAGTTCTAAAGTTCTATGTTTCCCCTCATTTGGGGAGCAGTAACATCAACTACTCTGAAGATCAGGTGTGTTACATTTCACTCTTCCCCAGGGATTTCCAGTACTATAAGGAGTTAGGGAATATCTTGTTTCTCGTCTTAGCTTAAACTTTTATTGATTGTGTTCCCTCAATTTTAGAGGTCCCCAGCATCCCAGTTATGTTCAATAGTCACAGGAGCTTTTGAAAAAGAATGTTGACTTCAAAGATATAGAAAGAACAAATAAATATTCTCCCCTAAAAATATAACAGGAGAACCATAATTCCCTTTATACCACTTCAGTCTGGGACAAGGTAGAGGTAGTTCCTATAAAGTCCTACCAAGTTTCAAAGCCCTCCTGGGTTTGGGTCCTGGCAGCCTAGTTTCCATTGGTAGCAACATATGGCCTGGAATCCTGGCTCTAAAGTTGCCATATCCCAATCTCCTTGATCTGGGGACTTCCAAATACTTGGCCCTGGAACTGAAAAGGACAGTCAAAACAGACATGACCCCAGCCTTTCCTTGGAACCACAGGATCTAAAAAAGAAGGGGAAGGAAGATTTGCTTCCTACTCAGATTAATGCATGTCCTCCATGCTCTGAAGGGAAAAAAATTTTTCACTCTTGGATGTGGCTGGAAAGACAGAGTGAGATTGACCCAGTCAGATCATTATAAATTCCCTCTAAGTAGTCGATGAAAAGAAGATGTTCTCTTCCATGCATGATGTTTTCTTCCATAAGCAGGTCCATGACATGGCCTATCCAAGATGGAAGTCATCTTGGGAAATATGGGCCAGTGCAAAATTGATGAGGCATAATCAGGTAGTTTTATAGAAGGCTGAGCCTATTATATTCTTCTGTGTGGGTATTGAACAAAAACTCTCCACCTCCACCTTAACTTTGGTTAAGCCGAAAAGAAAATTCTTGTTAGTGTACAAAATTCACATATTTCTGGGGGATCTCACAGTGAAAGCTGACTACCCTCTCTTCATCTGGTGAGCTCAGCATTCCAATTTGGTTTCCATCTCTGATAATTGTAAAGTTTGATGATAGAAAAACACACACACTAAGAAACAAAGACATTTATGCATACACACACACACACACACACACACACACACACACACACACACAATCTACCATTTCATAGAATTGGGGACTGCGTGAAAGGGTATGTCACAATCCAACTCATGGAGCAGGCTTCTCTCAACAGGACCTCTCAAGGAGGTCCACTGGGGAGCTTGGTTCCCAAAGCTATTCCCAGAGGGCAAAAGACCTGCTTCTTCCCCTCAGACCTGACTTATTAACTATAATTATACATGAATGGGGACAGAACCCTACACTCTCTCTAGTTACTTCTATGTCATCAATGAATATTGTTCCCTAAATGAGTCCTAGACTGTAGTACTGAGGGGAGAGGTGGGGAAGACTGGCCAGATGGGAAAAAAATTCTCTCCACATTATCAGGAAAAATGAGGGAAGAAGAACAATAAAAGGAAAACAAAGATAGACAAGACTCTGAAAAGACTGCAGGCACCTAGGACTGTAGCAGAGCGGGTAGACTTCCAGACTAAATATAAAAACCTCCCTTGCTGATCCTGAGCCTCTCAAAGCTCCCTGGTGGCTGGTGAAGAACAGGAAGTCAATTAAGCTGTCCGGTTGTTGGCCCCGTGTGGCCCCCACCACAGGCCCTGGATGCCCTTGCCCACTCGGGCTGCCTCTGTCTGGCTGAAGTGGCCTTAAGCTCTCTGTCAGAATGGCCTGGATCAGAGTGATTCATTTCCCAGGCACCAGACACCAGCAGAGGGAAAAGCTAATGCAGCTTGGAAGTCACCGGATCAGGGAGATAGAAGTCATATCTAAACAGGGCTTTGGACTGAGCAGAGATGGCTTAAACAACTTTCTTCTAACAAAATAGGATGGCTAAATGAGCCTGCTAAAGCCTGCTCCCTGACCCCTTTGTCCTTCCTAGCACAAGGAACAAATGGGCTGAGGGGCCTTTGTTTGACCCACCATCAGAGGAGCAATGGTTCTCCACCCCCAACATCAGCCCGGGCAGCCCAGTAATGAATCTGGGGTTGTAGTTAAAACTAGAAGAGCCTGATGTTTGAGAATCAGGTCATCGGAATTCTAAAGCAGCATCTAAACGATATTCTTGAACCTCTCAGCTTGAGGCAATAATCCTGCCCATGTGGGAGCTGAAAACCCACGAATATCCTCTCTGACCCTTGAGGGTCCCCTCATCCTTTTGAGGATTTGGAGGACCCATTTCTAGCAAATCACTGATATCAACCCTTTTCTCTGGAAGTAGAACCTCCAAGTCAAATTAAAATTGAGCTCAAGTCTCTCCTACTCCCTACCACCAAGTGATATCCCTAACTTAGAGATGGGTTTGAGGCCTAGCAGTTACCCATGGCAGAAGTCGGCCCTGTACTTAGAGTTTGGTCAGCCATCGAAGATTCCAACCAAGGTCATCCACTGCCCCCTAGGCCATGACTGTTGTCCTGCCACTGGACTCTGATGACTCTGGAAGAAAGCAAGAGGTTCATGACTTTGTCCAACTCCAACTCCCTTAAATCCAATTCAGGCTCAAGTCAAGACTTCCATTGGGATGTCACTGGTCTTTTGGAGAATGAAGGATGAGCAGCAACAACAATACTCCCAAAGTGAAGGACTGGCCACAGCCCTGCCCCAAAGCTGCCAAGGGCCATGCTGCATCGAGGATCAAATGCAAACTCCTCTGTTTAGTGCTGAAATGCCTTTCCAACCTGTCACCAATCCAGCTTTCTAGACCATTCTGTAAGCCTTGATGTTCTTCACCCACCATAGTTCACTTCTGGCCGCCAGACCATGGCAGTATCTGCCTTCCATGCCTGGAAAGCAATCCCTTTTCATCTCTACCACTTTTTTCATAGTGTCCACACTTGGTACCTGATTATGCCTCATCAATTTCGCACTGGCCCATATTTCCCAAGATGACTTCCATCTTGGATAGGCCATGTCATGGACCTGCTTATGGAAGAAAACATCATGCATGGAAGAGAACATCTTCTTTTTATCGACTACTTAGAGGGAATTTATAATGATCTGACTGGGACAATCTCACTCTGTCTTTCCAGCCACATCCAAGAGTGAAAAATTTTTTTCCCTTCAGAGCATGGGGGACATGCATTAATCTGAGCAGGAAGCAACTGCCCCCCTCCCCAATGCTTTGTCCTCTCTGGATTTTACAGACACTATCCTCTCTTGATTTCCCTTTCACTTTTGTGTGCTCTACAGCTCTTTCAATGAATCATCATCTATTTATTTAAGTCAGTTTCTTTCTTTTTATTATTTTATAATATTTTTTCAAATTCATGTAAAGATAGTTTTCAATATCCAACTTTTTCTCCCTTCCCTCCCCCTTTCCAAGACAGCAAGCAAAGTTTACGCAGGTATAATCATGTTAAACATATTTTCACATAAGTATGAAATATAAATCTTATGAAAGGGACAAAACCTGAACAAAGGTGAGAAAAAAACAAACAACCAAGAAAAAGGTACGCTTCCATCTGCATGCAGACCCCACAGTGTTTTTCTGGATGTAAATAATATTTTCCATGCTAAGTCCTTTAGAATTGTCTAGGATCACTCTATTGCTGAGAAGAGCTAAATCTGTCATAGCTGATCATCACACAATGTTGCTACTATGTACCATGTTCTCCTGGTTCTGCTCCCTTCACACAACATCATTTCATGTAAGTCTTCCCTGCGTTTTCTCAATCTGCCTGCTCATCATTTCTTATAGCACCAGAGTATTCCATTATATTCATATGCTACATCTTGTTTAATCAGTCCCCAATTTAGGGGCATCCCCTCAGTTTACAACCCTTTGTCACCCCAAAAAGAGATTCAATAAATATTTTTGTACATGTGGATCATTTTCCCTTTCTTATATTCTCTTTTGGGTACAGACCTGTAGTGGAATTGTTGGATCAAAGGGAATACAGCTTTATAGATTTGGGGGCAAAGTTCCAAATTGCTCTCCAGAATGGTCATCATTTGTTTCATGCCCCACCATGTAAGTATTCCCCAAGATTTTGCCCTGGACAATTCTCTGTGTCTCTGTGTCTCTGTCTCTGTCTGTCTGTCTGTCTCTCTTTCTTTCTTATTTCTCTGTCTCTGTCTCTGTCTCTGTGTCTCTCTCTCTGTCTCTCTGTCTTGGGTTTCACCATCATTTCAATACAGATGTCTCTTTTCTTCTCCACTTCATGCATTCTTCCCCAAAGTTACCAAAGACATGCTGCATAGGTGACGCTATAAGCATGTCCCTCACTCCCTGGCACCTCTGAAATGCCATACAGAAACTTCTCTCTTTGGTTTCTAAAGACATTCCCAGCCTGGCCCAACCTGTCTGTGCAGGCTTAGCATTCTGTTCTCATTTTCCTGCACTCTCCTGTACAGCCAAACTGGCCTCTCTGCCCTTCACACACACACACACACACACACACACACACACACACACACACACACACACCCTTCTCCTAACTTCCTGCCTTCACATTATTACATTATTGGTCATCCCCCTGAATGGAATTTGGCCTTTCCTCTCCTTCTTCAAGACACAACTCAAATCCATGAAATCTCCCTTGAACCCCCAGCTTGAGACCTTCTCTCTCGCCATTTTATTTAACTCCTTCGTATCTATTCTGTATACACAGATGTATATAAATATATGTTTGTTACATGTGTGTGTAGACACACTATGAGATTCTATTCCTTCTCACAGAGCCAACAGCTGCCCAACCTGTGGCGGTGGGGGAGAGGTCATGGAAACTGCTCCAAAGGAATAGTTGCAGAAAAAAACACACCTGAGCCACTACTACCCCCAACCCATACACTTCTTCCAGAGGGTGTGATGGGTGGCATTTTCCTGGGTGGGTTGTTAGCAAGGGAAGAAGGCTGGGGTTCATCCCTCCCCATTGCATTCTGCTCTTTGCCTCCTGGGGCTCATCTCTGGAAGGCACCCCCATCAGATGCAGGCTCCACAGATGTAACTTTTGATGTAATATATTGAAATTAGGCATCTATGCAAGACTTTAACTTGGGACATATCTATGATAATTTATTATTTATTAAACTCCCAGAATCATATTGGCTTTCAGCAAGTACCCACAGAACATTCTCAAATGAATAACTAATTTTGTTTTTAATTGAAATTCAGAACAGCCTCAAAGCTTCTTCTTTTGTATTTTATGACAAACAACCCTGAGAACATTTTTAGAAATGTAAACAGGCTGAGAAACAGACCCAATGAAGGAGCCCCGGGGAACTCAAGTGATTTGTTAAAGATGGTTGGATTTGGGCTCAGGTCTCTGATGGTTTCAGAGCATTCTTCATCTTTCCCAGGGGCATTTTCACACATTCCTTGTCCTCTAGTTTGGATGTCCAAATGGTGATGAGAGTGGTCTTTAAAATCCAAGGAGGACCAGCTCACATGGATGAAAAATGACATCTGAAGGGATTATCTCATCCCCAGACAATGGAAAAGCAAAGTCTTTGTTTTTCAAGGTACACCAAAAAGAAAAACAGAAGTAGGAAATAATGCTCCCTTCCATCTCAGTGGTGACTAACATTTTTCAGGGGACTTTCATGCTCACCGAATCTTCATACAGCCGGGACAGGTAAAACAAAGAGGATGTTGTTAGCCCCATTTTACGGATGGGGATGCAGGTTCCTAAAGTTAAGCGACCAACCTAAAGGTACACAGGGCTAAGGATTAGAGCCAGGATTGGGAGCTAGGCTTCTTACCTTTTGTCTGGGGCTCTTTGGATGGTCCCCATGCCTACCTGTCCCTGTGACATCTGAGACGCAGTTCTGTTGGCCTTAATTAATTTCCCTTGACCTTTTGCTTTGAAGAATAATGGAGAGAAAGCATGCACTTGTGAATGAAACCTTATCGAAGGGCCCCAACAGCAGAGGAGGGTTGGCTGGTCTCACAAACCCTTCCAAGCCCCTTCTCCCCCCTCCCCCACACATACAAAAGGTCTGAAGGGCAGGATCAAGTTTCACAGGCCTAATAATAATTTCTTCCTCAGGCCCTGTCTCCAACTCTCTCAAAAGAAAAATGTAAAACTATAGCCACCTAGAGCTAACAGAGCCTGAACAAACAGCCTCGTGAGGAAAAGCATTGGGCCATCTTGAAATGAATTAGTTCTTATCATTCACACTATTTCCAATGGTCTTCAATCCGGCCAGGTGAGCTCTCTATCATCCACCTGGGTTTTTTCCCCATAAACTCTAGTCTTGATGGTTTTTATTTTTCTCCTTTTTTTTGTTTTTGCCTGTTATTGTCCTATAACTTTGCTCATCACTTCATCCATGGGTCTACGGTGTCACCCATAAATACAACCTTAAATCCATTGCTTTTGGGTGTGATTGCAAATGATATTTCTCCTTTGATCAGTTCTTCTTGGACATTGTTCACTAAATAAAAAATGCAAATGACTTTTGCAAAGGACTTGCCATGTAGCCTACTACCTTGCCAAACTCATTTATTATCTCGGTTAATTTGGGCTGAGTCCCTTTTCTGTTTCTAGCTCTCTGATCACTGTCATCTGCAAATGGAGCTATTTTAACTCTTTGTTAACAGCCCATTCTCTTCATTTCTCTTTCTCCTTTATTATGGCATTAAACATTTCTAAAATGCCATGTATTTATCTGGGAAGGCTAAGCTTCTCTGTTTCCAGTATATTGGCTCTTCATTTTAATTATATGGCTTTTATTCTACTAGGAAAATATTCTGGTGTGTAAGTCTTAACAGCTTTGTTATGAGTGGATGCTGCAGTTTTAAAGGATTTTTCTGGATCTGTTACACACCATGTAAGCTTGGGCAAGTCACTTAATCTCTGGATTTTTAGGCAATTTTCTAAGACTATTGAGGTGCAGGAGAGGTATCAACCTACAAACCATAAAGGGAGTTCCCCAGACCAAGAAAATCTTATGTCCAATACTTATGCCTATTGGCATAATTGTATATAATAGCTATACTTTTTCTTGCTCTGGTTCAAATTTGAAAATAAAATGAAAAAACAAGAATTTATTCAGGATATAGTCTATGGCAGACATTGTTTGAAGCATTAGGGATAAAAATCCAAAAGTGAAACATTCCTGTCCTCAAGGAGCTTACATTCTATTAGAGGGAATTGTGGCTTACCACATGCAAACCACTTGGTTCAGCAGATAAATAATAGAGAAGAGAACCATCTTTGTCCTTGGTGAGTCACATTCGAAGAAGGGAGAGAAAAGTTGCCCTCTAACAGTTATAAGAGAAAATAGGAGCTAAGGGGGGAAAGAAGCTCTCCAAAAAGTACAGTCAGAAAGATGAAGAGAAAGAAGACCTAAATTTTACTGGTGGCATTGGAGAAGCATGCTATAAGAATCTGGGGATTGGAAGAAGAAAAGGCTTCAAGTGGTAGTCACGTGGAGGGAATGTGTACTAGGAAGAGGGGATAATGGGAAAGCAAGAAACACTGGACTTTAGCTATTGTTTAGTGGGACTGGTTTATAAAGAGAACGAACAGAAGGCGAGGGAAATAAAGATAGAAAGGCAAGTTGAAGCTAAATCATGAAGGGCCTTCATTCAATTCAATGCTATTAGACAGCTGTTTATTTAGCCTCTATTCTGGGTCAGGAGCAAAGCAGGACAATTGTTGGTGCAAAGGCAAAAATGAGAGAAACCCCGTCCTCGTGAACTTGCATTCTATTGGAGGGAAGGGGGAGCAGGGAGAAGAACAATATATATGTAAATCAGTATTTTCAAAACACATATAACCAAAACTATAAGCTAATTTTCGTGAATGTTTAATTCAAACAACAGAAATAACCAGGGAGGGCTTCATGTAGGAGGTGCCGAAGATGAGCTTTGTATGACAGAGTTTCCAAGAAGAGGAGCTGAGGAGGAAGAGCTGATTGGTGTGCAAAGGCTGGGCGATGGCAGATCCAATGTGCAGTGCCAGGGGCAGCAAGAAGGTTAGTTTAGCTGAAGTAAAAACTGACTTGGAAGGAGCACGGATAATCATCCTGACTGAAGTCAGATGGCCAAGGACAGTCAGTGGCAAACAAGTGCCTTTTCTGAAGGCGCTAGGGAACTACAAGAGTAATGGAATGACATAATCAAATCCATGCTTTGGAAAATTAATATTTCAGTTTTGTAGAAAATGGATTGAAGGGGCAGCTAGGTGGCGCAGTGGATAAAGCACTGGCCCTGGAGTCAGGAGTACCTGGGTTCAAATACGGTCTCAGACACTTAATAATTACCTAGCTGTGTGGCCTTGAGCAAGCCACTTAACCCCGTTTGCCTAGGAAGAAAAAAAAACCTAAAAAAAAAGAAAAAGAAAATGGATTGAAGAGACTACCTGCTGGAGGCAGCAAGGCCAATTGGGAGGCTGTGGTGTCCTCTAGGTGGGAGGAGGGGAGGGTCTCAACTATTGTGGGGTATGCCTGAGTGGAGAAAAAGAGACAGAGACAAAGAGACTGTGGAGGGGAAAGTGATGAACACTGACAACTGCATGGGTGCACGGACTAAGTGAGAGGAACGAGTTGAGAATGATTCCTAAGTTGGGAACATGGCTAATGACTAGGATGGTAAGACCCTCAATAGAAATAAGGAAATTAGGAAGAAAGATATTTTGCTAACAATATAAAGGGTAGTTAGAAAAGAGAGAGGCTGAAAATCTAGACTTAAAGATATATCCATATCGCCTCCATCCTTGGAAAAAAATTCACTTGATACGTCCATCCCTGATAGCTATCAAGACAGCAAGGTGGCTCAGTGAATGGAGGGCTGGGCCTGGGGTCAGTAAGACCTGACTTCAAATCCAAATTCAGGCACTTATTAGCTGTATGACCCTAGGCAAGTCACTTAACCTCTGTTTGTCTTAACTACTAGAGAAAGAAATGCAAAAGACTCTAGTATCTTTGACAAGAAAATCTAATTGACAATGTTGGTGTGCTTTGGTCCACGAGGTCAATAGACAGCTATTGCTCCCTATCTCTCCCTTTGTTGTGAAATTCCTTGAGAAGACTTACCTAAAATCAATGCCACCACCTCCTCTTCTCTCATTCTCTTCTAAACTTTTTGAAACCAGTGTTGAATCTCATTTTTCAATTGAAATTGAATTACTTGGGGCAGTTAGGTGGATAGAGCATGGGCCCTGGAGTCAGGAGGACTTGAGTTCAAATCCAGCCTCAGACACATAAGTGCCTAGCTATGTGACCTTGGGCAAGTCACTTAACCCCATTGCCTAAAATTTTTTTAAAAGTGCTTAAAAATTAATTACTAATGATTTGCTAACTGCCCAATTCAATGGCCTTTTCTCAGTTCTCATGTCTTTACCTCCTTGCAGTTTGTGATACTATCACCCACTTCCCCTTGATGGTTTCTTCTCTGCTTCTTTTTTATCTGTCTGATCCTTCCTTCTCAGGTTCTTTTGCTAGACTTTCATCCAGGTCACACCTATTAAATATGGGTGTCCCCTGAGACTTAGTCCTAGGTCTTTTCTCTTTTCCTTTTATATACTACATTGTTTGGTTATCTCATTGGCTTCCATGGTTTTAATTATCATCTCAGTGCTGATGATTCTCAGATAGATTTATCCAGTCCTAATGTCTCTCTCTTGATCTTTATTCTCAAATCTTCCATTTCTGTTTGGATATCTCATACTGGGTATGCCACTGACATTTTCAGCTCAACTGGTCAAAGGTAGAAGTCATTCACTCTTCTGCAGACCCTTCCCCTCTTGCAAATGTCCTTATTATCAAGGGCACCATCATCCTCCTGGTCAAGTTGGCTTGACACTGAGGTCTCAGTCTCAATTCCTCACTTGCCTAACTCTTCATATGCAATTAATTCCTAACTCCTTTAGAGTTCTCTTATAGGCATCTCTTATAGGCAGCCCTTCCCCTCCTTCAACTAATGGTGAAGCACCAGCCTGATGCTGTCCTCCATCACTTCCCACCCAGATCATTACAACAATCTTCTAATGGTGTCCTTGAAGAATCTCCTTTTTTTTAGGTTTTTGCAAGGCAAATAGGGTTAAGTGGCTTGCCCAAGGCCACACAGCTAGGTAATTATTAAGTGTCTGAGACCAGATTTGAACTCAGGGACTCCTGACTCCAGGGCTGGTGCTTTATCCACTGTGCCACCTAGCCACCCCTTGAAGGATCTCCCCAATGCAGTCCATCCTCTACAGTTTTGATCACAACATCTCCTATTAAAATAAAATCTCAGTGGCTCCCTAGCATTTCCAGGATCAAAAGTAAAGTTCATTTGATTTTTTGAAGTCCCTCATAATCTTCCCCTACCTTTCCAGTCTTCTTACATCTTGCTTCCCTCCACATGATGATGTTTGTCCTTCATTCTCTAAGACCATGATATCAAGGGAAGTGATACCATCATAAGTAAGGGAATTGGATTTAAGTGAGGGGGATGGGCTAAGTTACCAGCCTCACTTTCTCCTCCAGAGACAATGTTTTTTGAAGTCATGTCATGCAGATAGGTAGTGACAAAACTGGGGTTTGAACCCATATTCCCTGACTTTAAATGTAGGAGTCTCTCCACTTTCCCTTGTTGCCTCATTAATGTATTGATTGAAAAAGAATACCTCTAGGGGAAAAATTGTAAAATTCAAAATAAATTTAACAAAAATAAAGAAAAAGAAAAAAGAAAAAGAGGATCTCTGAGAACATTTGCTTCCAAGAGGAAAGCTGAATCCAGTGTATCAAAAAAAAAGGTCTTATCACACTTCAGGTACTTGAATGTGTAAAAGTTCATATTTGTGGGATGAAAATTTGGCACACATAGGGAATTCCAAAAGCTTCCTCAGCGAATACCTCCTCACCATGGCATCCTTACTGTGGAGAAAGGGTGTGCATTCCTTATTTGGTTCCACTCTTCTGGTTAACTATGTAGTAAAGAAAATGCTCTGTGATTGGCACTGGAGGCCCTCAAAGAGGCCTGGGTCAGCTCTGCTGCTTCTTCTTTGCCTTATTCACTCACCTGACTTTCTTTACTCAGTTACTCCTTATTTCAGGGAATCTGATTAGAGACCCTTTCCCCTCTGAGGCTAGATGACCATAAGAAATGCTCTTTGATCTTTGGCCTTTTGGGCTTGCTCTTTTCCATTCTGAGGAAAAGAAGTTGAAACTTCTTAACTTAGGTTCTAAAAGTCATTTTAAGGGCACTTTCATGTCTTATGCCTGGGGCGGCGGTGGTGGTGGGAGTGTATTGAACTCTGAGGAGCAAAGAATGACTTTCAAGATGCCAGGCAATAGTGAGTGGGATGAGGACTCCTACAACAATGATGCCACTTTTGGACTTGGAGTTGGATAGGCCCCTGCTAAGAAGGAATGGAAATCCAAACTCTGGACCTAATCCTCCCCCCCCCCCCCCCCCCGCCCCAGGAGACTGAAGTGCTATATAAAAGACAAAAGGACAAATATAAAAATATTTACCCTAATGACCCTCACAGCTTTGGGTAAATATTTATATATTTGTTCTTGTCATATTTTTGATCAAATTATTCCTTTCAAAATGTTAAGTGGTTAAATGGTACTGAAGGGATTTGATGCTAGTCACTGGTCCCCTAAAAACAAGGAGAACAACGTGGGTAAGGGCTAAAGACAATGACCAAGAAAAAAGATACTCATAATCCTCCCAGAGTGTCCTGGAGCAATTGCAGAGAGGGGGTGTCATGGCCAGTCAGGTCCTGAAGAAATATAACTGGAGTGTGCACATCAATCTAGAATCAGATACAATAGAATCACAGGTTCTGAGTGTGAATTCTGGCTCCAGGGCTCCTAATCTAAGAGAACTTGATCAAGTGGTAATGCCTTTCTTGGCCTTACTGTCTTCTCGGGTAAAAGGCAGAATTGGGACTAGATGATGTCTCTTCCATGTCTGGGTCTGGGATGCTATGACAGGAAGTGATGATCATGCTCATCCTCACCAGAGCATCAACACAGTGGCTTCTCTTCAGCAAATCCATGGGCCTTCTTCACTTGAGAGGGACCATATACTGATACAGTGGGGGGAGCCAGTACTAATGAAACTGAGGCTTAGGAGTGCAAGAGGACTTTTCTGGGCATTCTTGCCTTTTCTCCAGGGACCAATGGGTCCCGAAGAAGATGGAATTATTTGTGAATGGGAGCTAAGTATTGGTCCCTGGCTTCACTGGCTCATTTGATTGACTTTTCAACTCTTTTTCAATAAAATGTGGTGGAGTTCTGGTTTTTATTTCCCTTCTTTTCTCCCTCCCTATTCAGCTCTTAGAAAATGCCCTGCACTGGAGGCACCAGGTGAATACAGCCCCCTCATTGAGCACAAGGAAATACCCCTTGATTGGTGGAAGTGGGGGCCATGAGGCTTTCCTGGGAAGCTTGCCATGTTCCCTTGCTCTGAGCTTCAGGAGCTAAACACCTTTAATTAGCTTCTGACCCTAATTACCAACATCTCCACATGATTTTTTCTGGGAGAACCAAATTTCCTGGGGCTTTTCTTGACTTCTATTTCCTTTTCTAGTTTAAAGAGAGAAAAATCAAAGAAAGAAACAAGTTCTTTCCCTTCCTCTTTTTCTGCCTGTCCAACTCGGAGATAATTTCCTTCTAATCAGGAAGAGTTACCTTAGCAACCATGTTATTAACTCATCCCATTAGCCCCCCCCCCTTCTCTTTATTAACGCAGAATTTGTAGGGAATCATTTGTTTGGCAAGGTTGTCAGGATCCTGTGACGTTGCAGTCAGTGTGTCCTCAGGGGGCAGAGCAAGGACCCTCAAGGAGAGTTGGGCTAAAGGAGGTGACATCTGCTGACTTGGGTTCTCTTTAGTGCCAGCCTTCTTAGTCAGATGTTCAGAGGGTACCTTGGAGCCATAGGCACCAGGCACTGATCTTGAACAATAGCCCTCCCCGAGAAGAACAAATCTGGCAGTCCCTCAATATATCCAAGAAGGACAGAGAGAATCCAGGGTCCCAGGAATAGAGTCTATATTGCCTCGTCTCTCCAATATCCCTCCTAGACCCTTACCTAAACAACCCTCCAGCCCAAAGGAAATCTATCCAGTTCCCCAAGGAAGATACCCCTTCAGTCCTTCTGTCTACTCCCCCGCCACCCCGGGACAGACCCAGACAGAAGCAGCCAGTCAATCGCCATCCTCAGGACAGTTTCTTCCAGTTAGGACATGATCCATCTTGGTTCTGTTCTGATCCTCTTCCCTCACCTGCCTTGGAAATCACATGGTGATTTGACAGCTGATGGCTTCTTCAAGGGTCCAAATTTATTTTTCTTAAAACATTAAAAAGAATGTGGATCGGATTCCACATCTACCAAGAATGAACTATGTTCGTAGCACTGTGATGGGTACCCTCAAAGATAAGACGTCATCCATGTCCTCATGGGGATTTAATGCTCTTATATATAAAATTAGCTGAAAAGTCAAAAAAAAAAAGTTACACAATGAAATGAGGAATTCCAGAGTTTGAAGGCACTTCTGAGGCCCAGCTCAGACTAGGACTATACTTCTTTGTGTAGGTCCCTCACTAAGTGGGCATTTAGCTTTTGCCTAAGTTCTGCTAGGGAAGGGATGTGCCTTCTCTCCCTCTCACAGAACCCGTTACTCTTTTGGCCAGTTCAAAATAACATTTTGGCGGTGCCCCTTAACTAAAGATTAAATCTCTGTTCCTTCCATTTCCTCATTTTTCTCTAGGTTTCCCCCTGGAGCCAAAAAGAATATTCATTCAATCCCTTCCTACCTAACAACCTTTCAGACACACAGACCAGTTAACATTATCCCCCGCCCCCACCTTGCCATCTTCTCCTGTTTAAGTATCTGTGGCTCCTTCAACCAATAATTGTAGGAAATCTTCTCAAGGTGACTCATTATTTGAGCTATGCTTCCCTCAATGAAATTCTTTAAGTGTAGGACCCAGAACTGATAGCCCCACTCCAGGCCCATCTGTATTGGCTTGTGTCCAGCGTCCGGTTCATTCTGGATATTTGCTTTCATTAATAAAACCCAAAATAGAACATGTTCCAAAAGTCTTGGTGCATTTTCAAGCTTTTATAACTTCAGGAATATAAAAAGCTACAAATTTACAAAGAAAGTATCATTTAAAAACTGATTTTTAACTAATTCCTATATACTTTTGTCAAATTTGAATAACACATTTTAAAGTTTTCACAAGTCAGGGGCCCCTTCATTGTGCATCATGGGTGTGGTAGTTTCTGGATGACACTTTTCAAAATGGGTAGAGAATCTCCTAGTGCTACCCCAGGTAGCAAGACTTGACTACCCCAGGTCACTTGAGCTATCTCTAGTCCTCTTTTTCTTGTGAGATCAGCTCAACACCTCCTTCTTTAAATTATTTTAAGCCTGAGATTAGAAATGCAATCCTTTCAGAACTGTAGCAGCAGCTGATGAAAATGTTCATGAAATTTAAAAATCATTGAATAGCACAAAATAATATTTTGAATTTTAATAAATAATAATATATTTGAATTTTTAAAATTTATCTTTTAAATGTTTTTGTAAGTTCTTAGGTTTTACACTACGGTCTAAAGTTATTAAATCTTGAAATTGTCCTAAGATTTTGAAGTCACTCCATCTTGTTTGTTTTTTAGGCAACTGCTGGGCAAAACTTGCTTGCTATCCCCTAGGACCCCCAGGTCTTCTTCAAAGCCCCTGCTGCCTAGTCACAATTGTCCCATCCTCTATTTGGAAAGTTGGAATTTTTTAGATGAAATTTAAGTCAAACAAATTTCACTTTAGATTCATCCCATTTGTGTCAGACTTTTGAGATCTTTTCTGGTCTCTAGAATTGATCTTAATGTTAGCCACCTCTCCTAGAGTTTTATGCCATCCATACTTACCACCTATTCTTTTAAGGGACAAGGAAAGTACCACACACAGAGAGCTGAATTTGGAGTCAAAAGGAGTTGAATTCTTATTTCAGAGAGCTACTAGCCCCTCACCTTAGCTGTATTCCCCTTGGCTCAGTCAAGGATATAAAAGACAGACCCCTTCATATGATATATTTCAGAAATCTAAACAAATTGGTTCATTGTGCCCCATTTCATTATGTCTGTCTCCCAGATAGCACAACCGGGTTGTGTAGTGGATAGAATGGAATCAGAAAGACCAAAGTTCAAGACTGAGAAAGTCACTTAACTTTGTGCCTCTGTTTCCACAGAGATACTAATAGTTCCTATTCCCCAGGGTTGCTGTGAGGATCAAATGAGATAACCTATGTAAAACTCTTTGAAAACCTTAAAGTTTTATATCGATTATTATTATTAGTAACCATGCCTCCATTCTCAGTCTCTCGGTGCACAAAGAAATCTTCATAGTTAATAGAAGTCCTCAATGATGATAATAATAATGACTATTTTCGGTTTTCTCAGTGAAGACACCAAGTTTTCAAAAAGCTCAGTGCCAAAGCTGGAAGAGGTTGGATCCAAACGCAGGACTCTCCTGTCCCGTTAACCATGACTTTCTGGGTCTGGCCATTCAGTCAGTCCAGAATCTTCATTCTACACTATCTCCCAGGACCTGTTGCTCCATCTTTCCTATCAATCAATGAGTCATCAACATTTATTGAGTTCCTACTGTGTACCACACTGTGCTCCTTGGGGGAGGGGGAGAGAGAAGGGGACAAAAACCAGAATGAAGGAGTCCCTGAACTCAAAGCATTTGCCGGCCACCAGGGAAGACAAGAAGTAAACCCCATTATTAGGTACCAACCATATACAAAATGACTGCAGTGCCATCCATTGGGTGGGGAGAGAGGTCCTTGGAACTGGACAATTCGGAGAGGTCTCATATAAGAAGTGCTCCCTGAGCTGAAATGTGGTGGGGGGAATGAGGGGCTCCAGAGGGTAGATAAGGAGAGGGTGCAAGCCAGTGAGGACAGAGACCCATGGGTGCAGAGATGAGATACTTTGCAGCTACCTCGTCTAAATATTCCTCCATCACAGGATGTTGCTTCTCTCCGGTCTATTCGTCAAGGCACATGGCCAAAGACAGAAATTGTGTCCTATTCTGGGACCTGCCATTGAAGAAGGACCTTGATAAGCTGAAGGTGACTGGGATGGCAACAGGCCTTGAGTCTCCAGTTTTGAGAGATGGTTGAGTGCCTATCATGTAAAGGGTCAACTCATCAGACTTAAAGCTTCCTACCCTTGAGAACTATCTAAACAGGCCTGGGTCGCCTCAGAAAGTGGCACTTCCTACTCATTGGCTCTTCAAAGCAGAGACTGGGCAACCCATGGGGAGCATTTTATAGTTGGACTGGAGTTTGTCTTCTGAATGGCTTAGGGTAGAAGTTTCCTGAAGTCTAATGCTTCAGTTCTGGGTTCTGGTCTGATGGGGTGGCTTGGTCGGTCTTTGATGATCCCCTAAGGATCTCCAGGACACTGATGATTCGACTTTGGACTGGAAGTATACACCCTGACTTGGTGGTTCCCTTCCCTGTCCCCTCCCCATGCTTTGGTCTTTGTCCTCTACTGGATGGGTACAAGAAAAGGCTCTGGACCAAGAGCCTTAGTTTTCATAAGAATTCACAATCATTCCTTGAAGCATTCCTTTAGATTGTTTTCTTGTGATTCATGAAACCCAAATCCTTTATTAAAAATGATCAACCTTGGGGGAGGGGCGTGCTGTGTATGGGGAGGGGTTTCAAGGAGAAGAGTCTGTGGGGGTGATTTAAATGCAAGGCTACTATGACACCGTCAGCTTGTAGTCAGCAAAGCCATCTTCAGAAACAACTGATGAAATTGCTAACCGGTGCTGCACTTCATTCAACCATTTGTTCTTCAAACCTGTCTCGTCTGTCTGTGTGCACATATCCTGTCTGCTGAGACAGCTCGGAAGACTAATTATGCTGTGACACACAGTACCCTGAGAGAACCAGAGAGGTGGAACTAAGACAGAAAGCTTCATCTTTGTGTGTTGGCGGGAGAAGAAAAAGAAACCCTCTGAATTCCAGTCCTGGGTCCTGGGTTCCAGTTCCTATCCTGTTCACATAGCCATTTTCTATAATATATGTATACATAGCTAAATAAGGCAGGCACAAATATAATCTCCGACAGTAACTTTGAGAGGTGGATATTATTAGCATCTCCATTTTATAGATGAGGAAACTGAGGCAAACAAGGATGAGGTGACTTGCCCAAGGGCATCCAGGCCATATTCAAACTTCCATCCTCTTGATTCTAGTCCCATGTTCTATGCCCCCAGATCCCCCAGATGGCTATAGGTCATTCCATGTGGCTGGGGCTCAGGTTTCTCACCTCTTATTCAGCACTTCCCACATGTACTTTACCAAAGGGGCACAATGTGGAGATAAAATGAAACTCCTATTAGATACTAATATTCATCATTATCATCATCATAATAATATCTACTTGGCAAATATGTAAATTGAGGGAACTAGGCCTGACTCCATTATCCTATGCTAAGTGTGTGTGTATTTGTATGTAGATTCTATAGTCACATTTTAATGACTGCAGGGAACTATCAGTGGGGAGACTCCCTCCACTAACATAATTTGATAATTTCTCTAGAAGGGATCAATCAATCAAAAAGCAGTTATTAGATGCTAAGCACTTTGCCAGGCATTGGAGAATCCAAAGGCCAAAAGAAACCATCCATGCCCTCATAGAACTTCCACTTTTTCTTAGTCCTTGACAACTGCCTGAGGAAATGAGAAGCAAGGTGACTTGCCTAGGGTCACACATCAGTGACTATGAGGCAGGCTTTGAACCCGGATGTTCCTGAGTCTAAGGTTCACTGCTATACTTTCTTTCCCATCATCTATACCATTAATATACTTAGGCTGGACTGTAGCAAAAATTCATGGACTTCTAGAACGTTCCATTCCACAGGGAGGTTAAGTCTATTGTATGAAGTGGCTTGGCTGATCTCCCTTCAGGTGCAAGTGGCATTCGGACTCTGGTCTCAATTCAGTAGAGACTAAAGCGTGGGGAGGGGGCAGGGGAGAGAACCACAGTCAGGGTGTATACCACCAGTCCATAGTCGAATCACCAGCGACCTGGAGCTACAGGGGACCACTCATCAGGCTAATGACCTAGAGGATACTGGCTTTCCCCCCCTCAACTTTCTAAAACATTGGGCAGTTGTTTGATTCAGTAATGAAGATAGCCAGAGCAGGGTGAGAGAATAACAAATTTAAACTTCTCCCAGAGAAGGTAGGCTCTGAGGGCCCCTTCTGCCATCCCCCCCTTTGTCTCTAATTGAGGAGGGTGGGGCCTGGGGTGGGATGATTGGCAAGCAGCGGGGCAGGATGAAAAGAAGCTTCTGAGTTAGAGAGTTAAGAGTGGGTGGGTGAGGGCCATAAAGAGAACTGGGAGGGGAAGAATTGGGGCAGAACAAAGCCGAAAAGGTGTAGGAGGAGACTCCGGGAAGGGGGTGGAATTCATGGGAAGGAAGAAGAGAATGAGGAGAGATTTCAGAATGAGGAAAGAGGAGATGGAAGCAGATGGCAAGAGAACCAAAGGCCTTTGAAAGAAAAAAAACCTCCTTTTTTTTTTTTCAATGAAATGAGGATTATTTCCCACAGAAGCCTGGAGGAAAGTCTACTGTATAAAGTTTAAAAATGAAAACCCTATGACAAAAACCCTGATTCTGTCAAGCTCATTTTCCTGTTTTGATGACAGAAGCCAGGGTCCCAGAGGGGAGAGGCTCGCCCCACCGGCCTCCGTTCCCTTGGCCCTAAAAAGCCAGAAGACGATTTTTACTTGCTAAGAAGGTGGCCCAGGCTGGGGAAATGTTAATGCTTTTAACTCTCTTCCCAGACAAATTCTAGTTGAGTGTCTGAGTCAGAACTTTCATTTTCTGAAGAGCAAAACAAATTCTTCAAAATAAAAAAGGAGAGATGACTGGCCCTGAACATCGGAGAGGCCTCAGGAGCCCATCACATCCATCCGTCCAGAGCTACTGGGGCACCTCATCACTCCTCCTTCCTCTAAGAGGCCATGCTTGGCTTCCTCAGATGAGGCACACTACTTCCATCCATTACACACTCTTCCTATAAACTGGTTCTAATTTGTTAAAAACCAGTTTTTTAAAACTTTTGCTTTCTGTTTTATGTCTCCTAGACTACTGCAATGAGAGGGTGCCAGTGAATTCTTTACATTGCACACCAGACTAGACTATTCCTTCTAATATACAGACCCCTGGAAAGACCTCCCCAGGTTTGAGGATATCTCTAAATGAGCAGCACCCCCAGAAAACCAGGTCTCATGAGGCTCTAGCATTGTGTTTGTGTTCACTTATTATCTAGAGGACACATCAGTTCAAATAAAAAGACTCTTAATGAAAGAGTATAGGAGATAAAATGATCAGGAAATATCCCTCCCTCCTAATCACATGGGTTACATTATTTCTGAAATTACTTACCACAGCACCAATGATGAAAGAAGCATGTGCGGAGAATGCACACGGGCAGGGAGTGTGGATAGAAAGGACATGCATAAAAGATAACATGTGGCCAGGAAATGTGTGTGAAGAAGCAAGAACACCTCTGGGGCCTGGACACAAGCAGCACCAGGGTTTTTCCCCAGTTACACTTCTCATATAGTAGTGTTTCTGATGCCCTTGGTTGACATGCCAGAAAAAATCACAGCATCATAGAACCTTAACATTAGAAAGGTCATATCTTTCCTTTGATTCTCCTCTCCTCCCAAAATCACTAAGAAAAATGGAGCACCATCACTACCAAAGACATATCGTTGCTGAACTTCACTTTTTTTCTAGCTTCACATCATTAAAAATGGTCACTAGCTTTGATTTTTAGGGTTATTGCTATCTTTTTGTTTCCATTGGCTAAATCCTTCCCCTGCATTTCCAGACAACCATTCCATATATCAATGAATATTTTTATTTTAAAAAATCAGCAAAATGATGAAAACTTTGAAAGTGCACACAATGCTCCATACCTGTGGACTGCCCATCTTTGCAAAGGAATGGGCAGAGCTGTCTTCTTCTGTCTTTTCCTGGAGGCCCTGCTAGCAGGTAGTGGTGATGGTTCTTTCCACCACTTTACCTTCCTGTAGTCCTTGGGTATATTTCCTTGGCTCTGCTTTGCTTTCCCTTCTTGATATTAAAATTTATTTCTGTGATAAGGAATACTTCCTTACTCTCTCTGTCCCCATCGACTATGGTGAAGTAGCTAGAAAGCCTCTCCTTGGCAAGGATGAATTTACTTCTTTTGGATCATGACTGTAGGGGTGGTGCCTCACAACACCCAGTGAAACTGAGAATAAAAAGGCAAACCAAGTGAAGCTAGGGTGAGATTAAATCTGTCTTTCTGACTGCTTCTATTTGGTATGGACTCAAAAATCTACGATTCCAGAAAGCTTTTGAATTTCTCAACCTTAGAAATTTCTTCATAACTTTTACTTAATTCCCATTTGTGGTCCAGTATTCCTCTAAATCTCAAGGGACTCAGTCCCCCCAAATCCAGTACAATTGAACTGAGGATAGGAAATCTACTTGGTTCTCCAAATCCTAAGAGAAGTCAAGCAAAGAAGGCAAGGTCATTGTGGTCTCCCCTCATGATCCCCATTCCTCCCTTTATTATATTGCTCTTCCCCTCTCGTCCCCTTCTCTAATATACTGTGTTCATTGGGTCCCTTTTAGAATTTCACTAGCCACGGTGAGAGAGGGACTCATAATGTCCAAAGCTCTCCCACTTTTCCTGGATTTGGGAAGGGAATGCCTGAGAATTCACTCCTCTGTGAGTCTGTCTGTTGTGCACACTGATTCCAAAAGGGCCTACAGTCAATGGTGGCGCCTCCTTTCATAGACCCTTTGAGTTTATAAAAACCTTCCCTTATCACAAAAATCATAGGTCTTCCTGATTCTTGATCTAGTACCTGGCCCATTGCACCACCAGTTGCCTCTGATAAAAATTATAGACACAGCTGGAAAGAGTCTCAGACTTAATTTAGACAGTGCTTCCCATCATTTTACAGATAAAGACACATGTTCAATTCACCATAGAACCCAGCCTTGGTATTCCTGGTCCAGAACTCTTTTGGGGGCTTTCCCCAATGGTCCCAGGCCATGCTGTTCTGTCTTCTATGGATCAGTTTGGGTTTCTGGATCCTTAGTTGATGGTCTTAGCCACTCAGGGAAGCAGTCCAGAATGCTGGTATGGACTGTTATTAATTCTGTTCATCCTGATACTGTCTGGATGCCATCATCATTGCTTTGATCATATCAGTGTTGTCATACTTGGTTTCCACTGACTGTGCTCTGGGATGCCTGGTTCCAAGTACATTGGCACGTTGCAGGCAAGTCCTACAGCTGCAGTCAGGAGAAGAGGCAGCAATAGCCTGATTTTCTGTTCTACTTCCAATATTGTTTACTCTTCCAAACCATTGCTTACCCAACTCTAACCCTAAATCCTCCTCCTCCTCTTCCTCCTCCTCCTCCTCTTCCTCCTCCTCCTCCTCCTCTTCTTCTTCTTATTATTATTATCTCTTCTTTCAAGAAGCTTATAACCTAATAGAGGAATCTGATACCCAAAAAATGATGGGAAAGGGGGAAAGGGAAAAGAAGGCATGGACAAATCTAGACAAAGTCATATTTTGATGGCAGTAGGATGAAGTGACTTGCCCAAGGTCACACAGTGAGGTAATTATTAAGTGACTGAGGCTGGATTTGAACTCAGGTCCTCCTGATTTCAGGGCCGGTGCTCTATCTACTGTGCCACCTAGGTACCCAACAAAGTCATAATTAGTTCCAGAAAAGGAACGAAACTGGGAGGACCAGCTTAAAATATTACCCTAAATGGAGCCTTCAGGAGGAATAACCAGACAGAAAAGAGCCCAGTATGGATGATGAATGTTCTGATACTAGATGGTTTCAAGGACAGATGGTTGTTCCAGGGTGAAAAGTCTCTAGTGCGAAGGGAAGTTTCAGGGTAAGAGGTCAGTGGAGGCATGGTGACAAGGTTGACAAAGTCCACAATCTTCCATTAATCACCAATCATCATGACTTTATTATGTCAGGCCACTAGACTCACTTGGCATAGGGAAAAGGGTATCTTTGCACTTTAATCAATATTATGTGTAAGTCATGAAATCACTTTCCTCAAGTCAGGGTCTTCTTCAATGCTGAAGGACAATAAGAGAGGCATAATCAGGAGATAAATGATAACTGTGGCCAACCAAAGTAAATTTAATTCTTCTTCCACATATTTAATAACAGTTTTCATGTTCCTCCCTTCCCCCTCCCATCTTCTCTTTTACCTGCTAGCCATCCCCTGCTTCAACTGGTCTTTATCTGGGGGCTGCTTTGAGTCTACTTCTTATGGAAGTGCTCTGTCTTGAGATCATCAACAAGGGAATAATCTTTTCACTTTGAGTGTTCGAACCAAGAGAAGCCTAGAGACAAGGATGGTTTAGGAGAAAGAGAAATAACACACAATAGCAATATGTGTGTTACCAGTACCCTCTAGGAGGTATAGCCATTATGTGAGTGCATATGAGTGTGTGTGAGTGTGTTTCTAAATCCTGTGTTGCTAAAACATGGAAGACGGAATGGAGTGCAAAGTCTGGTAAGAGTTCGAAGAGAGTGGTCGCAGCTGCCTCAATTTTTTTTTTAGGTTTTTTTTTTTTTTTTTTGCAAGGCAATGGGGTTAAGTGGCTTGCCGGAGGCCACACAGCTAGGTAATTATTAAGTGTCTGAGACCGGATTTGAACCCAGGTACTCTTAACCCCAGGGCTGGTGCTCTAACCTCTATGCCACCTAGCTGCCTCCAGCTGCATCAGTTTTGAAAAATCAGCTTAAAGACAAATAAGATCTTCTCTCCTGAGCTCCATAGATGAGTCTGGATAGATGGTTTGTCACAGAAGACATAAAGGCTGAAGGATGTTGAGTCAAAGAGGTGGCAGATTCTTCCCCTAGAGTGGAAGGAGATGGTGAAATAGTCAAAGAACAGCAGATAGAAACAGAGAGCAGCATCACTAAGTGTACAGACATCTAACAGAAAATAGCCAGAGGAGCAGCAGCAACAGGGAAGGCCCCCCAGTCAGTGAAGGAAGCAATCACTAGAAGACATCCAACAACTCTGTATTATCAAATATAGGCTCTGGACACATCCAGTCCATATACACATATCTTGTTATATGTTCTTTGGTTATACATATTCTTTCTTGGGTCTGTATGAGAAAATATTTCTTGTTACTTAGTAGAGAGACCAAAACTTTGTGTGAGCCGAAATATAGAAACAAACAAATATCATACATTTATTATCTGTTTACTATGTGCCAAGCATTTTAATAATCACTGGAAATAAGAAGATAAAGGTGAAGTTCTCTGCCTTTGAGAGCATACACTCTAATGAGGGAGATATGTATGAATAGATAGATGGTGAGAGATGATAGATAACAGATAAATGGATGTGGGATTAAGAGACAGAGAAATAAATAGATGATAGGTAGATAGATAGATATAGATAGATGGATAGATAGATAGATAGATAGATAGATAGATAGATAGATATAGATAGATGGATGGATAGACACATAGACAGACAGATAGATATGTTATGAGTATCTGCTCCATATACAAAGGATCCAAAAGCCAATTTGGGGATGAAGTGCATTAGAACCTGGGGGGAAGGGAGGGGATTCAGAACAGATTTCCTGTGGAAGTGCTCTACAGGCAAACCTGAGAGGCAGAGCCCCAAATCCCAAGAGGTCAAGGAGGAGAAAGATTTCCTTCCAAGCAACATGCTAATGCATATATCAGGAGAGTGTTCTGTACAATGGGGAGCAAAGACATTTGGAGAATTTCAGAGAAAGAAAGGGGTTAGACTGTGAAGAGATATAAATGCCAACAAAAAAAGGAAGGATTTTATTGTCGGTAAAAAGAGGGACCCAAAAAGATGGGTAGTTGGCTCAGTACACTGGCCCTGGAGTCAAGAGGACCTGAGTTCAAATATGATCTCAGATTAGCTGTGAGATCTTGGGTAAGTCACTTTAACCCTGATTGCCTCCAAAATAAAGTAAAGTCCTTAAAAAACTCCCAAGATGGGTCGTTATGTTTTAGTGTCTTTTTGGTACTAATGTAACTACTGGTTATCAAATAAGAGAAAATCATCAGTTGGAGTTTGTGAAAGTTTTGAGTCAGTGTTGACCCATATCCAAGCATACTTCAAACTAGGCCAATCTTTGGGGGAATGGGGACCCCTATTGTTTTATAGGATTGTGAAGCATCTGTTTGACCTCCAGCAGCTTGCATCCTTATCTGGAGAATGGGTATATTGTCTTTGCTACAGGCACTTCAAAGGGTTGTAAAGCTTTGCAAACAAATTGTTATAAAAATGAATCCTTGTGCCTCTTAAAGAACCTTGCTTTTTACTACTTGTATTTCTTTGTGTTTATTCCTTTAGACTTGTTCTCTATTTACTTACTTCTCCACCTCTCCCATTTAGAATGTGAACTCTTTGTCAGTAGGGGTTGTTTCATTCCTTGTAACTATATTGAAGCCCCCAGTACAATTCCAATGGATACTTAATCGATGATTATTCTTTGATAGAGTGGTTGATTAATTATAGTACATGAGAAGAAATCCAGTGGAAGATAGCTCTGTGCATGCTTACAATTCATGGGGAGCCAACTAAATACAACTTTGTCCATCACAATGCAAAAGGTATGATATCAGGGACTTCAAGCACCCTTAGGATTCTTTGCCATCAAATGATCTATGGCCCTTCCTTGGGAGCCCAAAAATTTTGGGGTGGCACTCCAGCTCCTCCCATTCTCAGGAGCTCATGTTTTTTACACCACGAGAAGGGGAGAGGTTGACCAGAACAATGAAGGGTAATCTGCTGTTTGGCTTCCACCATTGTAAAACATGAGAAGGAAATCTCAACTGGATTAGGGCTCAGATCTAGTCACTGATTTATGGCCTGGGTAATCCATTCCTCCCTAAGACCCTGCATTCTGCATGCCTCCCGAGACTGCATCAGAAGGCGTCTCACATTTTACATCATTCCTGCTTATGGGCCTTTCCCAGGCTCTTCCAAATCAAAATGCTTAGGGCTCTCAATATTCACAGGAGGAGAACAAAACAATTCGTGAAGCCAAGAGTAGAGCTGGAATAGTTCCTCCTTTGAGTCCATCCAGTTTCTTGGGTTTCCTGGATATCGGTTGACCTGTTGTAAACTGACTCCGTGCTCTATGGTCCATCCTGGCTCCTGCCAGCTGCTACACACCCATCCAATACCCATGCAACCGATATGACAACTCTTCTATGGTGGGAAAAACCCAAACCAAAACGCAATGGTGTAGAGTGTACTCAAGATGACCCACGGGAGAGAATTTCTGTGAAGTTCTGTCAGATGGCACCAGAAAGTAGATGCCACCAAGTGATCATTTGGATGCCATTCCAAAGGGGATGGGAGTCATTCATCCAGGATCATGACTCTCCCAAGAAAGCTAGCTTTCATTTCTCCTTTCACAGAATCATAATTTAAGAAGAGAGTTTTAGAAGTCCCAGAGTCACAAATTTAGAGCAGAAGAAGAATCCTTTAGAGTTTCAGCTTTAGAGGTCCTTTAGAGATCAATTCCACAAGTAGGAATTCTGAGACACCAAAATATTAAGGGACAGAGCCAGGGTTGCAGGCGAGATTCTCACCAGGTCTTTCTGCCTCCAAGTTCAGTGTTCTATGCACTACACCACACTACCTGCTTAGGACATCTGGTTCAGCTTCTTTTTACAAATCAGAAGACCTAGATCTGGGCAGGGGATCCCACAGGTCTTCTGACTTTGACTCAAAGATTACTCCCACTGTTCCCATCTCCTGTCTCTCCTCATTCATCAAATCACTCACCTAATTATTTCCAGGTGTAGTAGATGTGTAAGCAAGAGAGTCTGGTTCATATCCTAATTCTGCTGTTAGCTCTGTGACCTTGGGTAAGTCCTATGACAAGACCTTCTCTGAGTCTCTTATGTTCTTACTAGTACTAGATTCAACAATAAATGATCCTGGGCGGCTAGGTGGCACAGTGGATGGAGCACTGGCCCTGGAGTCAGTAGGACCTGAGTTCAAATCCAGCCTCAGACACTTAATAATTACCTAGCTGTGTGGCCTTGGGCAAGCCACTTAACCCCATTGCCTTGCAAAAAGAAAAAACACAATAAATGGTCCTTAGAAAATTAACTAAGATTATTGCAAACCCAAAGCAAAGAGATAGAGGAAATGGGCAGTAGCAGGGCCTTTGAAGGGTGAGGAAAACAGGAATCTAAGAACAAACTGCTTTTGAGATTCAGAATTTCTCTCCTCATCAAATACAATCAATAGGATTGATCTTTATAAGCATTTTAATTTTATAAAATAACTATTTAGAAAACGTTTTACTTGCACTGTCTTATCTGATCCTGAAAACAATCAAGTGAGATGCTACAGATATCATCTGCATTTTACCAATAAGGAAACCGAGTCTCAGAAATATTAAAAAGATTACCCATGACCAGAGATGAGTTTTCAACCCCTGACTTCAAACGCAGCCCCTTTTCAGTGGCACTCAGCAGTCTTTAATTGATTTTCTCAGAAAACTAGATAGAACAGTGAGTAGAGAACTTAGCTTGAAATCAGGAAGACCTAAGTTCAAATCTAGCCTCAGATTTGTTAACTAAGTGACCCTGGGCTAGTCACTTTACCCTGTTTGCCTTTGTTTCTTCATCTTTAAAATGATCTGGAAAAGGAAATGGCAAAGCACCCCAGTGTCTCTGCCAAGAAAACCCCAAATGGGGTCCCAGAGTCAGACATGACTGAAAAACCTCAACAACAATAAGGATTATAGCCTGAATGATGAATATATAATTAATTTCATGCCCTCCCCTATAGATCATCTGAAGCTCAAAATATGCAATTAGGAACCCCTTACTTCCCAGTTCTCTCTAGAAGTTGAGAAGTCTCCCCATGGTGAAGAGAGTAGGTGAGCCAAACTTGTCTCCCTTGGGTTTTTCAATATTTATAATGAACTTTAAGGAGCAACTTCCAGAGACTATGGTGAGATGGGGAAAGGAATTAGTTTAATGAGAATATTTATGTTGAATAGAATTTTTTAAAATTATAGACATTTTATTTATTTTGAGTTTTACAAATTTTCCCCTAATCTTACTCCTTCCCCCCACCCCCACATAAGACATTCTGTTAGTCTTTACATTGTTTCCATGTTGCACATTGATCCAAATTGAAGGTGATGAGAGAGAAATCATATCCTTAAGGAGCAGAAGTATAAGAGAAACAAGAGCAGACAATAAGACAATAAGATATCAGGTTTTTTCCCTAAATTAAAGGGAATAGTCCTTGGTCTTTGTTCAAACCACACAGTTCTTTCTCTGGACGCAGATGGGATTCTCCATCGCAGACAGCCCCAAATTGTCCCTGATTGTTGCACTGATGGAATGAGCGAGTCCATCAAGGTTGATCATCACCCCCATGTTGCTGTTAGGGTGGACAATATTCTGGTTCTGCTCATCTTGCTCAGCATCAGTTCATGCAAACCCTTCCAGGCTTCCCTGAATTCCCATCCCTCCTGGTTTCTAATAGAACAATAGTGTTCCATGACATACATATACCACAGTTTGATTTTCTCAGAAAATTAGATAAAACAGTGAGTAGAGAGCCTGTCTTGAAATCAGGAAGACCTGATTTCTCCAACTGAAGAACATTTATTTGATTTCCAATTCTTTGCCACCACAAACAGGGCTGCTATGAATATTTTTGTACAAGGGATGTTTTTACCCTTTTTCATCATCTCTTCAGGGTATAGACCCAGTAGTGGCATTGTGGATCAAAGGGTATGCACATTTTTGTTGCCCTTTGGCCATAGTTCCAAATTGCTTTCCAAAAAGGTTGAAGAGACTTCTTGAAGACAAAGATGAGTTCTGTCTTTTTATTTCTGGGACCTAAACAAAGACTTTGAAAATAGTAGGCATAGGGGCAGCTAGGTGGCGCAGTGGATAAAGCACCGGCCCTGGAGTCAAGAGTACCTGGGTTCAAATCTGGTCTCAGACACTTAATAATTACCTAGCCCTGTGGCCTTGGGCAAGCCACTTAACCCCATTGCCTTGCAAAAAAAACCTTAAAAAAATAAAAAGTAAAAGAAAATAGTAGGCATTGACTGGTTCAAGATGAAGCAGATGGACTCAAATGTCTCCTCCACTAGTGAAATTCTGTGAATCAATAGGGGCTGAATGGATCAACCTGCCAAAAGGATGGTGGAATCGTTCTTTGTAGGCAGTACAGACCAATAAAAGTGTTCCTGGACAGGAAGCAGACATGCTTCCCTCTGGGCACTGGCGTGTTCTGGTAGAGTCTCACACATACTGGTGCCTGTAAGGAAGCTGCCTGTACATGCATGGTCCCTCAGAACACGGGGGAGGCAGCTGGGCTTCTTATCAGGCCTACTCATGATTATTGTACCCCAAGATGTCTAAGATGTGGTGCTCATCTCTGCCAGAGGCTCCATATCTCCTTTGCCTTTGGAGGATACAACTTTATTACCTCAAACTAACCCAAGCCACTCAGATCTAGGCTGCACTTTGGGCTGGCCTGGTTTCCAGATACTAACGCTGGCTGCCTCATTTCTTGGAATAAAAGCTCATATTGAGACTCAGGTGGCAGGAAATGCAATATTCTCATATCTTTTGTATATTTAAAGCCCTCTGGTTTGCATATCGTCAATAAATCTCATACCTATGTTGATTGAGTGTCTCTTTCCCTTAAAATTCAGAATGAAACTAGCAGAAACACTTTTTGTCTCCATGTGATGATGAGTTTCTTGAGGACAGGAACCATCTAGGCTTCCCTTCCCTTGGTCTACCACTTAGCATTAAATAAGCCTTCCAGGGATGGATAAAGCATATCATTCATTATTGATGAGAACTCTGCCACAGATTGGTGCTTCACCATTGACCAATCAGGTTTCCGGTATCATGCTTGGCTCTATCAGTGTTCATGTTAATGAAAATTCTGTCCTCCCGGCCCAATTCCATAGCACCTTCTTCTTGGTCATATAAAGATGGTCTGATCAATCAGGACAGAGTCTTCAGCTGAAGATGCTTGCAGAGGTTTCAAAATGACTGGGAGGGAGAATGGAGGCAGGAAGACCAGTCAGAAAGTCCAGGAGAGTATGAGCTCATAAACTTGCAAATGGATGAATGTTGAAAACTACCTTAGCATGTATTTAGAAAAATTGAATATCATTAGAAAGGCTAGGAGAAGGGGCAGCTAGGTGGCATAGTGGATAGAGCACTGGCCCTGGAGTCAGGAGGACCTGAGTTCAAATTTGACCTCAGACACTTAATTACCTAGCTGTGTGACCTTGGGCAAATCACTTAACCCTATTGCCTTGCAAAAACAAAAACAAAAACAAAAACAAAAACAAAAACAAAAACCAAGAAAGGCTAGGAGAGGAGTTGGAGACCTGGCCAAGGTAGCTTATGAGGGAAAGGAAAAGAGAAGCTCTTAGGAGGACAGTCACAAGGATTTATTTAACATCTACTATGTGTACTAAGTAATTTACAGAGTTGTCATTCAGTTCTATCACTTTGGCCTTTAGAGAAGAGAGTAGATAAGGGAGAAATTGAGACAAGAAGACCAATTAGGGGCAGCTAGGTGGCACAGTGATAAAGCACCAGCCCTGGAGTCAGGAGTACCTGGGTTCAAATCCAGTCTCAGACACTTAATAATTACCTAGCTCTGTGGCCTTGGGCAAGCCACTTAACCCCAAAAACCTAAAAAAAAAAAAGACCAATTAGAAGGCTATTGTCAGAGAGAGGGTGCTGAGGGCTTGAACTAGGAGAGTGTCTGTGTGAGTGGAGATGGGACAGATGCCAGGCTTGGCACAGAGCTAGAACTGATGAGACTTGACAGCTGATGGACTTCATGGGGAAGGGTGAAGAGTTGAGGATGGTTCCAACTAAGCATTTCTCTTAGAATCTATCAAGATTTCATTTCACTCCAGGGCTGTCCTCTGGTGGGATGGGTATACCAGATATGATTTTTATCTAATTTACTGATTAAAAAAGTCAAATACATGTGCCTCTCTAAGCTACCTCAGTTTTCTCTTTTGCCAAATGGATGTACCCCCTGTCCTTTTCTATCTTGGACATTTGGGACTTCCAAGAAATCTTGCCATTTTCCTGTCAGGCACCTGCTTAGACATGCTCTACCTAGTAGGAGGGACACAATAGCTTTTGTGTACAATAAAAACCAGGGGACCAAGTTGAGGGTGGGCCTTCCTTGGGTCTTGAATTCTACTATGATATGCTCTTCTGCCTCCAAGAGGAGGGATAGAGGTATAGCCATGAACCTTCATATCAAGGAGAAAGCATGTGGGTGTTGTGGTAAAGTTGGAGAAAGTGGGGCTGAGGAAAGGAATAGGAGGTGGGCAGCAGAGATACTATTTAATCCACTTTCACATGTGGGTGGAGATGAAAGGTACCCTACCTGGGTGAGGTAAGCATGGCATCTGAGGCAGAATCAAGGCTAGAGAATTCATTGCTCAGTTTGCTTGCTGAGGAGACCATTGAATGCTCTCTCCTGGAACAAGAGGGTAAAGCTGTCCTCATCTCTTCACAGCCATCCCACCTCCACTCCTCTCAAAAGAAAGTCCTCTGAGCCCTTAAGGAAATGTATGAGACTCAGACAGCTATTAGAGATAAGCTTATTACCTTCTTTATGAGTGTGTTGGAGGGGTTCTGAGGCTGTTGAGTCAGAATAAGGCCTATATTGAGTTAGACTAAGGTCTGGAGGTTGGAGGGAGGCAGTCCTTCAAAGCAATCCATGTGGGTGTGGCAGACCATAACTCAGCCTGGGATAACTCATCCCGGGGCCTTAGAGGTGCAAATGACCACAGGCGCTACTCTCTTCTGGTCCCCAGAGGCTCTTTGGGCATTGTGCATAGTATACCTCAGAAACCTGCTCTCTTTCCTGTAAAACAAGCTAGAATAGCCTAAGAAAATGTACGAAGTGCATCCCATCTTCTTGGGTTTGCAGGGTGGGGCCTGAAGATCCCAGGTGAGCGTGTGGTTTGGGGGTCTAACCAGCTTTTAGGCCATTTGGAAAGTTCTCTTACCTCCAAAGAGGTTGAGAACATGCAAGTTGAAATAAAACTGCCTTCCGCTCTTGGCTACCCCAACATGAGGTGTCTTGAGACGGCCCAGGCACCTATCTGGCTTCATCCGGGGCAAACTGGGCAGGAGACCACAGACCCGATGAGCACGTCTGGAGTGAAGAAAGACTGAAAAACAATAAGCAAAGTCAGGAGGTTGGACTCCCCAAGTCCCAGGAGGAAGTCGCCAACTGGAGGGTTTCCTGGTGGCAGCTCCCTGGGGCAGTGATGTTAGTGCTAATTTCCTGAAGAGAGGGGTTTGTTGTCAGGGTTCTAACTCCTTCGGTGCCGTGTGACTGGGAGGGTCAATGCCCTTTTCCACTTGGGGATCATTAAATACCCATGTATGGAAATCCACCTAACCTGACCATAGCATTTCTCTCTGAACATATTAACATAACCTTGAATTAATTAAGAATAAGTTTGTATAATGGAAGCGGCAGCCCAGTCATTTGTTCTGGAGGCTTGGAGGAGGGGTCCAGTTAAGGGAGCACTAAAGACACCAGTTGACATTGTAGAGAGCCAGGGCCAAAGAGCTTTGATAATTGAGGCAGAAGGCCTGGTTACCTAGTACAGCAGAACCCTCCTAAGCAACCAGAAAAATACAATTGGGATTTATTTGCCCCTCAAGGACATAAATAAGGTGGGGCTCCACAGTCCCCACTTCATTTGCAGAGTCCAACCCAGCACATTTAAAATGAATCATGATGCTTAACATCTGCCTCCTGTTATTAGGGGAAAAAATATCTCTATTTATAAACAAAGGTTTGGTGGGGTTAGGCTGTGGATTCCATTAGGCCTTAGACTTCACATTGCTTTAGCAACTGGGGCTCTGAGCCAGAGCTAAAAGGTACATTCTCCATCTCTCTGGAATCCATCAATGGACACAGTGGGGGAAAAAAATTAATTAACTAATAACAATGCAAACCATTTGCCTTCCTGCCCACTGTTCTCTTTTGGAGAGGTTGAGGAGGCTGGGCCAGGCTCTCTCCAGACAACCAAGCCCCTCAGTCTGTCTGGACCTTTTTCATTGACGTGAAAAATCTGTCAGGAGACACTGGAACCCTGGGATCATCATCTAATCAGCATAAAGTAATGTTCAGCAACCTAAAAAGTAGGGGAGGGGCTTTGAGGACCGAACCTAGACTGGGGAAAGAAAACCAAACTGAAGCCATGGGGGGTTTTGTTTTGTTGTTTTGCTTTCTCTGAGTTTTCATCCTAAAAAGAGCCAGTTGGTTCTTAAGGGGATGGGTCCAGCGATCACTCATCCCCACTCACTTCATCTGTCTTCACTTCCTTTCTCTGCCAGCCATGAATTTACAACTTCTAGTGTCATTCGAGGGGACTTGGGACTCTGAGGTTTTGAGTCCATTCATTTAATTCAGAGTCTGTTTGAAGAGCAGGCCAAACACAGAGCACTGTGCAAAGGAAAGAAGAAGCCATAAATTCTGCCACTTTTCTCTGCCTCTCAGTGACCTCTTCATTGACGGATCTAATGGCCTCTTGACCATCCTCGTCCTTGACCTCTGCAGTCTGACACCGCTGATCACTGGCTACAGGAGACTCTTTTCTCTGGGTTTTTGGAATACTGCTGTCTCCTTGGGTTGCTCCTGCCTCTTTGTGGACCTCCCTTGGTCCCCTTTGTTGGCTTTTCATCTGTCCAATCCCTCTGGGCCATGAGTGTACCCCAGCAGTGCATCAAGTGCCCTCTTCTCTTTTCTCTATGTATCATCTCAACTGGCAATCTTGCCATCTCCAGTGAGCTCCAGCATCAGCTCTCTGCAGGTTCTCTCTAACTCCTCTCACATTTATCCAATCGGTTGCCAAATCTTGACTTTTTTTCCTATCTCCTATCTTAACAACATCTATTCCATAAATACTCTATTTTCCCCACTCATACGGCTACCACCCTCTTTCAGATCCATTGCAATAATGACCTAACTAACCTTGTCCCACCCCACATCGATACATATTACATTCTGTTGCCAGTGATTTTCCTAAGTATAGAGCTCCATCGTCCTCGTGTTCCACAAACTCCATTGGCTCCCGAATGCCTCCAGGATCCGATGTAATGGTCTTTGCTCAGCACTTCAATCTCATCCCTTTCCATCCACTCTAAAAAGCAGCCACATGACCCTTAGTCTTGCTCCTGTCAAAAACATTCCATTGTCCATCTCAATGTCTCTGTACTTTTGCCCTTTGGTTTCCCCACCCCCACCCCCACCACTAGCATGGTCTCCTTCCCCACTTCTGCCTCTTTCTGTCCCTGACTTCTTTCATTACTCATCTCAAAAACCACTTCCTTAAGATATTCCTGATTTCCCCTTCTATCTCAGTCTTCCCTGTAAGGTATGTCTTGTTCTCTGGGTCTGTTGGTTCTGCACACAGTATTCATCTATCTTGACTAGGCCTTTGAGACTGTCAGTTGTTAGGGCTTGGGAAAATTTATGTGAAAATGTGATGCCTGGAGCAGTAGATCTCCATGATTACCCAAGTTCTGGATAGAAGACAATGCTCTGGAGCTTTCCCAGTCACCTATGGAGTGAAGCAGGGCTCCATGCTTGCTCCCATGCAAGCATGTATGATATTGTCAGCAATGTTATCAGATACTTTTCTCCATATCCAGTTTTTTATTGAAAAGCCTGGGTGGGGGGCAGCTAGGTGGCACAGTGGATAGAGCACCGGCACTGGAGTCAGGAGGGCCTGAGTTCAAATCCAGACTTAGACACTTAATAATTGCCTAGCTGTGCGACCTTGGGTAAGTCACTCAACCCCATTGCCTTAAATAAAAAAATAATTAAAAAAAAGAAAAACCTAGAGAGGGAGAAGCAAGAGGAGAGAGGCAAGAAGCAGTGAAAGCAAACATGGCACTTCTCAGAAGAGCCACTTCTCATACAAATGCAGGCCATGGATGCTTCCTTCCACCTGAGCAGATGCCATCCTCTCAAATTTCAGTTCCCCTGAGGACATCATGGCTCTGACTTGAGTTAGACTCTTAGCACCAATATCTTGGCAGGAGTGCTGGATGCCAGCACTCAAGTAGGTTACAAACTTGTGGATGGACCCTTTGTCCCACATGGCCCTGGACACCCCTTGAGCCACTTTGATTTTTGTCTGCTTCACTGAAATAACAGTTCTGGCCACCCAGATTCTTGTCCATGGCACTGAGGAAGCCCATCCCCCCAGTATTTCTTTAGCCAGATCTCATCAGAGAAGTACTCTCCGGTGGGGGGGGGGGCAGTGATAGCTGCCAATAGAGAGACCATCAACACTGTGGAAGCTCCAAGGCAAGAACTTTGGTGATGTGGCCCACGTTCTGGATGTCATCAGTGCCAGCAACGACAGGGACCCTGAAGCAATGAACATATTTGGAGACCTTGTACACAGCTGTTGCCTGAGGCTACCCACATGCCAGTACTTCCTGTGTAATGCAGATGAAGCCGCTGCCCATGCCAGCCCTTAAGGCATCCACTCCAGTATCAATGAGATTTGGGGCCTGTGCAGCTGTTAGCACATTGCCACAATAACCTGGAGGTTGTTGTATTTTTTCTTGATGTACTTGATCATGTTCATTTGGAAAGTGGAGCTTCCTTGAGAAGAATCCAGCACAGCCACATCATCACTGGCCTGGGCCAATAAGTCAAGCTGATACTTGGCATTCTCATGGGTACCAATGGCTGCCCCACACCAAAGCTGCTTCTCAGAAGTCGGAGGGTAGTCCCAATTCTTCTTCAAGTCCATGCAGGCACTGATGGCAACTAGCTCACCATCCTCATTCATGATGGGTAGCTTCCCTTTCTTACTCTGCTGCAAGATTTCATTAGCTTCCTTTAGTGTGACTCCTGCAAGAGCCACCACTAGATCCTACTGCTTGGTCATGATCTCATCCAGGAAACAGTCATGTACCTCCTCCTTGAGAAAGTCAGTGTCACAAGAAGAGATGATGCCCACTCGATGGCTGCCCATCCTGCCATTATCTGTGATTGGGATTCCACAGAAACTATGCCTTGCCTTGGCTTCATACACATCTCACATTCTATCTTTGGGACTCAAAACCACAGGGTTGGTGATGAAGCCCTGTTCATATTTCTTCACTTTGCACACTTCATTGGCCTGGAATTCTGGGGTGTGGTTGTGATGGATAAATCCAAAACCTCCTGTTAGTGCCCTGGCAATGGCCATCCCAGCCTAAGTTACTGTGTCCATGAGGGATGAATCAAATGGGGTCTTCAGGGTTGTCTTCTTGGTAAATGCTGAAGTTAAGTCTATTTGGTGTACTGTGAAATCTATGTAGCCTAGGAAGATGAGGAAGTCATTGTAGGTGAGCCCATCTCTGCAGTTTAAGAGTTGCTGTGAGCCCATCATTGGGGCCATAAGAAGTGCTGCAGCTGATGAGATAGTCTGTCAAGGCAGACACAGGATGGGGGAGGGAGGTGGGCTGGGCTGGCGGAAGACCCACGGACAATCCCATGGGGTAGATGCTTCTCCTGCAGAGCCAGACACATTCAATGAGGAAGAAAATGGCACCAAGATCAGCTACTACAATGATGGCAGATTATTTAACTTGAAAAAGCTACAAGCCAAGAATAAAGCCTTGAAAACAACCTAGAATACAAATTTGGGGAACACGGGTGTATACAAATGTGCACATATGTGTACAAGTCACAGAGAGATGGATTGTTATTCCAAATCATAGTAGAAATATGAGTTTACTGACAATTTTCCTCTATTAGTCAAATGAATCTAAACACAATTTTCTACCAACATGTGGATTACAGAAATGGATGGATGGATGGATGGATGGGTGGGTGGGTGGGTGGATGGATGAGAAGCATCTGTTAAGCTCGATGTGCCAAGCACTGTGCTACAGAGTGAACAAGGAGCTCCCCATGTAATTAGGAAAGGCAATATATAAGAAGCAAAAACAATTTAGGAACCCAGAGGCCATATGTTTGAGAGAAATGGGACATAGGTTTGTTAATTGGACTTTGAGTTGGTAAAGGAGTAGGACAAAACAACTACATGTTCTATGGGTTCTTCAGCAGGGAAATTGAGGAAGAGCCAAAACATGAAGACAAATGGAGCAGCTGTGACCACTCATGTTTCCTTGACTATCTTTCTCACTGCTTCCACAGGAAGAAGAAAGCAGAATTGTTGCTCAGAATGAGAAGAAATGGTTGAGTGATAATTGTAATACCTGGGAGAAAATATCATAAATCTATTATATCGCTGAACAGCACCTTTAGAAGTTAGAACCAAGGGCAAGAAACTGAGCACAAATCCCACAGAGTCATATGAGGAACAAGTCACACATCATTATCATAAAATAAAATGTATACAACTTTACACTTTGCAAGGCATTTTAATTTATTATGTCATTTGACACTCCGAACAACCTGTGAATTGGGGGTACTATTATTTCCCTTCCATTTTACAGATGGAACAACTGAGAAGGGAAGCGTCACACAGATAGTAAATATCCTGATTTTGAGTCCATGGGCTACATACTATGATGTATGACCACTGCAGAATCAGGAAGCTGGCTGGTTTTCCTAGACCGTAGAGTGTTGATGAAAAAAGAAAGAAAAATAGAAAGTGTGGGAAGATGAGAAAATATCAGGCTATAAAGAATTTGAAATGGCAAACAGGAGTACTTGTAGCTGATCTTAAAAGGTGAAGAGTTTTGATTAAAATAGTCATGTGATTAGAGCTGGTTTTCAGAAAGATCCCTTTCATCATTCTATGGAAGATGGAATAGAGAGGGTTGGAGAGGACCAGGTGAGAGGAGATGAAGGTCTAGATAGAGATGAAGAAAGAAGAGGAGAGATGTGAAAGGTACTGTGGGGGACTAGACATGCCTACTTAGGCCATGATGAAGACATGGGTTGAGGGAGAGTGACTCTAAGGCGGTTGATATGGGTGCCTGGAAAGATGATGATGCCCACACCAGAAATGGAGAAGGAGGTAATGAGTTCTGTTGGAGACAGGTTGAATTTAAGATGGCTCTGATACATCCAGTTAAGATGCTTTTGGGACACCACGTCTGAGGCAATTGATAATATGATATGACATCTCAGGGGAAAGATAAAAGTCTAAAAATAGTCGGAAATGATTGTTATCTTTAAATAGAAAGGACAAAGCACAAATGGTCAGCAGGAAATGGGATCCCCAAAGAATTGAGGAAATGATTATTATAGAAATCGGTGTTCAAGACACTAACAACTAACATCAGCTGGGTGTATCTGTTTGTCCATGCACATAGGTGAATTGGTTTAAGGTTCAGAAAGCACTTCATATATACATATATAATATATGTATATATACATATGTATATGTAACATAATATAATATATATGATATATACATGCATATTTACTTTGATGTATATATGCATGTATTCATGTCTCTAGATATTTATATATAATTTCATGATCCTTACAACCATGAGATAAGTACTCCAATATTACCTTCATTTTACAGAAGAAAAATGGAGACTAAGAGAGGCAGGATGGAATAGTGGATAGAACATTAAGAATCAGGAAGATATGGGTTCTAATCCTGCCACAAATACTAACTCTATGACCCTGGGCAACTCTTCTCAGGGCTTCAGTTTCCTCATCTGTAAAATGAGGGAGTTGTGCACCCTTCCAGTTCTGAATCTTTGAGTCCGTGAACCCAAGGAACAAGGAGGAGACTGAATCTATGATCCATTGCCTCAACTTCACTTGGGACCTCAGTGATTCTACAGCAAACTGAAATATCTCACCAACTGTGATGGTAATGACCAATTTATTATTTGTTATGAGAATTATTGTTTGTTATTTATCACTGTTAATTATGATGATGAATTTATTATTTATAATTGTGGTCATTTATTATTTATCATTATTCATTAGGATGATAATGAGGATCTCCCACTCCTATCACTTGTAATTTGTACATTGAGGAGAATGCCCTCTTTCCTCACTTCTCCTCCCTAGAGAGCTTATCTTCCTTGGCAGCTCTGTAGCTGCCTCCTGCGTGTAACCCTCTCTAACCTTCCCCTCTCCTTGAGGTCCTTTCTTCCTTTAGTAGAGCAGGGACTTATCTGGGGCATGGGCACCTATCACCAGCAGAGCCTGAGTTCTGGGAGGGTGCATTCTCATTTAGTACCTAGCTCAGATCCTGGTAGGCTCCTAATAAACCTTGGGTTGAATTGAATTGGGTTGGCTGTGGCTGCCATTTTATCCTGCAGGAAATACTGATCTTCATTCACTCCCTGTACTCTTAATTGTTGCTTAGAATACCCAGGGGAAGGTGAGTGGTTTTTTTTTCCCCCTGCCCTCTTTGAGCTCTCACAAGCCCTGCTACCCACCTCTTCTCATTGGCTCCTGACTCTGGGCTTCCTATCTAGCTACAATGAGAAGTGGAACTTGGCACAATGCCTCACTCTTGGACTTGTGTCTGCAGGCCCTTCCGATGGAGAGGAAGCTGACCAGGCAGGCTGCCCCCCATAGACCCTTAGCTCCTCAGCCACTACTGTGGACCTTGGTCCAGTCTCCTGTGCTCCCCTGACACCCTCCAGTCCCCCAAAACTCTGAGCCTCACCTTGGAGTTCAGCTTCCAGGGCAGATGCTGGGGCTGCTTGGGCAGGAGCAGCCAGAATCTCTCCCAATGCTTGTCAGGATGCCCAGAAAACTGAACAAACACCCGGGCTGTCAGGAACCTCCTGATGAAAGCCGCCCAGTACCCTGCCCTGCTCTCTCTTGTCAGCAGCTCTCTGGGTTGCCGTGCCCTCTGTTGCCTGCCAGCTGTGGAAAGCAGAAGACACACATCCAACAAATCTCCTAGAATCTGTGTCTAGGACACGGGGTGGGGGACGGATTGAAATATGGGGGGGTGCTTGATCTTGCCCTAAAACAGTAACTAGGAGCCCCCAAGTGGGTCAAGAGTAAGTCAAACTTGGGGGCGGCTAGGTGGCACAGTGGATAGAGCACTGGCCTTGGAGTCAGGAGGACCTGAGTTCAAATCGGGCCTCAGACATGTAATATTTGACTAGCTGTGTGACCTTGAGCAAATCACTTAACTCGATTGTCTTGCAGAAACAACAACAAAAAAGACTAAGTCAAACTTGCTGCTGGCAGGAGAGAGATAAGTGAAGCTGAGAACTCAGCTTTTTAGGTGCTTGTTTACATGGCAAGAGGGGGAAACTGCACAGGCAAAGACCAGGCAGGTAGGAAGTAAAAGCCACCATAGGGAACTGGGAAGAGACGAATTTGCTGAGAAGAGAAAGACGTTGAGAGGTGAAGCCTGTGAGGGTAAAGGCTCTGAGCAATAACTACAGGTAATAAATCGTATATGTCCTCAACACCTCTGCAATAGGCTTTATCTGTGTCCTCACTGGATGGGCTGGAGGCCCTTTTGGTGAGCAGCCAAAGCTGGCTCTGGCCAGGACTCAATCACGAGAACCCAAGAGCTGCTGAGTCCAACTACCAGTATCAGCCAGAGCTTCTAAGATTCCCCTGAGTCTCCCTTAGCTTAATAGCAGAATGAATTCCATTCTCATGAATTGGGGTTTGGATGCAGGCCTTAGTTCTGGAGGTTGGGGTTTAGGGCACATTAATAGTGAGGCTGGGTAGACCTAGGTCTTAGAAAAATACCTACATGGTGATCATAAAAGAATAAATAAATTGGACCAGAGACTCATTGAACTCTTCCATCTGAGATGTGTCTTTGTTTTAGTTTTGAGAAAAAAATATGGTGACTGGATCACAGGATATTTAGGTTGCTGAGCAGAGGCTGCCCCAGTATTCCCCCCTTACTTTTTCATTTTTGGCCTTCAAGAGGCCTCACCAACCCTCCTCTCCTCTATCAGTCTGTGGGGAGGTCCCAGGATTGGCAGTAATAAGGTTTTCTCCATCCTTGGAGATTTCTTCCCCCCAAATTCTGAGGGTTCCTTGTCCTCTCTACCTTCAACTCCAAAATACAGGAACCATATCTGTTACTGGTCCTGGGCCTCTTAATTCACTATGAACTGAGATCTGATTTCATCCCTAAATCACAAGATTTGAAACTTCTTCACCCAAGCAAACATGGCTCTTGGGCTCCATCTTTTCCAATTTCACTTTGTTACCTGTTTTTACAACTGATGCCCAGGAGTCTGGAAAATGCTGCTGAAGGATGACAGCAATAGTCTCATGGGTAGAGTAGGAATGTCTCTGATTCCCCCATTGACTAGAGAGTTGACATCATTTACTGTTGGAAAGTTTAAAAGACAAGCACTTTCCTTTGGGGGATGTCAAATTCCTATAAAGTGTTGATGACTTCAGGCTGGGTCCCCCCCAATGCCAATCATGTTGAAGACGCTGGGAGTAACAATGAGGTGAGGATACTAAGGAAGATGAAGTTGGAAGTCATGGCACACCTCAAACTAATTCTCACAGAGTACTGACGGCAAAAAAGCAAGGGAGGTTCCATCATAAGAATCACAAAGTCCAAGAAACTGAGAGCTGATGAACTATCTTTTTTAAGATCTCCATTGAGGGGCATCCCATCCCCAGTTGGACCAGCCCATTCCAATTGAGAATAGCTTGCATTTTTGGAAGGGCTTCCTAATGTCAAGTCTAAATAGCTAACATTAGAGAACTTTAGCATCATTGGAGGTCACAATCATCAATATTACCCCCATTTTACAGATAAAAAAATTGAAACTCAGAGAGGGGGTTTAAAATAAAAAGAAACTGAAATGCAGTTTGTGAGGTGGTCACCCAACCTCACCTTCCAGATGTTGACCTGTTAATTGTACAGGCTTCCCTGGAAGAGCTGGGTCTTTGCCACCAGTATCCATATCTTGCAGATTTCCCTGAAAACAGAAAGTTTCATTCTAGGAGAAGACAATGCTTGGACAGGGATGTGGGAAATCAATTATTTGCCAGTGAAATGTGGACTGATTAAAAAAAAGGAATTCTAGCCTGTAAGAAGCCTACGATGTATTAGCTTTTCCAATGAAATATATGTTTCTGGAAGCCAGGAGCTCTACACAGCCACAAAACCTACATTTAAGCTCCTACCATATACCCGCCTCTGTGCAGGAGGCAGAGCTACGAAGGCAAAAACCAGAGCACCTGTCTCTTCAAAAAGCTGATCTTCTAGGGACTCGAGCCCCATGAGCAAACCTCCTGAGCACAGCTTGGGAGAGAAAGGAGAAAGGGCAGCCATGGGAGGAATCTCTGAATGGAGTAGTGGAACATGTCTGGGAAGGGAGAATGGGGAGATCATGGTGCCATAGAAGTCTTACTAACTGGAAGGGGCTCCAGACCTCACCACCTCCAACACTGTCCTTTTCTCTGTTGCTCTACTGAAGCCCAGGAGGGCTTCATGTAACTGAGAGGCAGAGTTAGGATTCAAAACCTGAATCCAAATGCTGTGAGGAATGACGTCTTTGATACCCAGTGATGGAGGGCCCTAAGGACTAGACTGAGAAAGTGTAGAATCTGATGGGATTGTGCAGCCCCAAGGCAACAATCTCCTTATCATGTTGGATTGCAAACCAGGGAATTGGATCATCTCACAAAAACCAGAAATGCAGGTCATCTATGGGACAAAGTAATGCTGCATCGAAGGTAGAGAAAGTCTGCACACCCAATGGAGACATGTTGGAGTGAGCCCAGAGCCAAAGAGTCTGAGTCAAGAGGGACCTTTGAGAGGTCTCAGAGAGATCATTGGATGGTGAAGTTTGAAATAAAAGGGATCTCAGAATATCCAGATGATGAAACTGAAGTTGAGGATGATCCTGGGATGATGGATTCAAAACTAGGAGGGATCTCAGAAATGGTCTGGTTCATACACACCCATATTCTATGGATGGAGAAACTGGGATTTCACCCCACATCTGCTCAATCCAGACCCAGAGCATTTCTCAAGTTACGACATGATCAAAGAAGCAAGTTCCTTAAAAAGCAAAGATGTCAGGGTCTGTGTGAGGGTGGTATACATGCCCCTGGTGTCCATGAACTATCCACAGAAGCAGGTCCTCAAGGACCCTCAATGGAAAGTAGCAGCACAAGGTCATAAACAAGAATCCCACAAGATAAGAAGACTTGGGAACAAGGAGAGCTGCCAGTCTTCCCTACACTGATGGATCCTGGATTCATCAACACTGAAGGCTATGAGCCAGTGGATGCTAGCCAGACCACCAGAGTAGGGGTTCAAGAGCTCCAGGAGGGTGAGGTGTGTGTTTCTGCATCTCTTTGTGACTCTAACATTTATCATGGTGCTCAATATAATAGACACTTAAAGAATGTTTTTTTGTTTTGACTCTAGAATCAGAGAACCTGTACTCAAACCTTGACTTTAACAATGACTACCTGTCTCCCAGACTTAGTTTCCCCATCTGCAAAATGGGGAGTTAGGTTGGATGACCACTGAAGTCCTTTCAGGCTGTAGAACTGTGATTCTCTGTGAGGACTCAATTTCTTAGGGAAATCGATTTGTCTCTCTGGTCTTTGGTTTCTTCGCTTGGAAAATAAAGGATGTGGATTAGATAGTTTGAGGGGTCCTTGTCAGCTCCAGAATAGAAACATTGAGTCACAAATATTGCCCCCCAATGAGAAGGGTATAGTTATGGTGTAAGGGATAAGAACACAATGGTATTTCTTATTTCTCTCTCAGAATCCAAGATCTACTCCAGAGAAGGCCAAGGTCCACCTTTATGTCTATACATACATGCCAGTGTGACAAAGGGCTGTTCAGAGCTCCAACCTCCCTCCCTACTCATCTTCACATGTCCCTTCCTTCCTGAGTGGTTTCTTGGCCCCACTCCTCAGACCCAGAATGCCCTTCCCTGCTTCCCACCCCTGACTGACACTGTCCATTGATCAATCAACCAACATTTATTGAATACCTACTATGTGCCAGTCATTGTGCTGCAAAAACAAAAATGTACAACCCTGCCTTTGAGAAGTTTACCTGCAAAGCCCTCTCTGCCAGCCCATTTCTTGACTTGAAATCCCGGGAGACCTTCAAGGTGCTCAGCTGCCATGGGGCCTTCCCTGGTGCCCTCCCACCTTTCCCCTGGGTCAAGCTGAAGGTCCTTTTCCTCATTGGATTGCTTACAGGGTCATGCATCTCTTAGTCTCTTTTCTGGTGACAGTTAATGGCATGAGAGTCTTAGCTCTCCTGAGAGGAAACCAGGTCATGGAGGGTAGAGACCCTGCCTCTGGGTTCCTCCTAGTATCCCCAACACCTCCACTGGGAACCAGATAAAGAATTGTTCAAAGATCACAAGATCTAGAAAGCTGTGTCCCTTAGGTAGGCTGAAGCCAAGTCATCAATGATTTATGCCATTGTTAATAGCAATTGACCTCTTAACTGTTTATCCAGAGAACAATTAATTGTATTGATTAAACCTGGTCATTTAAATTGTTTTAAATGCACTTCTCTGCATGGAGATACTCTGAGTCTCCTGCTGAGCTCTAGAGGTTCTGTTGGAGTGAGGAACAGTATTGCCACTGACATACCTCTAGTTTCTTTCTTAACTTCAATTTCTCAAAGGATTCTGGGGGCAGAAAAACAGCCCCAGACAGGTTAGACTTCAGTTGGATGCTCAAAGCTGCAGTCCACAATGACCTAAAAGGGAGGAAGCTTGGGTGTTTTTGGACTTTCAAAGCACACCCTTTGTTCTTAGCCACAGGGAGGATTCCAGGAGGCCTGTCCAAGCGCCCCTCCTTTATCCATCTTGCCCTCCTCCCCCTCCCCCAAGACAGTCTTTGAGTTTGTAGCACATTTTATTATTCCAGACTGCGTCAACTGAATAGCCATCAGGGGAAGAAAGAAAGACTGGTGCATGCCAAAGCTACCATCCCAGGCTCCCATTGGTGCATCTACTGTGACCACTGACCAATGGTCCTGATAGCCTTCTGTCACTGTGGTGCTCTGGGCTGAGGGCCAGGGTGGGCAGGGAGCGAGCCTATGGGTCTGAAGAAGAGGAGAGAGCTATAAGGAGGGGGGAAATGTCATGGTTGGAAAGAGATCCAAAGTTTGGGAGTGTATGATTATGGTGTTCTCGTGTTCTCTCTCTCTCTCTCTCTCTCTCTCTCTCTCTCTCTCTCTCTCTCTCTCTCTCTCTCTCTCTCTCTCTCCCTCTCTCCCTCTCTCGCTCAGTCCTTCCTTCCTTCCTTCTTTCTTACCCCCCCCAATCCTGAGTCTCTTTAGCCCAAGTCTGTTTGGTCTCATGTGACCTTTCTATCCCATTTGAGGTAAAACTAGCTCTCACAGAAGGTTAAAGCCTGTGAAGGGCTGGCTCAGATACTGTGCTGATCACAGGTATGTTAGCCAAAAAGCATTTTTCTCTTTGGTTTTTTTTTATATAAACAGACATACACTTACACACCAACACACACACACACACACACACACATTCACACTCACACACATACATACATACACTCACATTCACACATGCATACACATACACACATACATTCACACACACATACACACACACACACACACACACACACACACACACACACGGCTCCTCCAGTTCCATCCAGTATCCTCTGCCCTCTCACACATTCTGGAGTAAAACACTGAGACTGGAGCTGCAAGGAGGGCTCGCACCCGAGGCCCGGGAAGCACTGAAATTGCTTCTCAATCAGCCTGTTGGAGCCTTTGGAGCGTCTTTCATCAGCCTGCGGATCTGACCATTTTCCCTGGTTTGTGGGCATTTGTTTTCCTAATACTCTGGTTGATTTCCAGGCTACTTGGTGCTGCTGCTGGCCACCGATGTGCAATTTCTGCTGGGGCTGAATTTTCCACCAGAGCAATATTACCGCTCTCTGGTGCTGGCCAGGTCCAGCCGGAGGGCCCTGCCAATTCCACCAGTTCCATGGACAGGCCGGCCTCCGACGGGGCCGAAGCATGAATTTGAGCCTCTTCTCAGGAGCTTTCCCTCCAGGGACAGATGATGGAATTCAAGCCACAAAGGAGGGCGTTTTCTATCCCAACACTGTCAAAATGTCCTGTCCCAGCAGCCAATGTAATTTGTATCCCTTGTTTCCAGGGCCTATGCTCCAGGTCACTTCAATTATTTGGGCAAAAAGAAAACTCGACAAGATCCTATATATCTTTCCTTGTGATTATGTTTGGAGTGAAAACCATTTGGGGTACAGAGGTGAAATAAAACAATCACTTATCAAATCAGAGCATTGTTTTTCTTTTTCTTTTCCAAGTGGGAAAAAAAAGCTATGAAGTTTGTTTATTACCTTGTAACTCTCCCGCAAGGAAGCTCCAAGGGCTTTACTCCAACAGAATCTGATGTCACCAATGTGGGCAGTCACTCCAGTAATGCAACTCACCACCCACCCATGAATTTTCCCCAAGCATTGATCTGGAGCCTTCTATTTTACTTCACTTTTGAAGAATTTTCTGAAGAAAATGTCTACCCCAGGACTCCAATTCACAGATATGGCCCCAGCAGCAAGTAAACAACTCCTATCACACATTGAGTCCGAGAACAGTCCAACACCTCAATCTTTAACTACTTCCCATCATCTAAACTGAATTGAAAGTGAGTCTAGCTATTCTATATAGGTTGCAGGAAGAACGAATTCAAGACATCAGGGACATGTTCCCTCTCCATAGATGTTCAGTTTTCAATATAAAGCTCTTATGGTGAGCTTTGTCAAAGAGTCTAAGACAATCCATTGACCCTGGAGTGAGGGAAACTCCCCTTTCTTAACCTGCCAGTAATCAGAACTGTCTGGAATGAGTCACCCTAGGAAGTGAGAGTCTCTCCCTCATTGGAGATCTTCAACTTCTAGTGGAGGCTAGATGACCACCTAGTGAGTATGATAAAATGTGGATTCCTTTGTGTGTGGGTTGGATGAGAGGTTTCTGAGGTCTTCCAGCTTGCAGATTCTGGGATTTTGTGAAATGAATTTAATCTTCTTGGCTTTATTCTTATACTCATGTCTTCCTCCAATTACTCATTATGCCATATATGTGACCCTAAGCTTTGGAAAAATATGCCAACAGAACACAGCTCCTACCCAGCCAGGAAGGCTGAGTGTAGGCCCATGGTGGGCCAGATCTCCAAGCATTGGTCTGGAGAAGCTCATCACCAGATACTCTGCTGGTCCAATATCACCAAACTGCATGAGGGAAGATTATGGTTAGGAAGGAGTGTACACTCTAATGTATCTTAGCTAGAGGAGATAGCAAAGCCAATCTGGAGCATTGTGCCAGATCTGGAAAAGACTAATGGAAGCCCATTAGGAGCGTATAGTCTAGTCAAGGAGTCATACCCAATGCATAGGAAACAGTACAGGAACATTGAACAGGAGATGGCAAGCTCCCCACCTGAACAATGTAGACAAATCAGGGCTAGAAGAAGCAGGAGCAGAAAGGGAGACTCATGTGGACATGAAGCATTCCAGGCAGGAAAATAAGAAGGGAAAGCATCTAGTGCAGGAGCCAATGGGGGAGTTGGCATAGGGATAGTAAACAGAGTGATCTCCGTGGATCAGGGAAAGGGGCAAGGGAATAAGATTTATTGGATACTGGCCAGGTACCAGGCACTCTGAGGGGTTGTACCAGTACTATTTCATGAATCTCATACCTTCCCTGGGAGGTAGGAGCTATTCTCATTCCTATTTAACAGTTGAGGAAACTGAAGGGATCAAGGGTGAAGTGACACCCAGGGTCACACAGTTAGTGAATGTCTGAAGCCAGATTTGGACTCACTCTATGCCTACTGCTATAGCCACTGTGCATCCTAGTCATGTAACTTAGGGCTCTTAACCTTTATTGGGGGGTGCCCATACATTACTTTTCAGAATCATATTTTAAAATGTAAAAAATAAAATAAAATTCAGAGGAATAAAAAAGAAGCCAATTATTTTGGAAACACAGTTATCAGAATAATTAAAAACAAATCAAGTTCCCTAATATAGAAGTAGGAGATACATTTTTCAAAAAAGGAAGTTATGGAGGGCAGAGCCAAGATGGCAGTGTGAGGACATGAATTCCAGGAAACTTGTTTCCCCCCCCCAATTCCAAAAGTTATCAAATTATAACTCTAGCCAAAATTTAGAGGGGCAGAACCCCCAGAAAGACTGAATGATACAATTTCCCAAGACAACTTAGAAATTCCACAGGAAAGGTATGTTTCACCAGGATGGGGGTTGGAAAAAGCTGCTGCAAGTACAGCAGCGCAGCCAGGTCAGGTGCCTAGATCCTTGGGGGCACCTGGCTCCATGGCAGAGGGGGTGGTTTCCAGACCTCCTGGCCCAGGGATCACCTGGAATAGCTTAAAGGGATGGTGAGAGAACTCTGCCACACCAGGATGAGTGTGGAGCTAGCATGGCCTCAGAGTAGTCCTACCATGAGAACCTGCAATGGGAATCAGGGAAACCAGACTCCACTTCCAGCCCACAGCTCACAGATGGTAAGGGGGTCAGGGGAGACTGCAGAGGACTCTCTACTCTCCCTGGGGCAGGACTCAGATGTTTGCCCACACTCAGATTCAGATTGTAGTCTGGACCCCCATATCACTATAGCCAAGCAGGGATCCTCTTCACAGCTCCAGGGAAGAGAGGAGAACCACATATCAAAGTACAGACAAGAAATAAGTCAAAGTCTATCTTAAGACCTTGGAGAAATTAAGATCCCAGTGGGGTGTCCCCCCAAAACTCCAAAGCCTTGCAAGTACAGTAAATCAGTCATAGGCTGAGGAAATGAACAAACAAAAGAAAAAGAAGAGTCCCATGCAAGATTCAAATGATGAAAAAATCGAAGCTTCTGCATCCAAAACCCCCAAAAGAAATATAAAATGGGCTCAGGCTATGGATGAGCTCAAAAAAAACTTTGAAAAGCAATTAAGGGAGGCAGAGGAAAAATTGGGAGGAGAAATGAGAGTGATGCAAATAAATCATGAAAACCAAATCAGCAGCTTAGTGAAAGAAATACAAAAAATACTGAAGAAAAGAATATGTTAAAAATTAGTTTCAGCCAAATGGAAAAAGCAACACAAAAGGCAAATGAGGAGAAGAATGCCTTAAAAAGCAGAATTGACCACAAAGTATATTAAAAAAAACTCTCTGAAGAAAATAACTCATTCAAATGCAGAATGGAACTAAAGGAAGCCAATGACTTTGTGAGAAATCAGGAAGAAAGAAAACTATTCCCCCCAAAACCACAAAAATTAGAAGAAAATGTGAAGTATCTCATTGGAAAAACAACTGACCTTGAAAACAGAATCAGAGGAGATAATTTAAAAATTATTGGGCTACCAGAAAGTCACAACCAGGAAAAGAGCCTAGACTTCATTTTTCAAGAAATAATTCAGCAAAATTGCTCTGAGATCCTAGAAGCAGAGGGTGAAATAGAAATTGAGGGAATTCACCAATCAACTCCTGAAAGAGAGCCCAAAAGAAAAACTTCCAGGAATATTATAGTCAAACTCTAAAACCCCCAAGTCAATGAGAAAATACTAAAAGCTGCCAGAAACAAACAATACAACTACCATGGTTTTATAGTCAGGATTACCCAGGATCTGGCAGCATCTACATTAAGGGCTCGTAGGGCTTGGAATATAATATTCTAGAATGCAAAATATCTTGGTTTGCAACCGAGAATCAACTACCCAGCAAAACTGAACATCGTCTTTCAGGGGAAAAGATGGACTTTCAATGAAACAGGGGACTTCCAAACTTTCCTATTGAAACAATCATAGCTGAACAGAAAGACTGGTCTCCAAGTACAGGACTTGGGGGAATCATAGAGGGGGTGGATGAGAAGGACTGATTATGAGGAACTTAATTATGTTGAACCGTTTGTATTCCTGCATGGGAAGAAGATACTGATAACTCATATGAACTTTGCCATTTATAAGAGCCATTAGAAGGAACATATATAGATAGGACACAGGAAGGAGGGGATTATAATGGCATAATATAGTAAAAAGATGGAGTCAATGGGTGATAAAGTACTGGGAGGAAGAGGAAGGAGAGGAAGAAGGGACCAAAATATTTCACATAAGAATCAAGAAAAAGCTTTTACAATGGAGTGGAATGGGGGAAGGTGAGGGGGAATGGGTGAGCCTTCATTCTCAGAAATGGCTCAGAAAGGAAATAACATACACACTTAATAGGGTGAGGAAATCTATCTTACTCTAGAGAAAAATTAGGGGAAAGGGATGGGAGAAGGGGGATGGGGAAGGGAAAGGGGAAGTAGGTAATAGAAGAGAGGTAAGATCATTGGAGAAGGTACTCAGATACAACACAATTTTGAACAAGGACAGGGTGAAAGGAAAGAGAGAATAGAATCAAAGAGAGTGGGAAGGAATTGAGTGAAGGGAAACACAGCTAGTAATAACAACTGTGGGGAAAATATTGAAGCAACTTCTCTGGTGGCTATGATAGGGAAGGCAACTCATCCCAGAGACAGAGCCATTGGAATCTGAACTTAATGGACTGAAGTACATTTTTTTTCTCACTCATTGTTCTTGAAGTTTCTCATCTTTTTTAGGGGAGCGGGTTTATGTTTACTCTCACAACAAGATTATTGGAATAATATAAAAGAAGAAAAATAAAATAAAATAAAATTTTAAAAAAGGAAGCTATATTTTGGGTAGAATCTCAAGTGTGGCTTTATTCTTTAGATAATGCCATAATGATGGTTTCTACAGACTGTTAGGGAAGAAACATTCTAAAAGGGGTTTTAAGAAAAAAATAACCAGCATCAATTTCTTTATAAGCCTAAAGCACCATATAAACTCTAGTTATTATCATTATGATCTCTAAAGTTAGTAACTGGTAACGGCTGAACAAGTTATGGCATAGGACTATTGCATAGATAAGAAATGAAGAATATGACTCATTTAGAGAAACACGAGAAGGTCCATACGATCTGATGATTAGGCACAAAAGCAGCAGAGTCAGAAGGTCTAGGCAGAAATGACATAGATGAGACAAAGATGAGAATTAAATGTTCACTCACAGGAAACCAAGCCCCGAGCACCTGAGAAGTCAGTTGTGACTTTGGTTTCAGATAATTCTATAGCCCTCCCTCCTCTCAGAAGAGTAGTGAGGGACTACCAGGACACAGTGGTGCCTACACTGTCTGAAACGGTCATTATATTGGGGGATTGGGGCCCAATTGTAGTAATTAAAATGTAATAGAAGTAGAAGTATGATTATTAATATTAACTAGTTCTTAAATAGTGCTCTAAGGTTGGCAAATCACTTTAAAATAGTATTTATTTGTTCTTCACAACAACCTTTGGAGTGAGGTGTTATTTTTAGTCCTATTTTACAAAGAAATTAAGGCTCAGACAAGTCAAATGACTTGCCCAGGTCTTCCTGACTCCAGATCCTGGTACTCTATCCCTGGTTCTATTCTATCGTACCACCTCAAATTTTTGCCTAAAGGTTTTCCTTTATTGTCAAAAGACAAAGTTCATTTTGGAAGGGAAGTAGGCATTTCTGCCAATGATTGTGATGGGAAAAGGAAAGCAATTAACCAAACATGTTTAAGAAGATGAATCCTGACCAAGAAAGGGAAGGAGGGAAGAAGATTGTCAGATGAATGGAAATCAGGCACCCTGGAGGCAGAGAGACCCTTTATGGGACTAGGGGATGCTTTAGGCTGGATGGGGGGGGGCAGAGGGAAGGCTCCCTTATTGCCTATGTATTTCAGTAACAGCAGGGACATTTGAGACCCATTTAAAGCCTGGGCTTCTCTCTTCAGTTGATTTTCTGCACAAGAGTGGACAATTTGTTACAAGAAAAAAAACACCCTTTCAAGTTCTGGTCCTGGAGCCAGATAATTTATAGGATTGATAGGGACAGAGAGGAAATCTATGGAAGGTAATGGCTTTCCAGTGACTTCTTCCACTCAGAGCTGACCATGTTCTAATGACCTGGCTGAAATGTCCTTTCTGCTTCCCTCAGCTCCTTCTCAAATACTCATGATGGAGTGTCTTCTAAGGCTAGCCATTCTTTAAGACCCTATAATTTGAGGACTAACCCTGACAAACATCTCAGTAAAAAGTAGGATGCCCTTGTCCGGCCATGTTCCTGGCACCCTCTACATATGAGCATCCTCTTCCTTCAAGATCATTCTGAATTGTCTGACTAGATGGTTTCACACACACAACCAAGGGCAGTGCAGGAAAAGAAGTATGCATAGCTTAGAACCTGAGTACTGCGTTCTCACAAACCAGATTCAAACTTCAGGGACTTAAAAACAGCAATTATAATATACATGGCTCAACCTCCACCTTGAATAATATCAGATATTTGTCTTTTTTTCCTCTAAATGAGCCTGCTCTTCATTAGTTTTTTCTCCTGAAAGCTGAGAAGTTCCCCATCCATTTAATATAGAGTAGGTTTATCCAAATAGCAATGGAAAGAAGACGTAATAGAAATAACGCCTCCTGAGAGTGAGTTGTCCTTTCCCCCAAGGTTCAGTGGCACTTAGACATAATAGTCTTGGGGGCCTCAGGGAAGTGGACACAGATATGCTTAACCATTTGTCCATCTGGGGTTTGTTCCTCTCTGGGCTCTGAGATCTATAAGGTCATAGTCAACTGCGGCAGGCTGACTTTGAAGGCTCATAGACACTTCTAGTCTCTTGGAAATATCATTGATCTCTGAGAAGAAAACTACTGAAGTCAGATTCTCAAAGAGAAGAATCTATCCCTGATCCTTCTAATGTGCAATGGATTCCCTACCCCCAATCCCACCAACTCATTCTAAGCAAGAAGGGGAGCAAGGGAGAGAGCTACTCAAGTAACTACCACACTTCAGTGAAGATTAAAATTAGAGGAGAAATCTAAGCAGTCTGGGAAGAAAGGGAACCTTAACATTTCAATTTAATCCAATGTAATAAAGAAATTGTTTACAAGTCTACCATGCTACTAGGAAATGTGGCAACAATAAAATATCTATAACAAGCTATGGGTGATAGGTGGTTTAAGGCAACATGTTGTGAGCTCTCAGGGAGACAAAGTCACGACAAATGGAAAGGGAAAAAATATAAAGTGCCTACTACCTGTTGGGCACCATGCTGTGGTTCCTCAGAGTTGATGTTCTCTTAAGTTAGCTTTTCTCTCTCTTCCCCCCTTTAATAAAATGCCTTCTCTCTGGTGCTTAGCTCCCCCTTACCATGTCTTTGTCATGTTTGTGTGGTTGTTTTCCATATATGACGTGAACTTCTCCAGAGCAGAGACCCATTCCTGATTCAGGGATTCTTTTCTCCTTTCTGGATGGGTGGTTCATAGTATATGCTCCCATCAATAATATTTTGCCATTTGAGTCTATTTCTGCAGAGTGGGGAGGGGACCATCTCCCAGGGATGCTTGATGGCTGTAAATTATGAGACACAAAGGAATCATCAGAATAAAGATTATAAATGACATAAAGGGCAAATGAGGAGGGAATAATTACACCATGTCCAACATGTCATCAAAGATGACTTCTGTGAGAGGTGTGAGGGAGGCAACATTGAACAAAAGATGGAAATCCAAGAGGTACATCAGTCCCCCCCTGCCAACCAAGGTCCTTATTCTGGGAGATCCAAGAGAAGTCTCTCTTTCTGAGTCTGTTTCCTGCTCTGAGAAATGAGGGGTCCTCCTAGGGCCCCTCCAATTTAATATTCCGACTATGCAAATAAGCAAAAATTGACCTTCCAGTATTTGAGGGTAGATTTCATAGGGAGGACTTATGGGAAAATATGGTCCAGAATTATCTCAAGTGAAAAGATCTCTGGGGATTATGGTCTGCCAATGGTGGAGAAAGTAGAAGTCTAAGAGAAGACTGCAAATTATTTCAGATTCTCTCATTGTATAGCTCAGACTCCTCACATGGGGTCACTAGCAGGAAATACCACTACCATTGAGTCCACACACGTGCATGCATACACACACACACACACACACACACAAACACTTTACATTTCATATTTTTGGAATGTTCAAGTAGAATCCTGGAATACTTTGCCCAAAGTCACAAGGGTAACAAGAAATAGAAATGGATGGAAATCCAGGTACTCCAATTCTAAATTCAAGGTCTTTTCCATGGTTTCTAATAATATGGCATTGTTTCAGATTCCCCAAGTCTGGTACCAGGAGGCAAATTCAAATGAGCACAATGCCCATGTCTACCACTAAGGAACTATTTCACCATGGAGCTGTACAATCTCCATGACTTAAAATGCCTCCATTCCCCATTTCCTGATTTTTCTATTATCCGTTCTTCAGACAAAATATGTGAAGAGGAGTTTCCTTCTCTCCTTCTCTAGAAAAAAACTGCCTCAGTCTATAATTGGCTTGACAAAGGTCCCTGTGCTCTTAAGCCTTTGGGGAAGTGGAGTGTGTCTTCCAGAAGGGGAGGCTGATTTGTAACTCACTTTTCTCCTAATCCTGGTTTGGGGCTGGCACTAGTGTGTGGGGGATACTGTCTGGTGCTTTCCCTGAGAGCTTAAAGGATGCAAAGAAATAGCCAGGCTGAGCTCTGAGGGCTCACTAAATTGCTATTCACCCAAACACACACACACACACACACACACACACACACACACACACACACACACACACACAGTCACTTCCTGACCATGAATGGTGGAATTTAAAATCTTTATTTTTATGGTCAGTTTCAATGGGCTTGAGGACTGAAGGCACAACCACCAACCTCTTTTGCTCTTTCTCCTCATTCATTCTTGATAGGAGGAGCAGAGGTGGTTGCTTACAGGTGGAAGCCGCCCTCTCCCCACACCCATCCACACCTGTAGTTCCTTCTTCTAACAGACTCTATTCTCCATCATTGTATCTCAAATTGTATACATGGCAGGGGAGAGGAGGGGGTGTCAGATTAAGGAGACAGAAACAATTAGGGGAGAAGATGAATGCAGAAAGGTCAGCCAAACAGAATGGTATAAACTGCCCTGAGGTCACTCTGAATTCCTCAACCAGTATTCTAGTCCAACATTAGGAGCCACTGTTGGGCCAAGGGACCCTTTCTCCTCTCTGCTCTGTACTGGTGGAGGTGGTGCAGTCCTGGGGGACCCTGGTCTGAAACAAGAGGACACAAGGCTCCCTTTTCTCCTTCTAATTAGACCCCCATCCCAATATTCTGGCTAAGCCACTATTCAAGGCTTGGTGCTGGTTCTTGTTCAAGGATCCCAAAGAGGGGGAAGGGAGATGTCTAGAGTCCTCGATGTGTGATATGAATCAGATATGGGCCTACTTCGCAGTCTGAACAATTATCAAACTCTGTGCTTGGAGAGTGCATAGGAAGCATCATGCAGGACTGCTAATTAAATATTTCCTATTTCACCCATCGCTGCACCATCTCCCTCAAAGTCCTAGATGGCATCAAGGCAGCACAATGGATAAGTCTGGAGTCCTGAGGACCCAAGTCCATTAGCAACCAACAGTACCAAGGAGAAGAGACAGGCTCCACCTGCCCAGGCAAGTGTCTAGTTGCATGTGATTCCTCCTTATGGGTCCACTGCTGCAGAAGAGGTAAAGCATTGTGGGCCATCATCCTTCCCCTCATGGTGGTCTGGGTCCTTCCTCAGGCTGGGGACCAACCAGAACATACAAAGAAGAGCTGGAATGTGCAGCAGATCCAGGCCCAGCTCATCGCAGCTCATCCAGACCAGCCTCCTCTATTTAGAAATAAGAGCAGCCCATTGACCTTCCAAATTCACTGTCAGTAAAACAAATAGCCCAACCTTGGCTCTAAGAGACACAATCAAATGCCACTTTTTCCAGGCAGGCACAGTCCCACCTCAAATTTTCCAGGAAGCTGGGCACCCCTCCCCTTATTATAAAGGAAAGAGCAGTTAAAGTGGTGCGCTGCCCACCTTCAAAGGGAGGTGGGATTAGTCACCCTTGGCCAAGGGTCTCTTACCTTTCGGGACAGATCACTTGAAGACTACTACAAGTAAAAGTCACTTAAAACTAACAGCATTTCATTTGGCTAGTGGTGGCCTAGCCCTTTATTCAGGGTACCACCTGAGTGCCCTCTCTATTGTTAGTTAATCAGCTGTAAGGCTTTGGGCAATCTCTTTCATATTCTCCAATCCTCCTATTTCCTCAACTATACATTGAAGAATTTGATATGTCAATCAACAGCATTTCTTAAGCTCCTACTATGGGCCAGGCAACTTGCTCATTTCTAGGGATACAAAAAGAGGTAAAAATCAGTCCTTGCCCATGAGTAGTTCATAGTCTAATGGAAGAGACTACATGCCAGTAAGCCATTACATTAAAGGAAAGCAAATAAAACCCCAGAAAACTTAGACTTCTTCCTCACTGAGTCTTATCTTCCTACAAGACCTGTAACAAACCAACTCTGGTGGTATCCTCTGCCATTGTTGGTTAGATCCTACCATCAATCCACTACAGTTTGTCCACCCAATGTGCTGGCAGCCTTCCTTCCTTCAGAGCTCTTGCCATTGGGTGACTAGGAATGGAACCCCCGGGTGTTCAGTGGTTATCCATCGCTCACCCCACTAGATCAGTCCAGTGGTTTTCTGGTTGATACCATGCTTCATGTCCTTTCCCCCACATAAGCTATATTTGTACCGTGTAGGAGTCATTTTACAACACATGCCTCTCATGTGATGGTATTCATCAACTGTCCCATCAATGCACACCTGAAGGACGTGAGGGTTAGCAAGATAAGCCTGTGAAGCCGGGAGAAGCTTGGAGTCCTTAACAGTACTATGGAATTGCCCCTAGATCATCTGCATTCACTTTTTCTGCTTTGAAAATTTGTGTAATGTCCTAAAAATAAAAAGGAGCCATACCAATTTAGTTAAACATGCACTAAAAAGTGAAAAACAATCAGAAAAGGTCAAACACTAGCAAAACAGTATTTCCCAATTTTAAAACATTGGGGTATTTTTTAAAGTTTCATTTAAAAATATTTAAAGGATTCAACTCCATGTTGGTCATCCTATTTTAATGTGGAGAAGATGACTCTCTACCCCTATCATACCTTTAATAGTTCCATCATAGAGAAACCAGTCTCTGGCTTTAATAACTTTGATACCAGACAAACTGTGAACGTCAGAAACATTCTGTATCCCTTCTCTCCAAGCCTGTCGAGTTGGGAGGACCTGTCAGAACTCATGTTCCATTGGTAGAACCTTGGAGACCCCTGGCTTCCATTCAAGCTAGAATGAGGCATCACAGGAAGTCTGAGTCAATGTTTTAGCTTTTAAAATGTTATTTTATTTTTTCCAATTACATACAAAGATCATTTTCAACATTCATCTTTCTGTAAGCTTTTGCATTCCACAAGTTTCTATCTCCCTCCCTATGACAGAAAACAACCCAATATTGGCTATACATCATGCTTACATATTTCCACATTAGTCAAAGTACATAATTTAAGGGTTCATCTATTTCTCTATCATAAACAAGACCCCCAAAGCCTAGGAGTCTATCAGTAGCAGAGGTCTCAAACTTGAATAAAATGGCAAAGTTTGGAAAGACTTCAGAAATTAAATGGTCCAGTTCGGCCTAGAGGATATAAATCCTTCAGATTAGAAATAAATGTGAGTCTCCTTTGATTAAAATTCATCTTTTAATTGTTTTAATTTAAATGCTTATTTAAAATTTAAATATTTAAATTAAAAATAATGAAAATATTAATTACACATTTTAAATTTTAAGCATTTATCTCTATCTACCACTGCTCCCTTTTCAGTGAACAAGGGAAAATAAAATAAAACAAAAACAACTAATGTGTGTCTCCTGCATTTTAAATCTATCTTCTGACTGATAGGTAGGTGATGGAAAATGTGTTTCCTCTTCAGTCCTCTGCACTCCAGCTTTATTGTTCCACTGATCTGCTTTTTAAAGTCTCTTTCAACTGTCCCTAAGGTCAGCCCAGTTTCCTTTAAAATTAGTCTATCCAGTGTTTTGACCTTTCTGTTTCCGCTCTTTGGTTAACTTTTTTTAAAAGTTCCAAAAGATGTTCAGTGGGGAAACCATTATTGTAGCTATTTACTCTCAAATATTGTCGAGGATATGTGGTCTCATCCATCTAGGAATTTTCATTGATTACTTAGTGCACTATCTAACCCATAGTAAACACTAATCAATGTCTGTTAATTCTCCAGTGAAGCAGATTGCAACTCCTCCAAGCCTGTCCATCCTTTGAGACATTCGTCCAGAGGCTCCCCTAAGTCAGTTGCAAGTCGTCTACTCAAGGCTTTCCTCCCTTCTCCCTGGCATAAGGAAGGTGCCAATGGAGCCCATGAGGCATCCACCTGTCACCCCTCCCTCTTCCCCTCCATATAGGATCAGCCCATTTTCTTTTCCTATTTTAAGACAATTGTGATAACCTGGGGAAGAGGAAAGGGGAGGAGGGAGATAAGGAAAAATACATTTATTATTATTATTATTATTATTATTATTATTATTATTATTATTATTACGTTTATATTAAATTCTTTTTCAAGTCAGCTCTCTAATTTATCTCGGTAGTTAAGCCAAAGGAAAACTGGGCAGCAGATAGACCAACTTGCGTGAATGACTTTGATGTACTTGGATTCCAAGATCCTTCCTGCTCATCACAAAAACAAAAAACCAGCCCAAAGCCTCTAAGTTGAGCCCACATTTGCCAGTAAAACCCCTTTCCTCCCCTTCAGGGCTGAGCTCAGAGACATTAATGTCAAACAGTTTTTATGACCATGCCCAGCCTTGACATAATGGATTCCTTTAGCTTGAAGACCTCTTCCTCTGTGACATAAGGGTCCCCTTGTCCAGGGCCTTGGTGACATTGCCTTTGGGAAACACAGAAACAGCAAGACGCTTGTCTGGGTGCAATGAGAATGCCCCCAATGGCCAGGGATGCTGCTCCATTTTCTGTTGGCTTTGTTCCCCTTAATGGCATGTCTAGGGGGTGGGGAAGTGTAGGACGGATAATGCCTAATCGGAGGCATGCTTATGGTCTTACTGGACTACTTTCCACCGTCTGTCCGACCCCGAACTAATGTGGACTCAGAAACCAACCCAACTGGACGGGGAGTTCTGTGGGTCGGCCCAATCCTGCCTGACACCAGTTTTTCGACCTTTGCTTCCTCCTTCCTAGTGGGGAAGTATTGCCCTTCTTTCAAAGCACTACATCCAACCGAAGCCTCCCCTGCTTGCCCGCTCCAGGGAGGGCTCCTCCTTCCTCAGATCTTCCTAGGACTGAAGTTCTCAACTTCTTTGGCTCATGGACACTCCCTGGCAGTCTGCTAAAGCCTGGACATCCCCTCTCAGAATATTTTCAAATGCTCAGTACAGCATACTGAGATGACAAAGGAAATCAATTCTATGGAAATAGGATTCTCAAGATAGTGGAGAACTAAGTTCCCAGACTTTGGGTCAAGAGCTCCTGCTCAGGGGCATGGCATCTTTCCTTTGCCCCGTCACTCCCTACTTCATTTGCCTGGTGCATCTCTCTAGTAGATCATAAGTTCTATGAGGGCAGAGAATGCCAAACAAGTAAGAGCAAGCAACAAATAGACACTATCTTTGGGACTCTACGCTAGGCTACAGAGAAACAAAGGAAACTCCCAAAAGTCCTTGCCCTCTGGGTGGCAGACACTTAGTTCCCTGATTCTGAGTGGGCACAAGAGTCACTTGTTCTTTGCCTCCTCTAACTGATGTCCAAAGTAATTTCGAGCCTAGAGAATGGGAGAGGAGGAGGTCCTGACAGCCACAGAAGGTTGTTTCACCCCCAAAGAAGCTCAGATGCCAGCAGTGCTAGGGAAGAAGTCCTGGTTGGCTCTCCCAGAGGCCTCAGCATAAGGGCTTGTCCTCCAAGGCAGTAGCCTTGCTCCCTGGCTGTTCTGCAATGGGTGCCCTTGGGCAGGGGCTTCCAGGCCAGCCTCCCTCCCTTCTTCTTTGGAGAAGGGAGCCCTCTGGCTATCACTCATGTGTCATGCTTTATCCTCAAACAGACTCTAGATCTTTCTTCTTTCATTTAAAAAAAAGGTTTTATTTAAGCTTCTTAATTTTTGCTGATATCTGCCCTGCCTCATCCCTGCAGCCATGGAAGGATCCTCTTGGTCTCCCCAAGAAAAAAACCTTGGCAGAGACCATGGTCTGGGGCAGGAGCCTGGCTTCCCCAGCTTCTCTCCAGGGTTACCTCTTGTCTCTGCCTTCCTGTCCAAAGGGCAGGATTGCCTCCTTGTAAAACAGTGAGGGGCCTGGGGTACTCAGGTGGGGATGTCTGCTCCCTATTTCCCACCTGATGCTAGACAAGTCCTTCATCTGCCCAAGGCCTCTGTGTGCTCAATTAAAGTGGGGCCCAGCTTCTTTCTCTTCCTTCCTGAGGTGCCAAGAGATTTAATTGTGGCTCAGCCTTTAATCTCCCTGGTCTACTTCAGTCCCAGCCCTCCTCTCAGGCTCTCCCTTCTCTCCTTGGTCTTGACCAGCCTGGCTCTGGGTCCAGTGAATTTCTGACTCAGTGTCTCTTTCCCTCCTCCATAGTCTTTCTATGCAACCTCCAACCTCTCTCTGAGACCATCCAAAGCCCCCCCCCAATAAAAAAGAGGGCACCTACCTTCCTCAGCCAGTCCTTCCTGAAGACTGCTAATGACTTGCAGCCTTTCTTAAGGACATTAACAGTAATTATGCCTCCTAGCCCGGCCAGATGTGGGGCCCTCCTTGGAGACCCTGAAGCTACTGCTTTTATTCCTGCCATGTCTGACCATTGGGTGATCCTATGGGCTAGAGAGGCCCCTATGGAAGCACCAATAAACAGATCAAATACGTGAACAATGATCAGCTCTTTGAGAGTCTCAAGTGTAGATCCAAGGGAGAATAATGATGAGAAGGATAGTAAATTCACTTTTGTATAGTATTCTGCGCCATTTTCTCATGGGATCCTCCCCATTGGTCCTGTTAGTGTTTTCTCTACATATGGGGACATGGAGTCTACTTGGTTAACCAGTGTCTGAGGCAGAATTCAAAGCTGTTAAGTCTTTTTGACTGTTCAAGTCATGGTGCTACATTTCTTCTCAGAGAGAATAAGGAAGAGAAGAAAATTCCTTCCTTGCTCCTTGGGAAGGAGCCCTGGCAGAGGGAAGCAGAGTAGTTCAGTTCTTTGTAGGAGGTACAGGATGTAGGTTTAAATCCTGCCTCTGGTGTTTACTAATTAGGTGATCTTAGGCTTACTTAGGTAATCTCTCTAGGTCTCAGTTTCCTCATCTGTAAAATGAGAGGGTGGCCCACGAGGACCTCTCCTCTGATGTTCTCACCAGTTCTTAATTTGGGTTGCCATGCCTATTAGCCTGGGAAGGGCAAGCTCTTGCTTCCTCCTCTTTCATTACCAGTGACTTTAGCTGAGAGTGGCCCTTGGGGAAATTTCCTCCCAAAATACCAGTCAGCTGTCTCTGGAGACACACAGTTACATGAGAACTGTTAGGCCTATTTGTAAAATGAGTCAATTAAGCTCATCTCCCCTGTTCAGTGCCCATTTCTGGGAGATGGTGACCATCCATGAAGTTCAGGGATAAAGAAGGCTGATGCCATGGGAATGATGCCATCTGGCTCACTTACCTACTTTTGGGAAGTCTGCTTCAATGCCAGGGGCATCAGGCTGGATTGATGACCCCTAAGTCCCTTTAGATCCAGACAACGAGATGAATGTGAGATCCTGGGTCACCTCATGAGCAGTACTCAGTTCAGTTCAGATAATCCATGTACTCTGTAAGTCACTGAGGCTCGGATGCTCTTAAGCTGTTGGATCATATGAGATAACAAAGGGATCTTCAGCTCTTTGCAGACTTAAAGCCCTGCATCCTCCGCCTTCTTTTCTCTTGTAACCATGCAGTGACTTACAGGATGAAATCTTAATGACCTCACACCATTAGCTAATGTTCTTGCAAAGACTTTCATGGAAAAGGGAGGAATGAAGTAAGTCTCCTTAGGGACAGATGTCCCCCAAGAAGGCTGAGTGGATCACTGAGCTAAAAGTTTCAATGAGTCAATACAAGTGGGGCATAAGTGGGGCACTGATTTTGAGTTGGTCCCAAGATGGAGCCTCATCTTTGGTTAAGAAATAGATAGTAGCTTCTTTCACTCAATTCACAAAGTTTGGTTTTTGTTTTTCCTTTGTTTTTTAACCAACTGACAGACAACCTAATCATTGTCACTTCTTGGAGGAACTTCTAACCTCAGTGAAGGGTTCATCCTCTCCCTCCTCTTAATTCTAGTGTTTTCCCTCTTGTAATTATTTCCAGGGATGTGTGGGGAGGGGCGGCCTATGAGGCAGAGCAGAGCCTCATCTCTGACTGTGAAGGGTTGGCCAGGTGGATGTACTCAAGCCTTCACAATCAGAAGTGAGGCTCACCTCTGCCTCACCTGCTGCCCTGAGTTGAACTTGAATGTTGTCTCACCCCACCCCCCACTATGCCTTACACCATGAAGTCATTGAGAGCAGGAAGGTGTTTTCCCTTTCAGATTATCCCAAGGAGTGGCTTAATAACTGTTTATTGATTGAGTGGCATTTCCGTGGTGCTTTCAGATTTACATATGCATTCTTCATAACAGTCTTGCAGGTTGGGTAATTCAGTTGGCATTATTCCAAGTTTGCTGATGAGGAAACCTGTCTGTGGTTACTTACGGAGCTGACAAGGGGAGGCCCTCCGTGGGAGCTCATCCCCTTTGACATTTGACTGAGGAGAAGTTCATACTATTAAATAACTCCAATTTTCAGTGTCTTTATCTCCCACGCATCCCTCCCCAGTCCTAAAGGTGGTGAGTACATGGCTTCAGGTTCAGCGTCAGTTCTGGGAAATTCAGTGCAGAGTCTCTCTAGGAGGGCCCAGTGAACTGGCTCCAAATAATCCTTGGTGAGGATGCTTCTCTCCAAAGGACACAGCCAGACCTCCAGACTGAGAGGCAGGTGCTAAGACAGAAAGAACCTGAGAATTGTGACTCCCAACAGTGTCTCCCCCTTCCTGTGTGCCCATGGGAAGTTCATTCATCATCTCTGGGCTTTATCTATATGAGAGGGCTAACCTAACCAGCTTCAAATCCTGGGAATCTGTCAACCCATTCTTACCTGTTGTATTAGAGATTTTAAGAAGGGCGCCACCTCTGAACCCATGTGAATCACTCATATATTGAATGAGGACCCAGGGAAACATTTCATGCATGCAGGCTGCCCTTTCTTAGGATATCCACTTCTAGAGGGCAAAGCTGTTTCAGTTTTGTCTTCATATCTATGGCATTTAACCCATGAATTCCTTCATTTTTTTGTTAGATTTTGAGTTCAGCTTGTCTATCTCCCTACCTTCCCCTCCGTCCCACACTATATAAGGTCAACATTGGATACAGACATGTATGTGGAAGCCTCCGACACAGGCTTCCACAGATCAGGGTTTTTGCTGGAGGTAAAGAGCATCTTCCTTCACAGGTTCTTTTCAGTTGATTTGAATATTCATATTACTCAGAATCGTTTAGTCATCCCCAGTTACTCTTTGAACAATATTACTGTTACTCTATACAAAGTGCTCTTTGTTCTGCTCATATCGCTCTTCATCATTTCATCCAAGTCTTTCCATTATTGTCTAAAACCAGTTGGCTCATCACTTCCTACAGCAGCACCCTGCCGTTTCATCACAATCACATACCCCAATTTGTTCAGCTGTTCCCCAATGGATGAGCATCTCCTCAATTCCCAATCCTTTGCTTCTATGCTGCTATAAATATTTCAGAGCATATAGATTCCTTGCCTTTTCCTCTGATCACCTTGGGAAACAGACTTAAGTGTGGAATTTGTGAGGAGGAGGATATGTATAAACAGAACTCTTTGGGCATGATTCCAGATTATTCTCCAAAACATTTGGATCACTTCGCAGTTCCCCAATAGTATATTAGTGTTCTAATTTTTTTCACAGTTTCTTCAATTTTGTCCTTTTCCCTTTCATTTTATCCAATGAGATACTTGTGGGATGGTATCTCAAAATTGTTTTAATTTGCATATTTCTAATCAAGAGTAGTTTGGAGCATTTTTGTATGACTATATATTATATTTATAGCTTTGGTTTCTTCTTTCAAATACTATCCATTCCTTTGACCATTTATCAATTGAAAAAATGATTCATATTCTTAAAATTTTGACACAATTCATTATATATTTAGCTAAGAAACTGTCTAAAAATTCTCCCAATTGTCTGCTTTCTTTTTAATCTCAACTACATTGGGTATGGGTTAGAAAAAACCTTTTTTAATTCAACATAATCACAATTAGTCATTTTACATCTCACAGTGTGCTCTTTCTCTTGTTTATTCATAAATTATTCTACTATCCATAAATCCAATTGTAATATAGTCCAGAATCTTCTAAATTACATGTGATATTTCCCTATACATTCCAAATTCTATACCCATTTTGAGGTTATTTTGGTACATGGTGTAAAATATTGATTTATTCTGCCAGACTGCTTTCCAATTTCCCCAATAATTTTTACAAAATAGTGAATCCTTATATCTCAATTTTAAATCTCTACACTTATAAAATACAAGATTACTATAATTATTTACTAGTGTTTAAATTATTTCTTTTCTTCAGATCTATCATTCTATTTCTTGGCCAGTACCAAGTAGTTTTGATAATCACCGTTTTATAATTCAGTTTAAGATCGGGTACTGCTAGACAGCCTTGCTTTGCATTTTTTAATTAATTTCTTTGATATTATTGGCCTTTTGTTATTGTTTTCTCTAGCTCAATAAAATAGATAATTTTTAATTGGAATGACACTGAATAAGTAGATTAGATTAAGTAGAATTATCATTTTTATCATATTGGCTCAAACCCACCTATGAACAATTAATATTTCTCCAATTATTTAAATCTGACTTTATTTGCATAAAAAGTCTTTCATATATATGTTCATGTAGTTCCTGGGTTTGTCTTAGAAGTTATACTCAGCTGTTTTATATTGTCTACAGTTAGCTTAGTTTTTGAAAGGCAATGGGGTTAAGTGGCTTGCCCAGGGCCACACAGCTAGGTCATTATTAAGTATCTGAGGTCACATTTGAACTCAGGTACCCCTGACTCCAGGGCCGGTGCTCTATCCAATGTGCCACCTGGCCACCCCAACAGTTATTTTAAATGAAATATCTTACTATCTCTTTTTTGTTTGTTTGTTTTTTAAGGTCACACAGGCAATTATTAAGTGGCTGCAGTTGGATTTGAACCCAGGTTCTTCTGATTCCACAAGCCGGTACTCTATCCACTGTGCCGCCTAGCTGTCCCTTACTATCTCTTCTTACAGGGCTTTGTTGGCAGTATATAAAAAGGCTTATGATTTATGTGGGTTTATTTTATATCCTGTTACTTTGTTAAAATTATTGTTTCAAGTAACATTGTAGTTGAATATGATATTCCAAGAATTCCATCATATCATCTGCAAAAAGAGATAATTTTATTACCTCATTGCCCATTCTGATTCTTTCAATTTTTTTTCTTTTATTACTTTTGCTATAATTTATGGTACAATTTTGAATAATATTGATGATTACAGTCACTCGATCTTATTGGGAAGAATTTTAATTACAGATAATGCTTGGCGGCCATTTTAGGTAGATGCTGCTTATCATTTTAAGGGAAAATCCACTTATATTTATATATTCAAATGTTTTAATAGGAATATGTGACGTATTTTATCAAAAGCTTTTTCTGCATCTATTGATATAATCACATGATTTTTTTTTTATTTTTGTTACTGATGTAATCAATGATGTTAATAGCTTCTCTCATACTGAATCAGTCCTGCATTTCTGCTATAAATCCCACTTGGCCATAATGTTTAATCTTTGTCTATATTACTCTAGTGTCCTAGCTAGCTTTTATTTAAGATTTTTACATTAATATTCATTATTAAAATTGACCTATGATTTTCTTTCTCTGTTTTTGTTTATCCTAATTTTGGTATCAACATTATATTTGTTTCATAAAAGGAGTTTGATAGGACTTTTTTTGCTATTGTTCCAAATAATCTATTTATCATTGAAATTAGTTGATTTTTAAATATTTGGTGGAACTCATTGGTAAATCCAGCTAGTCCTGATGTTTTTAGTTTAAGTTCTTTTTATATCCTGTTAATTTCTTCATTCAAAATTAGAGATTTTATTTCCTTTTCTGTTAATTTGAGCATTTTATGTTTTTGTAAGTATTTTTCTTAGATTGTTATGTTTGTTGGTAAATAATTGGGTAAATAACTCCCTAATAATTTGCCATAATTTCATCTTCATTAGTGATGTATTCATCCTTTTCATTTTTGATGCTAGTATTTTAATTTTTTTCCTCTTGTTTTTAAGATCCAATTAATCAATGGATTATCTATTTTTATAGTTTTCTTTCCATAAAATCAACTCCTAATTTTATTTTGTAATTCAGTGGTTTTCTTACAAATAATTTTCTTAATCTCATCTTCAATTTTTAAGATTTCCAGATTAGAATTTAATTGAGGAATTTAAATTTATTCTTTGTCTGGCTTTTTGTATGCTCAATTTATTGATTTGCTCTTTCTCTATTTTATTGATGTAAGTATTTGGAAATATAAATATTTCTCCAATTATTACTTTTGCTGTGTCCCATAAGTTTTGGTTTGTTGTCTCATAATCATTCTGTTTCATAAAACTATTTATACTTTTCTATGACTTGTTTTTTTAACCCAATCATTCTTAATTAATTTTAAATCTGTTTCCATGATCCTTTTAAAAACTGCATTGTCAACTGAAAAAAGGATGCATTTATTATTTCTGCTTTTCATCATTTATCTATAAACTTTTTGTGCTCCACTACATATGGTCAGTTTTTGTAATGCTGAGAAATATACCTTTCTCATTCCATTGAATTCTTTCCAGATCTCTATCCTATTTAGCTTATTTAAGATTCTATTAATCTCTTTGACTTCTTCCTCTCCTTTTGGTCAAGTTTGTCTATTTCTGAGAAAGGAATATTCATTTCCTCCATTATTATAATTTTGCTATCAATTTCTGCCTGCAATTCATTAAGCTTTTCCTTTAATATATATAGCATTTATTGTATATACGTTTAGTATTGAAATCATTTTACTATCTATGGTACCATTTAACATGATGTCCTTTTCTTATCTTTTTTTTAATTAAATCTATTTTCGCTTTAAATTTTTCTAAGATCATGATTGCCACTCCTGCATTTGTTTTTGGTTTTTTACATCAGCTGAAGCAAATGAATGCTAATCCAGCCTTTGATTTTAACTCTATATGTGGCTCATCAGTTTCTAATTGTTGATTCATTCTGCTGTTTCCCTTTTATGGGAAAGTTCATCCCAATCAGGTTCAAAGTTACAATGACTAATTTTGTATTTCCCTCCATCGTATTTTTCCTCACTAGTTATCTTACTCTCTGTGGGACTTTTTGTCTCATCCCTCTCAGAACTCTAAATTACTTCTTTTTTTTTTTAGGGTTTTTTTTGTGCAAGGCAATGGGGTGAAGTGATTTGCCCAGGGCCACACAGCTAGGTAATTATTAAGGGTCTGAGGTTGGATTTGAACTCAGGTCCTCCTGTCTCCAGGGCCGGTGCTCTACCCACTGTACCACCTAGCCACCCCTCTAAATTACTTCTGACCCTTGCCTCCCTATTCCATACAACCTTCTATGAGCCCCTCCCTCATCCTGACCCCTTGCTTCCCTACTTCACTACCAGAAGCTTATGATATGCTCTCACACAGTTCTGATGAGAATAAAGTTCCCTTAATAATATAATAATAAGGCTACTCACCCTTCACTCTATCCCCCCCATTATAAAGGATCTTCCAGTCATGCCTCCTTTATAAGATCTACTCCATTGCGAGTCTTCAATCTGTCCTCTTTCAAACTACCTTAGGGTTTATAACATTTTTAAGAGTTACAAATATCATTTCCCCATATAAGAATTAAATAGTTTAAACTGACTGAGTCACAACAACCTTACCAAAGAAATCCAGGGCAGACAACATGAGGTTCCCCCTCTTCTCCTCCACTCAACCCTCCATCCCTCTGGATGTCATTCAGCTCAACCATTCAGCTCATTTCCCAGTTCTAATGCACTTAGTGACTCCCTGATTCAGTGTCATGCTTTTGATTTTTGAGGCACCCTTACTTTGGAGACTGATCGACACTTCTAACACCTGCTTCCCATTCTGGCTGGATCTTCTGTCCAACAGACCTTGAATCTGGTTTTCCATATGTCTGCCCAGATGCTGCTGCCCAGCCCAGTCCCTCCCCATACTTGGTTACCACCCCCCATACCAAGAACCCTTCTCAGAATCCAGGTCTTCTCTCAGGGCTCAGCACAAACCTCCTCTGGAAAACTTTGGGGCTCTCCTTGGGGGGATGCATCTTCTCACCCCACCGAACCTCACTCCTATTTACTTGTCTGGCCACATTCTGTGTCACCCTCTCCCCTATTACAGTAGAAAGAAATCTCTCCAAGGTCAGGGCATGTTAAAAACACTGGCACCAGCTCAGGGTCTGGTTCACAGCAGGCTCTGTGGAATTGGAATGGGTACCCTGGAGACATGTCAGGAAACTATCAATCAATCAATCCACATTTATTAAGAACCAACTGTATACCAGATTTCTGTTAAGTGTGGGGGTACAGGGGGTGGCTAGGTGGCACAGTGGATAGAGCACCGGCCCTGGAGTCAAGAGGACCTGAGTTCAAATTCAGCCTCAGACACTTAATAATTACCTAGCTGTGTGGCCTTGGGCAAGCCACTTAACCCCATTGCCTTGAAAAATCTAAAAAAAAAAAAGTGTGGGGGTACAGAAAGAGACAAAAGACTGTCTGGACCTCCAAGAGATCAACCACACTAGAGCAGAAGCTCCTTGAGGGCAGGGACTGGTTTCCATTGGTATCCTTAGAACTCTAGAACTCTAATTTCCAGTATATAGTAGATGCTTAAACATTTTTAACAGATGAAAGTGAATTTTTCCATAATTGATGGTTTCTTGAAGGAAATAACTTTGGCACTGACGCATGAAGAAGGGCTAGGCTCTAAAGGGCAAAAAGCAAGCTCGTCCAAGACTGAGAAATCACAACCATAGAAACATCATCAAGGAATGAAGCCAACAGAGCCATTTGTTTCATGATCCAGAATGTTAGGGTGTAGTCCTAACTCAGGGATGGAGGCCTTGAATGGTCTTTAATATGTAGACATATGTGACACGCCATCTCCCACTGTGCGCCCCCTTCCTCCTCTCTATCTGAGAAGGTGGCACGGTCACCACCTCCTCCAGGAAGCCTTCCCTGATTCACTCCATCCCTCCACCCTCCCAGTTTCCTCAATAATTCTCTCTTCTGGTCATCTGTGGGTATTTTCTCCATAGTTAAACTCCACGTGGTTTCTATGGACTTGTTTTCTTTCCTTTGAGATTCACATCCTGGGGGAGTGAAAGAGGAGCAGGACAAGGATTGGGCTGACCCCCATCCACTGCTTCATCCCTTCAGCCTGGTGCCTGCTCTAGTCGGGGGCTGGCACCCTCTGGCCTGCCCCACCTTTGATGGATGCTGTGGCTCTTCACCACCACAGTTCCAGTGAGGGAGGCTCAGGCTCATCCCTTCCTTTGGCCATTCCCTGTTTCTCTTTATTCAGTCAGAGGGTAGTAGGGGAAAGCCTTCTGGGCTTCAGTCAGAGGCAAAGTAGGCTCTTTTTGCTCACATTGCTATAACTTTCCAAGGATGTCCCCCCTCTCCTCTAAAATGGGAAAAAACCCTCTGTTGTTACCAAGGAGAGTTAAGAAAAACAAATGACATACTGCCCATGTCTATCTGTCCCCCATGGCCAAGATGGCAAGGGCTAGGACTTCATCAGCTCATGACTCTGGGAGCGATTCAAGGACATCTAACCCAATCCCTTCATTTTACAGATAAGGAAACTGGTCTAAGGCAGGGAAGTGATTGACCCAGTCCTGGTTTGCATCTAAGATGGAATCTGAATCCAGATCCTCTGAGTCTGGAGCCCAAGTTCCTTCCCCCAAACCCTTCTTCTGACCCATTCATTCCCTGTGGGACCATGGACCTTTCAGATCTGTGTTTCCTCCTCTGTAAATAAGAGATACTGCAGTAGCCACCTTATAGGACTGTTGCGAGGGTCTAATGAGATGATCTTTGTAAAGTGGAGAGAAGGGTGAATGAGAAAGGAAAACAGCTCTGATCCCCTCTTCAGATACTTACTAGCTGAGTACCTTAGGCTAGTAACTTCACCTCTCTGGGCCTCAGTTTCCCCATCTATAAAATAAGGTAATGAACCACAGGTTACTGGGAGAATAAAAGATAGTCTTTGTAAAGTCCTTGTACCCTGGAAATGTGAGCTCATAATCCACACGATCAGGTCAAAAAGAAACATCAGCTATTCCATCTTCCCAGATGGAACATCTCAATGTAATCCTGAAATCTGGGGCGTGTCTGAAATGAGCAGCCGGGCTCTTCATGAAACACGATCAGATTGTCACAGGAAAAAGCTGGGGTTTGGACAATACCTAGGAGATCAGGAGAGAGTGACTGAATCAGAGCACATCCCTCGCTGGGGCTAAAAATAACCAGGAACACCATCCCAGCCTGGCCCCCCCAAAGAAAACAATAGTCTGGGTCTGCAGCCTTGAGTTGGGCAAAGAAGGGCAGGCCTGTAATTACCATCAGTGGCCATTCATTCTCCAATTGCTCAGGATTCAGCAATTTCCTCCCCCTGGTGTGGGAGAAGGTCCCTCTGAATTGCCCTCCATCATCACCCAGAGGCTGAGTTTGGAGAGAGCTCATTAGCCCAAAGGCATCTCCCTCCCCCACTGGCCCCCTAACGTCCCCCCTGGGGGGGGGGGGGTACAGAACTGACTTTCCCTTTCCCTTCTCTCATACTCCTGAGAGTCCTCAGTGACCTACCCCCCCATTCAAACAGTCTTATTTCTAGGCTCCCTCCCCATTACAACAGCTCTTCACAGCTGAGGAGGCCGCTCCTTGGGGGAGATCCAGCTCCCTGAGTCATATTTCCTGTTTTAAAATCTTGATCTAAGAAATTTCTATTTGATGACATTTTTTTGAAAAAAATTAAAAACAGAATTTAGGAAAAAGACTCTTAAATCATGTGTTTTTATTGGAGGAAGTGACATGAAATTCAACACTTTTCTAAGATGACTATTCTGCCCTAATGGGCCAAAGTTTCCAGTCTAAGGAAAATTCCTTCTTTTGACCATCAGTGAACAGTGAGGAATCAGAGCAGGGAGAGACCAAAGGGGTCATCTGGTCCAACTCCCTCATTTTGTAATGCAGGATGGGGAAACTGAGGCTCCAACACATCACAGAACTCACGGGGTCAGAGATTTAGAACTGGAAGTGGTCTCAGGTTCAGAGCCTGCCCATCCTTCTCTTTCCACTGAGAATCCTGAGGGCCAGGAAGGTTAAGTCACTTGCATAAGGTTGTATGGCTATTAAAAAAGAGGACAGATTTGAACTCGTGTCCTCTAACTCCAAAGTGAGTGCTGTTTCTGAAGCATATGGGACCTGGGGTGTTGGAAGTCATGAGTAGGATTCACAGCCCTGCTCACACCAGTACTCTTGGCACATCCTTTAACCTTGAGAGATGGCATTTTATGAGACTTCTTCCTTCTCTACAATTAGCCATTGCTTATACTAATAGATACATGCATAGATAAATGGATAAACAAATAAATAAATGTGAAAAAAAGTCCCCAGACAGCGCTTTCAAATCCCCAGATAAATAGCCTGACAGGCACCACCTGTAGGTTATCCCTCACTCTCTTGACAGGACCAGCCCACCTAATCATTCGGTCGTACTTGGCCTAGGATGCAAATCATCGCTAATAACATACTGCAGACAACTAATACTCCACCTTGGGTCATCCAAAATTTGGTTTATTTTAAGAGTGAGTCCTAGTCACATCAATCACAGCCATGTGTCATCAATGGGAGAATCTTGGTGCTGAAAGAACGGATTATTATGGCAGAGAATAGTTTTTTATTGGTCATTTGGTCCTTATTGGCATTATTGGTCATTATTGGCCTGCCTTGATTTCCCAAACGAAATCAACCCCAACATTACCTTTCTATTCAGCTCTGGACCCTGCTATTCATCCACTAGCAGGGACTGACTAAGATGTATATACTGAGAGAAGGAGGAAGGAGAGAAACAAACCTTTCTGAAGCACCCTTGGCCTAACATCTCATTTGAGAGACTCATCCAACAGTTTACCCATCTAGTTAGACGTCATAATCTGTTCAATTTTATGCGAGGTGACATAATGGAGAGAAAGTGTTGGGTTTAGACTCAGGAGTCCTGTGTTCAAAACATGCCTCTGCTACTTAGCACCATGAGCAACTCACATAAATTTTCCCAGACTTAGCTTCCTCATCTGTTAAATTAGAGCATGAGATTGCATAGTCTCAGAGGTCCCTTTGGAATCTAAAGCCCATGATCATTCTGAAGCCAGGTATTTTTTAAGTAGCTAATTGTGCAGGGGATGGAGAGCCAGTCAGGAAAACAGGAAGACCCGAGTTTAAATCTAGCCTCAGACACCTACTTGCTGTGTAACCCTGCTCAAATCACTTAACCTTGTTTGCCTCAGTTTCCTTATCTGGAAAAGTAAACTATTCCAGGGTCTTTTCCAAGAAAACTCCAAATGGGGTCACAAAGAGTCAGACACAGGGCAGCTAGGTGGTAGAGTGGATAGAGCACTGGTCCTGGAGTCAGGAGAACATGAGTCCAAATCCAACCTCAGACACCTACCATGTGATTCTGGGCAAGTCACTTAAGCCCAATGACTTTCAGAAATCAAACAAAAAAAAAAAATAACCCTTCTCAGTGATACAGTGATCAAAGACAATTCTAATAGACCTATGATGGAAACTGCCACCTACATCCATAGAAACACCTATGGAATATGAAGTCAGACCAAAACAGACTATTTTTACTTTTTTTAAAATTTGCTTTTTTGTTTTTTTTCTTCTTGTGGTTTGTCCCTTTTGTTCTGATTCTTCTTTCATAGCATCACTAATTTGTAATTATGGGTAATATGACTGAACATGTACTATATCAGATTACTTGCTATCCTAAGATGGAAGGGGAAGGAAGGGTCAGAGAGAGAAAAATTTACAAAAAAATGAATGCTAAAAATTATCTTTACAAAAAAGTGGATAAATAAATAAATTCATTAATTTTTTTTAAAAAAATTCAGACACAGTGAAAAACAACTGAACAGAATCCATTTGATTTGTCCTTGCAAGGCTGTTATTTTTAGCCATAGCTCTTGCTGAGGAGACCTTGTACTGCCCAAGAGCTGGATGGACCTTTCTCAGCATCATCCACAAATAGCAGCATCTGGAGACCATCACCTTGGAAGGGAATCCAACTTCCATTTGGAGTCTGTACAGCCCATCCTCCATGACCCTGGCAAATGACATTGCCAAACCTGTCTGATCCAGACCAGTTAGATCAGCCCCTGGAAAAGGAAAAGGGATAGACGGACAGGTGGGGATGACCAGAGCAGCTGGTGAATGCCCAGAGAGCAATTCCTGATTTTGAAGGAAGCCTCTCAACTCTCACAGTGTTGGGTGCCTTCTGGCCTATCACAGTTGAAATGTTCAAAGATGAACATGACCCTTGGATTGTTCAAAAGTGATGGCTCACCCTGGATGGTGGCATCTGATTTCCTTCATCTGTGTAGTACAAAATCCCAACCCTGCTAATATCTAAGGGCTTTCCAGAACTGACTGGAAGTATGACCAGAACCAGTAGCCTGGAACTTATCAATGAGCATAGGAGAATTTACATCCTCAAAGTTGGGGTAAGGAGACTCAGGACAACAAAGAAGCTGAAGATGATCATATCTCATACCCTTCTCCAATGAGTTTAGCCATGGGATTCATATGGTAACCAATCATTCTACAGTTCACCCTCCTTTTGTTATTTCCAGGCCTAAATCTGACCATACAATGCCTGTTTTTAGGTCATCTGGGATGGTCATAGATAATGAGAGGATCAGTTAATCCAATATTACTGTGCTTGTGTCTAAGATGGAATCCCATGTGCTATTGACAGATATACTGCAGAGACCTTGTGGGGAGCAGGGCCTTTAAGGTCATCCTGAGTAATTTTTATTTTTAATTTTTGTTTTTGCAATCCACAAACGAAAAATTCAAGGGAACTTGTGGTGTGGCCACTTTTCAGTCACCAAGTGACTATGATAGTGTGGTCTGCTCCTTTGGTCACAGCACTATCTGATAGTCTTGATCCTCCTTGGAAGGAGAGGAAGTTGAGGTAGACACTGGGACAACCCTTTGACATTTTGGTGCATCCCTACCTCTTCCTCAAGATCTCCCTACAGCCTCGAGCATTCCTTAAGGTAAATGAGTTTAGGGTTTGTCAAATAGGCAGTCAATCTGCTTCCCGTCAAAGCTGTACCATTGAAGTAATTCATCACAAGAGCAAGGGTGGCAAGGGGACAATCACTTCACACTCCCATACATGCCATGCCTTCAAATCTCAATGTCAGGGAAGCCATGAGCTCACACCCTTGAAAAGCCTCTAGTCAGAGGGCAGCTAGGTGGCACAGTGGATAGAGCACCGGCCCTGGAGTCAGGAGTACCTGAGTTCAAATCTGGCCTCAGACACTTAATAATTACCTAGCTGTGTGGCCTTGGGCAAGTCACTTAACCCCATTGCCTTAAATAAAAATAAAATTAAAAAAGAAAATCCTCTAGTCCACTTTCCTGAAGTTGTTCTAGGGGGTGATTTCTTAAGGATAGTCTATGGTTTGCTTCAGATGTATTTTTAAAAAATTAATTTTTAATGTGAATTAGATGAAATTATAAATAGCAATGTTCTTGATGTTTCACCGACATCTCTTCCTCCCTATCTCTCTTCTACTCTGTTCACAAAACAATGCCTGAACAAGAAGCTCTAACTTCTCTGTCCCCCAAAAATCAAACCAAGAAGTCATCTAACTGCAAGAGATCATTCCCCAACCTTGACTTGGAGTTGAAAGACCTGAGTTTGGATGCCATATCCAGTTGGGTCACTTTATCTCTCTTGAGGCTATTTGTCATTTGGTCTCTGTTTTTTCATCTGGTGATTTTCCTTTTTCATAAAAAACCAAGTGAGCTCCACAGCATATTGTTTCTCTGGTGCCCTATGGTTCTGCAAACTTCCAGAGGCAGGTCAACCATGGCTACTGCTGTCTCTAGCCCAGAGATGTTTCTAGAGGTAGCTGTGCCCTTGGTCCAGACTGCAGGGGAAGCCCTGCCTCCTTCCTGTCATGCAACTGTCCACTTTGGTTTTGTCCTGTAAATAGGTCAATTAGGTAAAAAATGAGAAAATAAATCAATTCTTACATGCATAATTGGGTAAATAATCAAGCAAATGAAATTGTAGAAGCTAGGTGGGTGAAAAAAAGGAAAAATAAATTTTTGCAAAGCACAGACTTGTAAAAGATGGAAAACCCCAAAAGCTTCTGCTGAGATGAGGGTTAGGATAATAGAAGTAACGCAAGGAGCTCCAATAAGTCATGGGAGGAGGGAAGGAGATGGAAGAGCTTAGGGAAAAGATTATGGAGAAGATGAAATGTAATCGGCAGACACTGGAACTCAAAAACTAGACTTTAAGGGATAAAGAAATGGATGATTGAAAAGTTTTGCAAAGAAAACTTGGTATTATTTAGTGGACTAGCAGCTCTGTGGATGAAACAGTGAAGGCAGTGAGGAAATGGGCTTGATCTTGGGTGGTCCTGAGGACTGCTGCTCTCTGTCACCACCAGACTTCATCATGAGTGCTGTATCATGATAAAACATTAAAGAGAGATATTGAAGCAGATAGATGATGCAGTAGGTAAGACTACTGACTTTGGAGTCAAGAAGACCTGAGTTCAAATCCTGCCTCAGACACTTATTAGTGTCTGACCTCTGGAGAGGTCACTTCATGTCTCTCAGATTCAGTTTCCTCATCTATAAACTGAAAATGATAATAGCCTGTACTTCCCAGAGTTATTGTGGAGACCAAATGAGATATTATTTTAAATAGCACCACAAGCTTTAAGTGTCATAGGAATGAGTTGTTATTCTAAAAGAATATCCAGAGGATGGCACAAGGATTCAAGCTTACACCTTAGGAGGATCAATCAAATGGCCTAAGGAGGTATTTATCTTGGAGGAGAGAAACCTGGTTGGAGGGAGGCAGTGGGGTAGAGCAACTGTGATGTTTGAGCGTTTTCTTTCAGAAGTTCTCACAAAGAAGAAGGATCAAAGTTATTCTGTTTGTCCTTGGAGGGCAGAAGTTGGAGCAATGGGTAATGCTTACAAGAAGGCAACATTAGTTGGATTCCAGGAAACATGTACAATCAGTCAAGTAGCCCTAACACTTGTGATATGGCAGGCTCTAGACTTGGCACCAGGCTCACAGAAACAAAAGAAGCCCAGTCCCTTCCCTTAAGGGATTTTCAGTTCTCTCTCTCTCTCTCTCTCTCTCTCTCTCTCTCTCTCTCTCTCTCTCTCTCTCTCTCTCTCTCTCCTCTCTCTCTCTCTCCCCTCTCTCCTCTCTCCTCTCTCTCTCCCCATATGTATGTATGTATGTATGTGTGTGTGTATGTGTGTATGTGTTTGTGTATGCAAGGCATATGTAGACATGGTCTGTGTGGGGCCAGAGAGTGCAGAGTTTGTGCAAGGGCTTCATACAAAAGAAAGATGGAGTCATTTTCTTAATACTGAGTGTCATCGAGAGTCAGGATGAGTGGTCTCAGGGGACTGTGGTTTTCTTCTGATTCAAATGTCTCCAAAAATGGCCCCAGCCCATGAGCACTGCACATGAAACCTTTGTCCTTTTTGACATTGATATGGTGCTGGTTTAGAAAGATAGCTAGATGATAGCTAGATAGATGCTAGGTGGGTGGGTAGCTAGCTAGCTAGATAGATAGGTGATAGCTAGATAGATAGACAAATAGCTGCATGGATGAATGATTGAATGACTGGCTGACTGGATGGCTGGATGGATAATTGGATGGCTGGCTGGCTGACTGGCTGGCTGATTGGCTGGATGGTTGGATAGAACGATGAATGGATGATAAATAGAAGGTTGGATGGATGGATGGATGGATAGAAAAAGAGGATGGATGGATAAATAAAGAAGATGGATGGATGAATAGATGAATGGATGGAGAAATTGGATGGAGAAAGAAAGGATGGATAAATTGGATGGATGGACAGATAGATGAATAGATGATTAGATGGATGGATAGATTGGATGGACAAAGAAAGAAAGAAAGAAAGAAAGAAAGAAAGAAAGAAAGAAAGAAAGAGAAAGAAAGAAAGAAAGAAAGAAAGAAAGAAAGAAAGAAAGAAAGAAAGAAAGAAAGAAAGATTGGATGGATAAATTGGATGGATAGATATAGATATAGTTAGATGAATGAAGCGATAGATGGATAGATGGGTTGGAGGGATAGATTGCTGTATAGATACATGCATAGACAGACAGATAGATAGATAGATAGATAGATAGATAGATAGATAGATAGATAGATAGAGACAGTCATCTCACAAACACTTATTATGTATAGCCACTATGTGACAGGCAATGTGCCAAGAAGTAGAAAAACAAAGAAAGGACTTACAACTAATTAGTGGCAAATGCAGAATTCTAACCCACATCTTCTGCTGGTGAGTCTAAGGATCTTTCTCACATGCTCCTCTATGATCCCCACTTCTGAGTGACTGAAAGACCATAATTCTAGATCAATGTCACACAATTGATCATGAGTACAAACCCAGTGTGTCCAGTGGTAACAATCTGCAGAAATGCCTCTCACATAGAGATGCCCAACAGTCTTTGAGCTGAGACTTAACCAGAAGTCATCTGTGGAGAAGTATAATCCATGATACGACAAACTTTCCCCCCTCATGAAATGATAATGGGATCTTTGGTTTCTAATGGTACAAACTGTTTTTCAGATTTCATCAGACAGACTCCAATAGAAGACCAGGCCTGGACTCCATTTCTCTGCCCCAGACCCTGCTGCACTACAGACCTTTGGCTTCTAGAGTTGAATCAGATGTGTAAAGGAGCACCCTGAAATGATGGAAAGGCTTTAAACTTCATATTCGCTCTTCTTCATTTACATATATATGTTTTTTACTCTTGACTTTCCTAGCCAATGAGAGATGGAAACTGAAGCCACTTTTTAATGTGGTGAGCATAGGCAAGGAGGATCTACGAGTGAGGCCTGGTGTTCACAGGGTGCTAAGAAGAACACTGAGCTGCCTCGATATTGAGGTGGAGAACCATGGGCTCAGAACTTTGCCTATTCTGTCAGACTTAGTTGATATTTGGGTTGATTCTGCAAAACCCTCTTTTTTCTTTCCTCATTATACTTTATGACAAGTGATGGTTCTCTAAAGATAGAGGAAGAAGCATATAGAGGCTTGAAAATGGTACAAAAGACAGCAATAAAACTTTCAAATGAGAAAGGATGGATGAAAATGTGTTTTTCAAGTAGTGAAAGCTTGCTCTCAAGCTTCTCTCTGCAACCATGGAGCTATGAGGTCTTCGGCAAGCCCCTTCCCCTCACTGGGGCCTCAGTTTCCTACTTTACCAAATGAGGGCATTGGCTTAGATCAAAGTCCCTTCCAGCTATGGCATTCTAAGACTCACTAGAGTAAAGACAGAACCAAGGGGAATTCACCACTTGAGTATCAAAAGTTCCCCAAATTCCAGGCTTTCCTGCTGTCTAAGTCCTCTGCCACCTACCTGCCATCTACCTACCTGCCTAAGGAGCTATCCCACTTCTCCTCCCCAGATGCCCTTTATTGAGGATGGTCTTCGCCCTCCTTCCTCTCAGCTGCAACAATCGACTTCCAGAAGCCAGCCAAAAAGCCAGACGGTGGCCATGAAGCCCAGGATCCACTTGGCCATTCTTTCGGATTAATTGTTGATGGCTAACAAGATGCAGCTTCCCCTCAGTGCAGTCGGATTCCATCAGAAGGAAGCCCCTCTTGGGACTGTGAGAAGCCCCTGTCACTGAGGAGCGGTAAGCAATAGATTTATCTGCACTTGGGACCTGAGGAATGTGACCCTTGTACAACCGTCATTAAGTAAAAAATGTGTTGGGAGTGGAGTGGAGCGGAAGCAGGAATACAGGTGGCCGGGGAGCCTTTTGGAGGTTGCCCGCCTGACCCTAGCTCTGCCTCCACAAAGACTTTTCTAGTTTTGGAAACAAGACCCTGGGACTCGGGCTTCCTTTGGGGAGAAGGGATTCATGGACTCTCTGGACTGGGAGCTTATTTCTTCCTGATCTGAACCTCCCATTCCAGCAACTTTTAGAATTAGGTCTTTCACTAGGATGGGTCAGTGGAACATGGGAGACTAGGGATATTCTTTTCTTTCTTCTTATGCAGGTATGGAGTAACAAACCAATGAGGAGTCCCAAAGGTAGTGTGGATACTACAAAAATGCCTTGAGGACAATCCAGGAAGTAGGGTGTGATTCAGAAAGCAAAATGTGTCCCCCAAGGGAACCAGAGTCCTTGGAATCACAGGCCCCAAGAGATACTTTTATTTTTGTATTTGAAAAGATTTCCTGAATAAATATGAGGAGCTGACTGACAGTGGGCACCAGAATTCACACCAATCATCTCATCTCCCTTTGACCCAACATTAAGAAGGTAAAAATATAATCCTCTTCCTGTGTGGGCTGGCTTGCTGCTCCGGCTTCACCTCAAGTGGGACCATCTTTATATTTCCTTACAGATAGGAAAACATCAATTGAAACACAGAATCTCAGAGCTGGAAGAGATATCCAAGGACATCTGCCCCAACACATCGACCAAAACCCCTTCATGAATACGAATCCCCCCAAGTCCATCATCTGACCTTTGTTCAGAGAACTCCCAAAATGGGAAGCTCATTAGCTTGTATGGTAGGAAGACTGTTGATGGGATAATAATTGAATACCAAGCAGCTTTTGAATACCTACTCTCTTCTGATACTTTAAAAACCTGGGTTCCAATCCCAACTCGGCTACTTAATTGACAAAATTATTTAAGTTCTCAATCAATAATGAAGAATGTATTAGGCATCTCTGTTGTACCTATGATGTATTTATGTTCCTACATGCCTCAGTTTCCTCATCTCTACAGTAAGAAGTTTGGACTAGAGATGACTTCTAAGATCTCGCCCAATTCCCAGCTATGATCCTCTGATTTCCTGAGGAGACTCACTCCCCCTTTGGAAAACTGCAATTGTTAGGGTGGGTTTTTTCTTATATCATAAATTTTCTTCTTTGCAACTTCCAGCCAATGCTAATAGGGCCGATGTCTGGAGACAAAGTGATCCATCACTCTTGCATATGGCAGATATGTAACTATTTAAAACAACTCTCATGTCCCATTCACAAACACATCACCAAGGATATGCTGGGAGATGTTTAACAACAGATCAACTGAAAAATGTGTGGTCGATGCATTTGTAAGCTGAGTCTGCATTTTCCATCATTATTTGAAGTCTAGAAAATAAGAAAAAAAGAAATCCCACAGAAAATCAGCCCTGATTTGTGATATTTGCTGGTTTCCAAGATGTAAACACTCATTCTCCAAATGTGATGATCAGCACTCCTGAACTGGTGGGAGTTGACTTCAGCAGACTCTAGCTGTTCCCTTGTGAAGTCCTCCTGAGCTACAGTGCACTTCAAAACTGCAAATAATTTTCAGCTGAACTCTTTTCTAGCTGCTTCATGGCCCTGATCTGGGCTTCTCTGGTCAATTTGGATTAATAAGACTTTAAATGGAAAAGTCTCTGATCCAATGGAATTTTTTTAATAGCCTGATAAGTCTGTAAGGGACTCTCTAAAAACCCAATGACAATAAAAAGTGGGTCATTGTCAGTCTCTTATTAAATTGTCCACCTAGTCAACCTCTTGGTCATTCGCTATAACCAATCTGTGGTCACTGGACACAGAATTTCTTATGAGTAGCAGATGAAGAATTCATTACTTCCCTTGGACCCATTAAAAGTAAATGGACCCTGCTCTGTGCACACTCATCTCTAGAGGGTGAGCTCAGTTCAAGAGGACTGGGTCTTCACCTTTTCCCTTGTATCTCATCTCAAGCACAGTAAGGGGGAGGTTGTCTCCTCACACCCACCAAAACTAGGAATGGTGACTTTCTATCGAAGCACATGGCCCAAGGAGGAATGTGACTGCTTACAAAGTCTAAAGGGATTATTCCAAAATATTGCTTCCTGAGAAACCCAGTCCTGGTAGAGGAGGGTCAATTATGAATTCCCAAATAATAAGATCCAGAATCTAACTTTCCAGAAAAGAAAGGAAATTTTTAGAGCAGCACTAACTTTGAGAATTGCCTTATGAATAATACCACATTGAAGAGTTCTTTGCTTTAAAATTTTAGGCACTAGGGGCAGCTAGGTGGCACAATAGATAGAGCACCAGCCCTGGAGTCAGGAGGACCTGAGTTCAAATCAACCTCAGACAATAATTGCCTAGCTGTGTGACCTTAGGCAAGCCACTTAACCCCATTGCCTTAAATAAATAAAAACATTTTTAAAAAATTAAAAAAAACTTTAGGCACTAGATTTCCTATGACCTCCAAGCTCAGGTGACTCCCAAGACTCTCTCCTGAACTCTTTTCTAGCTGCATGCCCCTCTCCCTCTATATTACTCCACTCAGTTCCTATGGATTTAGTTAGCATCTGTCTCTACGCTGGTGAATCCAGATCTGCCTTTCCTGCCCCAAGCTCTGGGGATCTCCAATCTTCCGTCTCCAATTGCTTTTCAGACATCTCCAACTGGATGCCCAAAGACATCTCAAACTCAGCATGTCTAAAACAGAATTCATTATATTTCCATTTAAGTCTTATCCCACTTCCACCTTTTCTTTCCCTGTAGAGGGCAACGCCCTCCTCCAGTCCCTCTGAAGTCATCCCATACTCTTCCTGCTCTCTCATAGCTCCCTATTGGAGACACATCTATTATCTCATATCTCTATATCCAAGATGCTGTCAAGACCCAAGAATTTTGACTCAACATCTATGCCCCCTTCTCTCCTCTGACACTACTCCCACCCTGATGTGGGCTATTATAATAGCAAGCAGCTGGGGGTCTGCCTGCCTTTAGTCTCCCACCACTCCAATCCAACCTTTATTCAGCCCCTAATGTGACTTTCCTAAAGGGCAGGTCTGACCATGTGGTGCTGGAGAAGACTTTTGGAAGTCCCATGAAAAATAAGGTGATCAAATCAAATTTGGTCAGACTATCCATGGAAAGGACAAATACTGAAACTAAAGCTTAAATACTTTGGTCACCTAATGAGAAGAGGGGGATTATTAGAAAAGATCATGAGGATAGGAAAGATTGAAGGCAAAGGGAGAAAGATGTGAGAGGCAGATAGTATCATGGAACCAAGAACCTTGTCAGACTCTGGGAAATAGTGGAGGACCAAAAGGTCTAGTGTGCTGTGATCCATGGGGAGTGAGGGGAGGGTCACAAAAAGTCAGACACAACTGAACAGCAACAAGATCTGACCATGCACATTGATGAAGTGGAAACACTGGGCAAAACGCCAATTTTCCGTGCTGACTTTCTCCCTACAAAGCCACCATCTTGTCTGAGTTTATGGTTTCTAACATCCCTGGGGAATGTACCTTTCTGTGCCATTCTTGTATCAATGAGGACCATATCACTATCTTGTGTTTTGTTGGAAATCTTCCCCATAGCATGTACTCCAAGTCCAGTAAACATCCCTATGTCTTAGGTCAAAATTTTCTTGCCCCAGACCTTAACCAGAACATCTGATCCACTGAGGCTCACAAAGAATATTGAGATAGCAATGTTCTCCAAATAATGAGCAAACCGTTCTTGACTGTCTAATGTGATTCCCTGAACCACACTTGTCCCCAAGTCCTCCCCAGTCTCTTCCAGATCACCCTCATTTTCTTCTCTCTTTAAAAGTTTTTCCCTGTCTTCAAAATATTGCTAATTCTTGGAACTCAGCCCACTTGGAGAAGCATAATAAGCTCTGACTGTCCCCTGTAACTCTGTTTCAGCCAAAGCCATTTACTTCTAGACCCCCTCCTCCATAAACTGCAGTGGCTCCCTCTCCTCCAGGAACAAATTAATACGCTGTTTGACATTCCAAGCCCTCCCTAAGCTGGCCCCTCTTCCCTTTCCATGCGTCTTACACCTTCCTCCCTGCCAAGAACTTTTTCCATCTAATGACACTGAGCTCCTGGCCTTTCCACCAATGGAACACTCAGTCTCTCAGCCTCAGGAAGAAATGGAGCCAGAATACCTGGTTTGCATTCAGGAGGACCCGAGTTCAAATACTACCACAAATACTTGCTACATGACCCTAAGTGAATCATATACTGTCTTTCTGCTTAGTGTCTTCAAATGATAAGAATAATAATAGCACCCACCTCACAGGGTTGTGGGCAGGACCCAAGGCATATGTCTGATCTATAGTAGGTGCTCAATAAAGGCTTATGTCCTTCCTAAGTAAGATTCCTTGAGCAGCAGAGATGGCAAAAACCAGGCAAACAGCAGTATCTCAGAGAGGAGTGTCTGGCAAGGTCCAGTCAAGACTGAGGCTGGAGGGAGCAGCACAAACCCATCAGCTGGTGTCCCTAGCCACTGGCATTCCCAACCTTTCGGACTCTCCACTCATGATGTCTCCACCCACTTGTCTACTCTCCATGAGGATACTTGGTGTATTTGTAAGAGTGAGCCCCCTGCTTTGTGGAGGGCTGCTGGTTTTCCTGTCATCGTGTCATTTCGGTGAATTCCTCTGCTTTGAGCTAATTGTGTCCAACAACTGTTGAAATATAAATACACTGGTGGGGGCTCCTCGGAGATCACTGTGAGTGATTGTGGACCCAGAGGGAAACTTGGACATGGAGATCTGCCTGTTGAGAGGAAATTCATATCCATATTGTCAGCTTGGACTGTGGGCACAGACGCAAATGGGTAGTTAGAACAGTGCATAAATGGTTGCCCACGTGCAAATCATGAGAGTAAATGCACATTTGTGTATTTATGCATGTGCACAGCGGGTGAATGGACTGAGATTCTAGTTCCAGTTCTGCAACTGTTCCTAACAGGGAAATCCAAGTGTGGAAAATCCCTTTGCAAATGCCGATTGACAACTTGTCTGTAACATAATGGTCTTAGAAAGTGGCCTGAGGACACTCAGAGCTTGAACCCCTGCACCTGGGTTAAGGTAGAATTTGGATTTCTTTCAGAAATCATATAGTTATTTTAATGACCCCAACCTTCTCCCTATACTGAGGTTCATCTAGAGAGAGAGAGAGAGAGAGAGAGAGAGAAGCAGAGAGTGAGAGAGAGCCAGAAAGAGAGAGAGAGAGAGAGAGAGAGAGACAGAGACAGAGAGAGGAGAGACAGAGAGAAGAGATACAGAGATACAGAGACAAAGAGAGAGACAGAGACAGAGAGGAGAGACAGAGAGAGAGAGACAGAGAGAGAGACAGAGAGAAGAGACAGAGAGAGACAGAGAGAGAGAGCCAGAGAGAAGATATACAGAGAGATACAGAGACAGAGACAAAGAGAAAGACAGAGACAGAGACAGAGACAGAGAGAGAGAGAGAGAGAGAGAGAGAGAGAGAGAGAGAGAGAGAGAGAGAAAGAGAGAGAGAGCATTTATCAAGGGTTTCTTGTGTGCACTGGAATAAGAGTTGAGGAGACACAAAAGGCAAAAGTCAGGCCCTCCCCTCCAGAAGCTCACAATCTAAAGGGAGGATAATAGACCAATAAACATATACAAAAGCTAAGCAGGGTAACTAGGAAGAGAAGGGGGGCCTTAGAGTTAAGTGGGGTTGAAGGAAGCTGCTTATCCAGGCTGGGATTTCTCCAAAACCTCCAGGAAGCCAGAAATTGGGAGATGGAGATGAGGAGGGAGAGGCTCTGGGACTCATGGGGGCAGTTGGCAAAAATGTCTGCTGTCTGGATAGGAAGCGTCTTGTTCAAAGAAGAGTCAGGAGGCTGTTCAAATGATGCCATAGGGCTCTAGGAATGTGCACACACACACACAGAGACACAGATATACATAGTCACACACACACACACACACACACACACACACACACACACAAGATATATATGTGATCTATAAGTATGTCTTCGCAATGCCACTTGAATTTATCTCCCCAAACTTCAGGCCCGCCATTCCCAGAGAGGAGCTGGCCGCCTCCTCTAAATCTGATGGGCTGTAGGCAGGGAGCAGTGTGATTTATTCCCCAGCAGGCTGGCTGCCCAGGCCGGCCTCTGGCCGCCCGCCTATTATTCAGATGTATTCAGGAGCCGGCCCTTCCTTGTGGGGGGATGCTCGGCGCTCTCCAGGCTGCCGCATCTGTGTCTTGTTCCTTCCCTCCCTGGGAGAGATGTCCAAAGTAGATTTTTCCCGTCCCCCCCAAGGTTAAAGCAAAGAAGGAGATGTCCTTTGCATTTCTCCCACTCCTGACTCATGGAAAATAATCCATCTGCCTCAGAAAGTGACAGCTCCTGGCACCCACAAAGGTGCCCGAGGAGAGCTGGCGGCTCCCGGCATGGGCTGGCGATGAGTATCAGGCTGCTCCAGGAGGCTCTCGAGCTGGCTACCTGGAGAATGACAAACTTGGATTCTTTCTCATAAATCTCTATATTTCATCTGGTTAAATATGAGCTTCAGGAAGAGAGCAAGGCAGAGGAGATGCCTAATGGTGGGAGCTTTTACCAGTGTCTACCCAGAGACCCTGGAATGATCAGGGCCTTGGGGCCCCTAGATCATCCAGATGGAGGAGTCGGGCCTTAGAGGCCCAGCTGCACAGAGACCAGGTCAGCAAGGCCTGCTAGGCTGACAGACTCCTTTCACTAATGAGGAAGATGAGGCCTAGAGAAGCTGGGACTTGATTGGCAGACCAGAGGGAGGATTTGAACCTAGGATTTCAGCCTCTTGGGTCAGTGGTCTTCCCATGGCCTAATGATATTCTGTCACGTAGGCGGTAGGCAGGTGCTCCTGGTCATAATGGCTGACCTTTACAGAGAACTCCTTTCCGATTTGTCCAGCTCTGTTCATGTACTTCTAGAAGCCATGCCAAACCCACCCAGAAGGGTTATATTGGAGAGAAATTGGCTCTCTGCACAGGTGGAAAAGGTTTCCACTCTAAGAGGAAATAGGAAGTTTGGGCCAAAAAGTCAAAGAGCAATGCAAATGAGGGAGCTGGGGCTCAGAGAGGCTGGGGAGGGGTCCTGATCACACAGCTGGTAACGTCAGGGTGAGGATTGGAAGTCTGGTCATCTCCTCTCAATTGGACTAAGGAAGGTCCCTGGGGCAGCTATCTCCTCATGCCCAACCCACCCTGTGGCTCTCCTTTGGCCTCCATCATGCCCCAGGAACCTCTTCATCCCCTAGATCACATCTGCCCTACTACTCCTCCCTCATCAAGAGGCCCCTCAGACCATGGAGAGAGAAATCCTCCTATGGTCTTCATTTCAGGAGCCCCCCCCTAGTCCAGGCACCTCTTCACTTCCTGCCCTTCCTTTGTTCCATTCCATGCCCCTGCCCCTCCCTTGTTCCCCTTTCAGCTTCCTCTTGGTTTCTTATCATTCCTCCTTAGAGCACAAACTCTCTGAGAGTTTATCCCTAGATTTGTGTCCCTAGAACTTAACCCACTGCCTAGAACATAGCTTAATAAATACCTGCTGACACACTGACCATGCCACATGGCCACCCCAAAGATCTGATGCTAGTAAACCAATCAATGAACATTTAGAAAGCCCTGACCCATGGGCTTGACATTGGACCAGGCCCAGAAAATTCAAGGACAAAAATGAAATGGTCTTTGTCCTCAAGAAGCTGACCTTCTCTTAGACTTTACTTTCTGCTGTGAGGATATTTCTTTGCCCTTTTGCTCCTCCTCCCAGATAGGGCCCTGGCCCCCCACTAGAGGACAGGCTCTGCCTAGTAGCTCCCCACCCCCTGTCCCCAGGCTTTGTGCCTTCTTTTCCTCCCAGCAAGGTCAAACTCCTCTGGGAAGCTCCCATGGGCCTGCTAGACTCAGCCAGAAGCCCCTGGATCAGGTGACTCCCAAAGGCTGCTTGAGGAGAGGAGACTGGTACAGGAAAAAGAAATCCCCTATCCAAAAGGCCCTTCATGGTGGAAGGACACAAATGTGCCCAAGGAGCCAACTTCTCTTTATGTTAATCTTTTGAGGAAGCAGTGCCTACTCCCCCAAATCTCAGTTCCTCCTGCCTTACTGGTTGTGTGACTGACCTGAGCTCCTTTACTGGAATACCTGGCATGGTCTAGAAGCCAGTGCTACCCAAAAAAGAGGTAGGTGGGCTGCCTCAGGTGGTAGTGGGGTCCCCCTCCTTGAGTCTCCCATAAGGACCTACACATTAGTTGGTGGGTATGTGTTTATTGAGGATTCCTTTGTCAATGTATATATTCAACTCAATGCTCACTCAGGTCCCTTCTGGAAGGTCTCCCAGGAGCAGCCCAATCAAGGATTCAAGGAGGCAAGGTAGAACTCAAGGGAATGATTTTCTTTCCTTTAGTTTCCTAGATATGGGTAGGCAATATTTGGACTTGGAGATGAAGATGGTGGGGGTAATAGGGGAGGCGATTTATTGGGTAGAAATTATTCATCTCCTCCACTCTAAGGGGGGAAATCTCAGCTATTTCCCAGGGACCCAAATTTCCCATCAACAACCTCTTGATAGGTTCTTCTCAAATGAAGCCAAGAATTCACCACTTTTCAATTCCTAGATTTAGGAGACTGAAGGGACCTCAAAGGTCATCATGTTCAAGTGTTGCATTTTGAAGATGACAGAACCAAGACCCAAAGAAATTGAACAAATCCAAGGTCACATGGAGTAACAAAGCTGGAATTTGAGTCCAGATCCTCCAGGTCTTTGGCTTGGGATGAACCTTATTACCTTTCCTTCACTCGGAGCTGCTCCTGCAGAAGTGACCAGCTTTCAACCCATTCCTCAGATTAAGTCTGCTGCTTCCCTATCCCAGGGAGGGGAACTCCTGGAAAACAAAGGGACTTTCCCACAGGGATTGAATTTGGTGATCTTGCAATTTGAGTCAAATTTATTTCCTGTTTTGGGTGTCCTTGTGGAAAGATTCCATTCCAAAGTGGGCCAGCCAGTCAGTTTGTCAGCTCTAGGGCACTCTCACAAAACAGAAGGGGCTTGAGATTAGGGGTTCAGAGGCTCAAGAAACAGCTGTGGGGCATTAGAATGGGATCTGAAGCCAGAGAACTGAGACCAAAGTCTAGCTCTTCATTTTTCTTTTTTGTGTCCTTGGGTCTCAATTTTCCCATCTAGAGAAGGGGGGGTGGGATTATTTACTAGATGACATCCAAAAGAAATTTCAGCACCAGCTCTCTGCTAACACAAGAAAGGCTGAGAGAGAAACAGAGACAAAAAAAGAAAGAAAAGTAGAGAAAGGATGAAAATTTAAAGAAGCAATAGGAAAAAAAGTAAAAGGAGAAAGAGGAAAGATGCAAGGAAGGAAACAAAGGAGGGCAAAAAAGAAAGGGAGAAAAATGAGAGAAAAGGATTAGAGAAAAGATGAAGGAAGGAAGGAAGAAGGAAAGGAAGAAAGAAAGAAAGAAAGAAAGAAAGAAAGAAAGAAAGAAAGAAAGAAAGAAAGAAAGAAGAAAGAAACTTCCTTCAATCTCTACCTGTTGGGCACCTCCCCCCCCAACTCCGCCTCTCCTGTGCAGGCTCAGAGGCAATCCCCCTAGATCTTCCCCTGCCCCAGTCCCAGAGCTCATAATCTCCCTCCTGGGCAGGGCCCAACCTCTTTCTTGCCAGCCCCCTCGTCCACACCAACCATTGGAAATGGAGCTTAGCACTACTGTGGAAAACTTGAGTCCAACCCACCACGTGTCCTCCCATGTTAGCAGGGTCTGTTCCCTAGCTGGAGTGGAGGCAGCTGCAGCTGGGCCCTGGTTTTCATTAGTGGGAAGCCCCTGGTGCCAGAAATGCATCAGTCTGTAATTCTATAGGTTCACGAACCCAAGATCACAAGGCATGAAAGGCCAAGGAACAGGGGAGTGAGCTGACTCCGGACCACTCCTGATAGTGCAGGCGAATTACAACCCATTTATTATCTGCCTTGCATCACAGCCCCTTCACTTCTCCATTTTCCCCTCTTGTCCATAATCAGGGCCAGCCCTCAGCAACATTCTAAGAGAGGGAATGGTTTTCTCATGGGCTTTCCTGCCTTGTGAGTTCCCTGTCTTGATGCCTTAGGCCTTCCAGGACTTAGATGGAGAACATTGGCTCCAGAATCAGATGACCCATGTTCAAATCCTTCAACCTTGGAAAGTTACTTAAACTCCCAGGAACTCAGTTTCCTCAAATGTAAGAAAAGGGAATTGGATGTGTCTGAAGATCCCTTCCAGTTTGAGATCTATCTATACTGGACTCCATCTACCCAAAGTCCCTCTTTCTAGGCCAAGAATTCTTGCCTTGGGGTCCATGGGTAAATTTCAGAGGAGCTATAAACTTATATGAAGTGAAAAATTACATCATTATTTTTACCAACCTCTAACTGAAATTCAGCATTTTATTCCATTATAGATGTAGGCTATGTTAATAAGAACTTAATTCAGTTGTAGAGAGTTGAATTAAAAGACGGGTTTAGTTTTAGGTAAATGTCAAAATGTAGCTTGATTTTGATTATGACCACCCTCCATATTTTAACATAGGTCAATAAAATCATAGATTTGCCTGGACCATCAAAAAAAAAGAAAAACTGTGGGCATCAAAACATGAATCAGAGAAAGATTCCATAGGCATCACCTAAGGGCCAAACAGGTCCATGAGCACAAAGAAGGTTAAGACACCTACCAAAGGGGAACCCTCTCTATGCTCTGGAGTGATCTTTCTGCATATCCAAGTGTCCTGGTATATACCATCCTCAAGTGTCCAGTAATATAAACCTTCACACATCTCTCCACACACACCAATCAATCAATCAGGAGCTGATGATAAGGACCTCCACAGGGTCATGCTCATTTTAATTGACTATTTGGCAACATTTCAACTGATCTAAAGATGACCATAACTTCAACCGTAGAACAGTAGACAACTCAGACCAGGACAATGAGACTGGTGACACAAAACGATTTCTTGTCCTAACTTGGCCCCCAATAACTGCAAAAAACTCATCTCAACTATATCTTGTGGGGGGAGGACTCCTCTCTGACTTACTTATCAGATTCATAGCATTATAGATTCATAGCCAAAAGAAGTCTTATAACTCAAGTGAACTAATTCTACCCTTTACATGTAGTACCTCTCCCCTCTCTACCTCCCATTCCCAGCATCTAGAATCTTGGAGTCATCAAGGTAAACAGCTGATTGGAAGGACATGATGAGATGGCCCAGTGGTGCCATATTCAAAACATCAAGCCACCATGATGGTATGGCAATAAATATTGCTGGGTCTACTCAGTTGCCACTGTAAGACATGAACTAACAAAATACAGTCACCCAACAGAAGAATATAGGCATGGAAGCCTCTGTCTTCCCCCCAAGTCCATCCTGACAGAACTTATGCTCCTGTACAGAGAGCATTGCCATCCTGGGTTTGGAGATCCTGAATCTTCAGTTATGGACAGGAGTCAAACACCACATGCAAACTGTCCATGCTCCTTTGCTCACTGGAAGGGGCAGCGTGGACACTCAAAATCAACCCCACTCCAACATTTGTTGTATTTCTTATATTTGTTGACTTCCTTGCTTTGGAGAGATCCTTTGTCATATCTGAAGATGTCTGGGGAAAGGGGAGTATCTGAGAGAGGTGGGGGCCCAGGCCATAATCAGTGTTTTGATATTTGATGGTTGTATGTTCTATTGCTTTATTGATTTTATATTGATAGCCAATACTATATGCAAACACATTTTGTCTGTTTATGTATAGAATCAACTCTATTAAATAGAAGTCTTTTGAGAAGACAAAAGAAAGAAAAGGGGTTTGCCAGAGATGGGGTTCAAGAGTTCCTTCTGATTGGATGAATCCCCAATAATTCCTGCCACCCCCCCCCAGCATCTATGAGACAGTACTGCCCCACAGAGACAGGACAGAGGGATAGAAGTCCTATAGATAGGTAAGGGCTGATTCCCCCTCCACTTGTTGGCAAGAAGCCATGGAAATGTGTTCAAGAATCGAGACTCAATAGAACTGGGAAGACCAGTTGACCAGCGTAGAGTTAAAATAAGGATCCTGTCCCTGTTTCCTGGTTATTTAGGGTCAGGATTGAAGCAAGTACATTCAATAAGCCTTTATTAAGAGCCTATCATATGCGAGACGCTGCACTAAAAACAAATATAAAGACCAAAGACAGCTCCTGCCTTCAAGGAACTTGCAGTCTAATGGGATGGAGGAGACAGCATGCCTTTAGTTATGTATGAAAAAAAGATAAAAGATAAAGTGAAGATAATCTCAGAGGAAAGGAATTCATATTAAGGAGATTTCTTAAAGGTAGAATTTAAACTGAGAACTGAACCAGAAAAAAACAAGAAGGCATCTCTCTCTCTCTCTCTGTCTCTCTCTCTGTCTCTCTCTCTGTCTCTCTCTCTCTGTCTCTCTCTCTCTCTCTCTGTCTCACTCTCTCTCCATTTTTCTCCTTCTCACTTCCTATCATTCTATAGTTGGATCTCCAACACCTAGCATAATACCTAAAAGTAGCAAGCACCCAATAAATTCAAATAGATTAATTAGCATCAAATGACAAAAGATTTTTTCCTGACCATGGACCCTACCTACTTTAGATGGAGATAAAAGGATTCTCTAAAAGTTTTCAATTCAAATAAATGTTTGAGGAATGCATGGAGGATAAGACACCACCAAAACTCTTAGTGACAATTTAAAAACTGGCCTTCTTTAAAGGTTGGGCTCATTTCCATCACTACTGGCCATGGTCAGTAGTGAGCAGTTTGATAGAAGTTGTGCAGCAGGAGTGTAATAGTGATGATCCCTAGGGAGCAAGGTAAACAATGGGGCTCATTCTGGCAAAATAAAGGGGAAGTCACTATATGCAATCCTAATATAGCAAGGCCCTAAATAAATGTTTGTTTAAGACTCAAGCCCCTTTTCACAATTTTTAATCTAGTGATATGTAAATTTTAAGCACCTGCAGAACTTGGTACATGTGGTCTCATGAAACCTAACAATTTCCTTAAAAGGAAAAGACAAGGGTATTTGGGGGGACAGGAGTGTGGGGGTCAAGGACGAAGAACTGCACTTTCACTGAGGCTGAAACTCCTTAAAAATTATAGATCGGTATCTCATCTGTAATTTGTGGTATTAACAATTACCCTGAAAAACTCTGATACTGAGTGATTTGCCAGGGTCAAAGGCCAAACTCAAAGGCAAGTTTGGTGGATTCTGAGGCCGGCCATGATGGTGCTCTCCATCTCTGTCCATTGTTGCACAGACAGAAAGAATCAGAGGTAAGATCTGAACCCAGGTTTTTTCCTGATTACAACTTGAACCCCTTTCGCAACTCTGATGAAACAGAATAAAGGGAAATTCAAAAACCAAAGGGGAAATTTCCAAAGCAGATACCCTTATTGCCCTAGCTTCTCCGTCTTTCGCCATCAACCACTCTACCCCCATGATGATAAGACTGGGATGTAATAAATCAGGTCCTGGATGGCACAACAAACCTTAGGCTTCAGGGGAAGAGAGTGAGACAGAGACAAGGACAGAGAGGGTCCTCGTGCCTCTGCTCCTTGTGTCAGTAAATATGGAGAACTCTCCCTGTCCTCTGAAGTTTTTCACAATCACTAAATATTCACTAGGCACGTCCTCTGTGTAGAGTCTGGGGTGAGCACCAGAGAAAGCCAAAGTGCCCCCTTCGTGCATCTTTGAATGTCACTAGGAGAAATGGGGGGAGGGGGTTGGACCTGAGAGTCATCATTGTCTCATGGTGGTCCCCTGAAAATATCGCTGTCACCTAGTAGAAAAGAGGTAAAAACCATTCTTACAAACTGCCCTATACCACAGAAATATGAAATGTGCCAATTAACAGAACACCAAATGGAAATTTTAAACAATCCCATTTCAGAAAACAAAATTTAACTGTCTTTATAGGAATGGGGGGGGGAGTGTAGGGAGGTAAAAGGAAAATTGAGCCTGAGGCAAATGGATTTACAGGAGAATTCTATTAAACTTTAAAAAAATTAATACACTTCAAAATATTTTCAAAATTGGAAAGAAAACACTCTCATAAAATCCTTTTAAGAGACCAATAGAGAGTTATTATCTAAACTAGGGAAACATGAATTCAGGAAAGAGAATTGTAGACCTGGTGCAAATCAGAAATTGAATCTGTTTGGTGCTTTGTCCATCTGAATAATCTATATTTTTTGGTTAGTCTTTAAATAATCTTCACTTCTCTAAGTTATTTGGTTCTCCCAGGATGGATGGACTTTGGAAGGCAATAGTGGCTGGACTGAAATCATAGAAGAAATTCATGGGAGAAAGTTCAGAGAAAGAAAGACAGAGAGATACAGAGTCAAAGAGATAGAAACAAAAAGAGAGACAGAAACAGAAGGACAGAGAGAAGCAGAGAAATGGAAACAAAAAGAGAGATAGAGAGACAGAGACAGAAAGATAGAGATACAGAGAAAGAAAGACAGAGACAAACAAAAAGAGAGACAGGGAGACATAGAAAAAGAAATAAAAAGAGACAGAGACAGAAGGACAGAGAAAAGCAGCGAGAAACAAAAAAGAGAGACAGAGAAGCAGAGAGATAGAAACAAAAAGAGAGACAGAGACATGACAGAGAGACAGAGAAAGAAAGACAGACAGAGAGATAGAAACAAAAAGAGAGAGACAGGGAGACAGAGACAGAAGGACAAAGAGACAGAGACAGAGAAGCAGAGTCCAGGGTATTTATAGATGACCAAGAAGGGAAGGAATTTCTTAATGAGATTTCAAGTTTATTGTTTTAAGTTTGGGTTTGGGTTAATGAGAACCACTGCAACTTGAACAGCCTCAGCTAATATAAGCTCTTGGTACTTTGGAGATGGGGGAGGGGAGAAGGGGGTGTTAACTTTTCTGCAGAAAGAGGAAAGGCAAAAGGAACCCAAGGAGTCACAAGGACAGACACCAGGACGATGCAGCAACAAAAGCTCACTGACCTCATCTATGGCCCCCTCAGCTTTCTCATCTGGAGAATGGGGCTGCTAATACCTGGGAAGAAATGTAAAATCTGAAGGCTGCAGAAAGGTGAATTATTATCTTAATTATCAGGTCGGTTCTTACTATCAGGGAATAATTCTTAATAATTAATACAAATACAGCACTGTCAAGAACAATGATCATCAGCATTTATTAATAGAGAACAAACTTCTCTTGAGATGGTCAGAGCCCACTGGGGTGTGAAAGGGCCCTTTAATTCATTCAAAGCTGTCAGATTGGGGTAACCCAGTGCAGGCAAAGGTTCCTTCTTAGTTGTGATGAGCAGAATAAACAAAACCCACAGGCCATTGGGAACTCCCATGGACTTTGAGATTCTGACTCTGAAAAGCAGAAACAGACCCCAGGGGCTACTTCTCTCTTGAGAAAGGGTGGCGGATTGTGAGTGTGTGACAATCAGTTCATGGGTTAAAAGAAAATAAGGGGTTCTTCCCTGTGGGACAGGATGAATCTGCATGTGCATAGGTGAGCAGCCCCCTAGATTCTAACTTGCAAAACGGGTCAGCTAAAGCCAGGATCATCTTGTCTGACTGACAATCTGCAGGCCTGCAGGCATTCCAGTAGGAAGTTCTGAGGACCACAGCATCCTTCATAAGGCCCCCTAAGGTGACCTCCTAAAAGAACCATCCTCAGGGTAGCTAGATGGCACAGTGGATAGAGCACCAGTCAGGAGGACCTGAGTTCAAATTAATAATTGCCTAGCAGTATGACCTTGGGCAAGTCACTTAACCCTTCGCCTTGCAAAAGAAAAAGAAAAAAACAATCCTCACTTCCCACCCATTGAAAATATAAAGATCTTGAACCCCAAATGAAGGACTCCTGCTCTATTCCAACCACCTCATTTTGAAAATGAGGCCATCAAGGACCAGAGAGATTGAGGACTTTGTCCAATACTACTGTTCGTTAATGAGAATACTAAACTAAATAATCCAGATCTCCTGAACACAATTCCAGTCCCCCCCTTCTTCTCTTTATTTCACAGTCCCCCACCATCCTCTATCATTTATTCCCAATTTTTATCTCATGGAATTTCAGAAGCCTGCCTTCTCACAATGGGAGGGGGTCTTGGTGACATCCAGTCTAGCCTGGATCAGAAAGAGAATTCTTTCAGCCTCTCTTCATGTCCCTAAAAAGTGGTCCTTGAAGCTCCACACACCGACTGTTTGGAGATGGTCAGTTATCCCCACGGGGCTGAAGGAGCACTACCGCCCCATGGAACAGCTGCATATTTAAGCTACGACTGGTGAACAGTGGGGCATTTGTGCTGGTGTTGGACTTGGCTTCCACATTGGGTAGATTTTCATCTGTAAAGCCAGGCTTTCAGCCTGGCCCAGTCCTAATCCATATAAGAGGAAAAGTCAGGCAGAATGAGAAAATTGGCCGGTTGCCACATAGCTCCACAAATACAGGTCGGATATGAAATAATTCAAAACACAGTAAAATGCAATAATTTAGCACATGTATCGCCAGCGTGTACAGTCTTTGCCAAGAGGTTGGGCACAGATGGAAAATCCATTGGTGAAAGGCGGCGGGCGGGCGGGCGGGGGCCTCTGGGCTTTCTTCACATGGGGAAGCAAAGTTTCATTTTCAGCTCTAATGGCAATGAAGTTGGTGGGAAAAGCTGAGCCGGAGCCTCCAGACTGATTTCTTTGCTGCCCAAAGTCATATCAGTGATCAGTGATGGGGCGGAAGGGGATAAAGCGGTGAAATATAGAGCTGCCAAGAGATTACAGAAATTAGGAAATTCTTCTTGAAAGAAAGAATGGGGTGATGTATGGGTGTTCCTCCCTTCTGTTTGCTGGATGTTCCCTGGGAGTTATACATCTATGCTGTCGGCAGGCAGCCATGCAGAGGGAGATAAGGGTGAGATCCCAGCCCCCTCTGGGATTCTCTGAATCACTTCCATGTGTAAAACTCTATGTGAGTGTCAGGAGCCCCAGACAGGGAAAAGGATGGAACTCCTAGGATCCTAGACTGGCAGAGCTGGAAGGATCCTTAGAGGTCATCCAGTGCACACCCCACCAATGCACAGTCTGAGAAACTGAGGCACACAGAGAAGGGAGGTCTGGCCATGGTCACCCAGATAGGAAGCAGCACAGTGAAGGTGAGATCTGCTTCTCCTATCCCTCATTCCCAGTCCCATATTCTTGCCTCTATCCCCAGATACCCTGAAGAGTCATGGCAAAGCAATTTCTTTCCCAGATGGATCTGGATGGGCTAGAAATCAGGTGAAATAAAGAGAGGCAGACATGTTCATGGATTATTGACTTAATTACTATGAGGCATCCGAAGTCCTGACCTGAAGCCCTCTTTGAGAAACTGTCCCCCAGCTAGTGCTTGAATACTTCCAGTGATGAGAATCTCATCTCTCTCCAAGGTCGCCCCTTCTATCATGGATATGCATAGTGCTTAGAAAAGACTCCCATCTATCTGGAATTCCACTCCTCCCCATAACTTTTATTTTCTTTACTCCTGATTTGGGGGAGCAAAATTCCAGGGCTAAGGATACCTCACTGGCTGCCTTCCTTCTCACCATCCCTGGATTCCCAGATGTTCCAATCCATCTAGAACCAAAGAAACTCATAGGCGTGTTAGAAGCTTCTAGCCCTAATATGCCACAATCTTTCCCAGCTCCCTGGGACCTGGTCCTATGCCAACCCCTATCACATGGACTCGGGGAAACAACAAAAATGAAAAAAAGAGAATCGAACTGGAGGAAAGGAAGACAGTTGTGCTGGCACAATGTGATTGAAAAGAGAAAGAAATCTCTTCTCAGTTATAGAAAAAGCAGCTCCGTAAGTTCTCAGTTTGGTGGGGGGGGCTACTTTCTCTTTAAACAGTCATGGCATCAGGACTTTGGAATAGCCTGGAAAGACTAGCATGAACTGATGCAGAGTGAAGTAAGCAGAATCAGAAGCACACCGCACACTCCAACAGAAACATTGTGAGACAGTCAACTCGGATGGTCTTCCTCATCTCAGCAGTGCATTTAGCCAAGACAGTTCTAAAGGACTGGGGATGCAACCCCCAGAGAAGGAACCTTGGAGTTCAAATGCAGACCAAAGCTTACTATCTTCAATTCTTAATACTTGCCTTATGGATTATGGTTTTTTCCCCTCTCCCATTTAGATTTGATTCTTCTTTTACATTTAACATAATTATACATGGAGACCTTTTGTTAGATTGCTCTGTCAGGGGGAGGGGGAGGGAAAGGAGGGGAGGAGACAAATGTGAAACTCAAAATCTTGCCCAAAAAATGATTATTGAAAACTACTAGTGCAAGTAGTTAGAAAAATAAATAAATAAAATCTTTTTGAAAAGGAAGAAAGAAGAGTCATGCCATTAGATTGTGGGTTTCCTGAGGGCAGGGGCTGTAGAGCTTAGCCCAATGCTGGCAGAGCTTGATAAAAGTTGATGGTTAGATGGTTGGATGGATGGAGATGGAAAGATCATCTTCTCTTTATCCTACCTGGGTCAGGACTCTTGAAATTAAGTCAAGGTAGGACTTGCTGAGACTAGTGCTGTGAGAACCCCTGACATTGTTGGTAAGGGACTCCAAGTCATTGGTGACAGAAGACAAAGGAGCACCGTCCATGGAACCCCCAGAGGCTGAGGATTCTGGGGGGTGAAATGTGATGTCCTTTTATTCTTTATTGTGAAAGGGAGAGGAAGAGCCACTGGGAAATGATTGCAAAATAGAAAAGATCACAAAGTTTTATTTTTGAAATAAGTGCTGCCTAGGAACACTGAGCTATGATGTATCTGAAGTAGGACATGAACCCATGTCCTCCTGGTCCCATCTACTGGGCCACATTGACTTTCATCATATAGAATACTTCTGGATGTGCTAGCACATCCCCCATATATGAATGACCGACCTCACAGCCCTCTCCATTCATCCCATTCAACCAGGTTCACAATAACCTTCAACAGCATCTAAGCTGTCCTGGGCCAGTGGCATCCCTGGAAAGTGTTCCCACATGGGAACCAGCCCACCCAGTTGTTCTTCCTCATCAACTTTGGTGTCTCTGCTTCCCCACCCCACTCCTTCAGGAGACTCCTAGACAGGCTGCCATCTTATTCCCTCTTTCTTTCACCACACACACACACCTCACACACACACCTCACATATACACCTCACACACACACACACACACACACCTCTCACACACCACACACACACCACACCTCACACACACACATACACCTCACACACACACACACACACACACACACACACACACACACACACCTCACACACACACATATCACACACACACACACACACATCTCACACACCACACATACACACACCACACCTCACACATATACATAGACACCTCACACACATACACACACCACACAACTCACACACATACATACACCTCACACACATACACACACCACCCACACACACATACCTCACACACAGACTAACATAGACACCACACACACACACACACACACACACACCTTCTATACCCTTCCTTTCTCCCCTCAGTCTTCCTAACCCTGACCTAGTTACTTCAGGAAAATCTTGTCCTCTGTTTTTCAAATCTTGGTGTTGACTCCCAGACATCTTTCTAATCACGGTTGAGACACTGATCTCAAGGAGAGGAAATGCCAGGGGTTTGAAGAGAAATTAGACTCAAGAAAGAGCCCTTCACAATACCAAGAAATTCTCCTCAAAATCTCCCCAAACCCCCACCCTCTTTTCTCACTCTCCTTTAATTAAATCTGAATTCCCTGTAAGGCCCAGAGGACACAATAAACACCTATTCCTCATTTAATTGACTGTTTTTGTTTTGTCCAATTACTAGCCTTGCAATGGAATTTTTTTCTCTTACATTTTTCATTGAAAATGTGCCATATTACAGAAGAAATGGACCTTCGTGAGTTAGCCTGGGAAGCTAACCACCTTTTCACACACTTGTGTATGGGTAAGTGTACTCAGAATTCCCCAAAGTCAGCAAATTCCCTTTTGGAACAAACCTGATTGGTGAGTTAGACATTGCCTGTAATGATTAATGCTGATTCTGAGCTGCTTTAATAAAAAAGTTATTGTTATGTTTTTAAGGGAATTATTGAATGGAAATGCCAGAGAATGGAAAAAACCTGCTCATTTCTTTTGCTGAACTCCCTTAGGGCCATAATCAAGGCGTCACCACTCACCTAGGAGAGCCTTAGCTGAAGGGGATGGGCTAGCTCAGTAGGGTCAGGCTGATCCAGAAAGGGGCAGAGGGAAGTAGAACCTTCTATGGGGTGGAGACATAGTGGAAAGTTGAGTCCTGGTTGTCCTCAAGTATGTATTGCCTTTGTCTTCCCAGTATGCTCTTCTTCCAATTCACAATCCCTAGTTCCTTTCAAAATTTAGCTAATGGGTCATTAGTATAAGAGGTCTTTCGTGATCTCCTCTGTTGCCCAGGGCTTCCTCCAAATAAAAAAAATGGCATCATTGGGTCTTCCCCACTTCCTGAACCTACTTCTCACCTCGTTGAACCTTAAGAACCTTCACTACCATTGGAACAATGGAGAAATGCAGAGAGTCTGAAGAGAGAATGAAGGAAAAAAGGAAAAGGAGATTCCCATCAGGGGACCCCAAAGTCTAAGGTGAGTCCCAGTAATGCACTTCACAGCCATGTGTCACCAATGCATTACTTGGACGTGCACTAGACTTCCTGGATTCAGGTCCAAAGCATGCAGGCTCTCCAGTGGAGTTCAGTGCATTAACACCCTCCACTCCTTCACCTTAAACCACAGTTCCAAAAACCAGTGCTCAGATTGATGCCCCCGGGAGCACTGTCAGACCTTCAGTCATTTAGAGGTAACTAGAAGGGACCTTGCATAGAGTCAAGAAGACCCAAGTTCAAATCCCGTCTCTGAGTTTTCCCTGTGTTACCTGGGTTAAGCAACTTCACCTCCACAGGCTTCAAGTTTCTTCATCTGCAGAATGAGATGATTGGAATAGCTGGACTCTGATGTTCCTTCCAGCTTTAGGGCCATGCTGCTATGTTCTGTAAAATGAGGGTGTTGGATGAGATGGCTTCTCAAGTCTCTTCTATCCCTGAAATCTATGACCCCATGAGCCTGCCAAGCTGGTGAACCCATGAGAGGAGACCCAGCAAGAAGCTAAGAAGCTATTGCAGGATCTAGGTGCTCATTTTGGAGTGGGAGGAGATCCCAGACTCTCTGACTCCAGGTGATGAACCTATTGAGACCTAGGAGTGAACAAAGACAAAAGAGGTAAAGGAGGGTGGTGAGCTGAGTTGACAGATTGACCCAATCACAGGTCTTCAACATTTGGAAGTCATGTCAAAAATAAGAAGTGGGGAAAGAACATCACCTCTGGCTAGTCAGGCTCAGGGGCAGCTGGATGCCCATATCAGATCTTCAGTCTAAGATTGGATGACCACTTGTAGACAATTTCCTGGGGCTGGGCACCTGCCTATCCAGGCATGAACTGGACCTGTTGGCCACTAGGCCCCCTTCCCAGGCTCAGTCTCTATGTTCTATAATGACTGACTAGTTTTCATTTTGTTCATGTTTCTATGTGCCTTGGTGCTGTATCTCCAGGAGCATTATGGGAAGGTTTGTTCTACCCAATTAGACTGTAAATGTCACAAAGGAACCAGTGCTCCCATTAAGTTGCTAACAGGTTTAACCAAGGAGAAAAAAGCCTGGCACTCAGCCACAGCTTTGGATCTGTCTTTTTGGATCTGTCACCACCGATGGTCACCAGGACTAGCCCTCAGCAAATTTCTGAAATAGGTGAAGGCTTCACTGCTCCCCCAGCCATTACGCCACTTTCCTCCCAGGATCCAACCCAACCCCTCTGTCACTGATATTTGTGGTGTAGACTGATAATGTGTGAAACTAAAAACCTCACCAGTTCTCTCCTCCCAGCAATAGAAGAATATGTCCTGGAAGGGATAATAATCACAATTAATATTTATATAAAACTTTAAGGATTATAAAGGATTGAACGTGTGATCTCATCTTATCTTTACAGTCACCCTGGAGGTAGGGGTAAATGTAAAATGTAAAACATAAAACCCATTTTACAGTTGATGTTGGCAGAAGTTGATTCACCTGGGGTCCCCCAACTAAGTGTCTGAATCAGGATCTAAAATCAGGTTTTCCTAACTCTGAATCCTGTGTTCTGTCTGCTATGGTGTTCCCTAAGGATGTGGGGAAATGGGGACCCCCTTGAACAGAAGCTATTGGAATAGCAAGAGGTTTTCAGTGAAAAGTCCATTAAATGTCCATATACCATGTGTAGTTACTGACAAAAAGACCTGGGAGGGTGCTGTCTGCATGTGTTTTGTTCAATAATCATTCACATGCGTGTCACTGGAGGCCAATGAAGGCTGGTGGGCACTGATGGCAGTGCCCTCTGCCCACTTCTCAGTGTAATTTCCTGCTGATACCTGGGGACCCAGCCCATGTCTTGGAGCAAGCAAGCTGTCCATGGGACATGTCCAAGATGTCCACTGAGGAGTGGTCCTGGAAACGAGGATGTATAGAAGGGTTCATCCTGCCCCACCCCTCCTCATTCTCTAGCAGGACACCTGGGCCGACAAAGCTAATTTTAGCCTCCCACAGGGATTGGACCATCCGTCATGCTGAGGGCAACTGGGGGTACACCTACTTCCCATTCCCCTCCCAACATGTCTATAACACATCTGGGATCAAATCCCCAGGCATCTCCAGCCCTTAAAGAAACCCAAAAGTTATATTACTGAAAGAACTAGGAAATATGACCTTTGATGGTAATGCTGAGGGTGATGGTGCTCTGTGCAAATGTGTAGAGAGAGGGGATTAAAGCAGATCACTTTGACCTGGAGTGTCTGTCTGTCTCCCTCAAAAAATTACCTTGAATTTATCTTGTCTATGTTTTGTGTGCTTGATGGAACCGAAGTTCTGGGAGGGTAGGAGCTATTTCTCTTTTGTCTCAGTATTGTGAAGATCATGACATCAGAGATGCCCAGACAAGCACATGAATTGGACTTGAGGAAGGGGTGGGGGGCTGTGCTTCATCATTAGTCTCACTTTCTCCTCCAGAACCATCTGGGTCCAGTGGCCAGAGATAGATCCGGAAGACTGGAGCTGGTCCTGGATGGGAGGCAATAAGAATTAGGTGACTTGTCCAGGGTCACACAGCTAATAAGTATCAAGTGTCTGAGGTCAGATTTGGATTTAGATCCTCCAACTCCACTGGATCACCTAACTATCCACTATACAAAGAACATGGTGGGCACTTGGCAAATTGATTGATGAGCTGTTCTCTAGAAAATGGAGACTGTGTTGACCTTTATTGAGTTACCCTGTTCATGCCATGGGAACTTTCAGATGGATAACAGTGAATGATCACAACCTATGGCTGGAAGCAATCTTTCAAGACCATGACGTTCAGTACCCTCAGTTTACAGATGAGACCCGAGGAAGCTGATAACTAGCCCAATTTGATAGAGCTGGTCTAAGCAGGTACCAGAGCCCCCAAGAGCCAACCAGCGCACAGCAATAGTCCCCACATGCAGAACCACAGGTTTTTTTCTCTTTACACAGAGTGGGGTGTCCTTAGCTAAGATCCTCTTCCACTTTCCCAAACTGACATCAGATCTTTATATTCTATCAATCATGAACAGACAAGCAGCTCACACCCTGGCTTAAGATCTCCTGATGAATCTGAAGATTCTTGGGTGTGCTGAACATTTTTTTTGCTTCTGATTTTAATCACTCAAGTCAATTTGGGGTTTTGCTAAGCTTGCAGTGAGCTTTTATCTTCCCTTGGCAAAAGGATATTTGAAGGGCAAGAACTGATCCCGCTCTGCTCATGGCTCACCTGCTAAGGAGCCAAAATATGAGTCACCCAGCTCTTGCCCTGCAGCTGCTGAGTGGTAACAGAAGCGGCCCTAGTGGGTGCCAAGATGGCAATTGACCAGACTCCAGGTCAAAGGAGGAGTTGCAGCCAGCTCATTCTTGTTGGGAAAGTGCATTGGCCAAGTACAAACACTAGTTGAGGTTTTCAGTAGTATCGGTTCTTTTTATCAGTCTTGATATCAAAGGTTATGATCTCATCGTGGTGTTCTTCCTCTGTTTATATAGGTCAAGACGCCAATGCATTTTAGCAATTGGTCATTGTAAGATGTATCACCTGGTGGTTCATCTTCTTGGACTGAGGTTTTCTTGTTTAGCTTAGCCAAGAGATGCAGCCTGGCCAGGGAGGCGATGCATGTCAGGACTTGCATTTTGATGGCTTAGCTTGGAAGAAACCAGGGCTGCATCAAGGTGAAGCATCAGAGGAAGAGACCTTGATCATAATCCATGTTACCTCATATAGGAATGTCTGGGAACTCTCACGATCTATTTAGAATCCTTCTGCCATTTGGGCTCCAGGCCCATAGTGTTGTGTCTCAAGATCAGCATTGGAGTCAGAGGATGCTGCTTGAATCCCATCTTTCCCATTTGATACCTGATATCTTGGCAAGTCACTACTCTTTGGGCCTCCAGTTCCATATCAGTAAAATAAGGGGGTCAGAATAGTTCAAAGACTCCTAACTTAAGGTCCAAGGATAGCCTTCTGGATAGACTTTTTAGGGCCCGTGAACTTGATTACTTTCATTAATTTATAACTGAAAGTTAGCATTTCATTCCATTAGTAATATAGGCAAGCTGATGTTATTCTGAGGAATGGTCTATAGGACACACCAAACTGCTGCCAAGGGTCTCCAGGAAATTAAAAATGCTTAAGAAGAAGATCTCAATTAAACAGACAGACATTCCTCCCAACTCTAAAACCACGATCCCAAGACCAAAGAACACCCTCCATAGCAGAGATAGCATCTGTGTACTGCCATCTCCCCAGTGCATCTAAACCAAATTAAAATGTTGTTGGGAAATATTTAACAAAATAACAGTAAAAGGGATATTGTGTTTGATCCCACTGCTCGATGGTAATGGCCAGCACCTTTGGCAAGCACATCACTGTGGTTTTCTTCCCCTTAGAGGGACGATCAGATGATACGATTACCAATATCAACCAGGTTCTCTTTAACGTCAGGGACATTGTAGGAATCTTGGATAATGTCAGGCAATGTGCAGGTGACCTTTTGGGAGGCAAGTCAATAGGCAGTTATTTTGTTTTAACAAACCAAAGCTTATTAATAAATAACAAAGTATAAATTCAGACATTTCAGTAGTTCTGTCTCTATGAAAATGGGATCTTCTATTGAATATCAGTGGGGAAGACCTGTCGCTTTGCCATAGTCTGTCATTTTGGGGATGGGGAGGAAACCCAATCTCTCATTTTATGCAGATGAGAACCAGTCTACAGTTTCAAGTCCTAGAGGGTTATCTGGGCAGTGGAAGGATTCCTTTACCTTTTCAGAGTAACATGACCATCCACAGGGTGTCCCAGAAATCAGTGTACAGTTTGAAGTTTTAAAGGATTAAAACTACATGATCACTTTTCAAACACCCTGTATAGAGGTTAAGGGACTTACTGAGAGTCATAGACAGTATGTTTCAGGAGTAGGATTCAAATTCAGTTCTTTTGTACTACAAAGGCCCCTTATTATTCCTCGAATCAGGAAACCTCGTTTGGTCAATGAGATCCTTCATTTGGGAATAGATCCTTCTCAGAGTGCTTTTTAGATATGAGAAAGGGAGCATATAAGGAAGTGCTCCTAGATCATCAGGGAAGTCTTGGAGAAGGAAGAGATCTCAGAGGGTAACTAGTCCGACCCACTCATCTCATAGATAAGATGACCAGAATCTAGAGGAGGATTTGACTTTCTCATGTTCAGAGATGTACTAAGGACCAAGACTGAGACTGGATCCCACATCCTCTGACTCCAAAGTCACCGGAATTCCGTGCCACCGCCTGCCTCTAGTTACTTTTTTGGTTTTTGGTTTTGGTTTTGGTTTTTCAGTAATAATGCCAAACTTTTTTTTCTAACGATCGGTATTAAGTGACTTGCCCAAGGCCACACAGCAAAGGCAGTGTCTAAGGTCAAATTTGAACTCAAGTCCTCCAAGGTTTATTGCTCTCTCCACTGTGCCAAAGAGCTGCCTTCAACCTAATTTTTTCCTAATCGTTCAGCAATTCCTCTTTCAGGTAGCTAAAGAATTGATAACTTGACCCCCAAATTGTTTTGCTTTCAGCCTAATTTGTAATGTCTATTCATATTTATATACAAGCATAGGAACACATCCACACTCACGTGAGTGTGTGTATTTGAACTGTTTTGGCTGCCCATCCAGTTTTTGTCTTCTTCAGAGCTGTTATTATTCAGTCCTTTAGAGTTTAGGGTACTAGCAGAACCTAGCTCTGGGTGGTGATGCCACTATTACTGATGGGGAAAACAAAGGCTTTGCTCCAGAAAATGCTGAGAGATAGGCTTCATCTATTTGTGATCCTCCTGTTTTCCACTTTAAATCCAGCGGTGCGTTTTTTTCTTTGATCTCAATCTGAGACCGGATTGTCTTCAGATTCTTTTTTCATTATTACATCAGCTCCTGTAATTATTCAAAAGGTTGTCCGGTCCATGCATCATTACATTTGTAAGTCAATTTTGATAGTCTTGTCATTTTAATTATATTAGCATGCTCCAGTCAAGAACATTGAATAGTTAAGAGCTAGCTATTTAAGTTGTTATTGTGGTTTTAATTTTGTACCTAAATCCATACAAGCATTGAGTATGCGCCATGTCTCAAATGCATTTTTTAGGTTCCTTTTTGAGTATTTCCTCTAGGTTGTTATCATGTAGAAACACCATTGATTTATGTTGGACTGGTTTCCCCTTTAGCTACCCTTTAGAAGACTTGACCTCTTTGGATTATTACCCAAAATAATCCATTGGACTATCTAATTTCTTCACCCAGTACTGGCTCGTTTAATGAGATGGAGCTCATTAGAATCTTCCGCCATCATTTTGGGTAAGATTTTGACAACTAAGAAATGAGTTAGTGTTCTAAAGTGATGCTTGTGCTCTGGGTGGCTTCTCTATCTCTCCATCTGGCAAGAACTGGCTGGTTCATGGAGATTCTGGGCTCCCTCATAGCAATCAGTGCTTTATACCAGCTAAACTTTGAAAGCTTTTTAGAAAAGACATTTTAATCCTTAGTCCTTGGAGTACTAGTCTAATCTGTCCTTGTTCCATATTGCATTTGTTTGCTGCTACTAACCCCTGCCCACTCCCATTTTCAGCTTTTGCTTTCTTTAGAACAAAAAAGTCTTTCCCCATTAAAGAGAAATCTCCTGGAGAGCAAGATCTTCCTTTGTATGTGCTTGTGCTTGTATCCCCAGCATTTAGCACGTTGTCTTGTTGACTTTGACTTAGACTCAGGAAAGATGTGAGTTCCAATCCAGTCTCTTTTCATTGCTATTTGTATGATGTTAGACAAGGCACACTATATCTGAGCATCAATTTCCTCTTCTATGAAATGAGGAAAGTAAAATTGCAAGAACATTATGCATTCCTACTAGACTATAAACTTCTTTTTCTTTTTTTAGTTTTTGCAAGGCAATGGGGTTAAGTGGCTTGCCCAAGGCCACACAGCTAAGTCATTATGAAGTGTCTGAGGTCCGATTTGAACTCAGGTCCTCCTGACTCCAGGGCTGGTGCTCTATCCACTGCACCACCTAGTCACCCCTGACTATAAGTTTCTGGAGAAGAGAGACCATTATTTATTTTCAAGCAGCAAGCAATAGAATATTAGAAGACTACTCTAAAAGTTCAATCTGATACCTCATGGCATTATGAAGTAAGATCATACTGCACTGGTTTGAAAATCGAGGATGATTCCAAATCCTCAGGTTCTATTGGCACCTAAACTATTCATCTCTTCAACAGATGACTTTGCCTCCTAATTGAATCAAACATTTCCCAGATCCCAGGGGACCTTAACTTTAAGGGTAAGGTATGATTCATAATTTCTTTTTCTGTCCAAAAAATTGACAATTGTATTTTAATATACTTGATTTTCAAAGGGGAGGTAGAGAAGCTGGGTGGTGCAGTGGATGGAGGACCGGCCCTGGAATCAGGATGACCTGAATTTAAATCCAGCTTCAGACTTAATAATTATCTAACTGTGTGACTATTCTCACTTTCACCACTAGAGTCATCTGGGACCAGGGGCCAAATATGAATCAGAAGGACTGGAGATAATCCTGGATGTAAGGCAATCAGGGTTAAGTGACTTGCCCAAGGTCATACAGCTAGTGTCTAAGGCCAAATTTGAATTCAGGTCCTTCTGACTCTCCCCACTGTGCAATCTATCTGCCTCTGATAGATAGATAGATAGATAGATAGATAGATAGATAGATAGATAGATAGGAGAGAGAGAGATTAGATAGACAGACAGGCAGATAGAGAGAGAGAGATAAATAGAGAGATAGATGGATAGATGGATGGATGGATATAGTTATATAATAAATAGATATCTATATAGATATAGTTTTAGATATGCTTATATATGTATGTATATGCAAAATTATTCTAGACATATTACTATTTATCAATTTTTCTGTGGCTGCAGGTGAGTCTTAAGAAAAAGCCCAGGGACCACAAAAGATACCCAAAGTACAACTACTTGGGGAAGAGCTTTTGGGCAGGGAGGGACTGATCAGAGCCAGGGAATTGATCCAAGTTAGTGTAAGTGGTCCTACGGCCATCTCAAATTCCCAGTGAAGGCCTCCTTCCCTTTCTTTTCCTGCTTGATACAATTAAATTAGCTTCCAAACCATCACTTGAGACTCTGTCTTCCTGGCATAGTCATTTCCATTCAACAAACATTTAAGAACTTGGTGTTAGGGTGAGTAATTTTCCTTCTAAGCCCAATTAATATAAGATCCTTAATGCCAGTTATTACATCAATTATTTAATCAAATGTACAAAGCAAATAAGTTCCCGATAAATCTGGAAGGAATAAAATGCTTTGATTCCCCGGCAAAGGCAGATGATACCACACAGGAAGTATTTTGTGTCTGATTTTGTTTTGTTTTGTTTTTTATTTGTGTGTGTGTGTGTTTGGTTTTTGGTTTTTTTATGTCTGATTGAAGAGAATTCGTCACATCCACTTGGTCTCTTGAGACACCCCAGGAAGCCAGTCATGGAGTCTGATATTCCTGCTGCAGACTTGCCAAGTAGTAGGTGAGAGAATTGCTCTTGAAATAAGAATAAGACTGAGTTTATTCCTATGTTCTATTTCCTGGGAATCTTGAAAGGTAGGAAAACCTGGAGTTGACAGCTGTTGTCCCCAGGGCAGAGTTTTATTTTCACTGTTATTCTTGGTCTTCCTTCTTAGCAAATGTCCCTTTTATAAAAGTCAATTGTCAATTGCTTGATGAATATTGAGGAGCACACAGAATGGGGGCTCGTGAGCAATAGCACCAAATACACTAACCCTTTGAATTACCTTTAGGGCTCCCAGGGAAGAAGAATATCATTGATTTTCTAGGGACACAAACCACCTGTACCAGTGATAATAGTCTCCAGTTATGGGTGAGTTTCTGGGGTTTTAAGGATGAGACCATCCTTATGAGACCTTCATGAGACCATCCCTTGGTCAACGATGTTCACCCTTTGGGAAATGATGCATTCACCCTCTTGGAGAGAAAAGACATAAGACAGACTCCTGGAGAAGGGAGGCCATAGGATGGGGGCATGGCTTGCCCAATGTTGCACTGTAGGCATCAGATCCAAAAATAGAAATCCGATTCTCTGTTTGATCTCCTTGAGTCTCTTAACCACCTTGTCAGGCTGTTCCCAGCTCTAATCCTGTGGGTGTCCATCCATCAGCCCAGCCAGTCAGAGCTAGGAAAGGATTCAGCTGATGAAATCTCAGTCACTAAAGCCGAAGCTCACATTCTAGCTGAATTCCTCATCTATTAAGAGGAAACTACGCCTGGAGCCCTTTTTTGGGTGGATTTGGGAATGCTGGTTCCTGAAGCCACTGTGAAGCACTAGCTGGAAGGATAGATGGTACTCTTGGAAGGACACTAAATCCCTCAAGACCTTCCTCTCACTCACTCAAGTCATTCAAGAAAAATATGGGGGCAGTTATGAGGCACAGTGGATAGAGCATCAGCCTTTGAATCAGAAGGACCTGAGTTCAAATGCACTTCAAACACTTGACAGTAAGTAGTTGTATGACCTTGGGCAAGTCTCTTAATCCTGATTGCTTCACAAAAACAAAAGAAAAAAGAAAAATACATGGCCTCCTTTCTCCATTCCCTTCATAGCCTCCTGGATGTGCCAGTCAACTAATATTAATTACTTCTATCTTCCAGTCACTTGTGAGGCACAGGATTTCACATTTATTCACTCAACATTTCTATCTTTTGAGTCCCACCTAAACCCAAGATACTGTCCTAGGCAGTGAGAAAAATGCAAAAACAGACTTCCTTCCTCCAAAGAGTTTCAATTAGTCTCAAACCCCTTTATGCATGGATGAGATCTAAAGGTGACTAGGTCATGGGACAGACCAGGAGATTGGGGTGGGGAAAGAAAGGGTACCTAGGGGGCAGCTAGGTGGCACAGTAGATAGAACACCAAGCCTAGAGTCAGGAGGACCTGAGTTCAAATCAGACCTAAGACACTTAATAATTGCCTAACTTTGTGACCTTGGGCAAGTCACTTAACCCCATTGCCTTAAATATTTTTTTTAATTAAAAAAAGTTGACTCTTCTGGGTGGACTCTGGAAAATCATGTGCACTCAGAGGATCTCAATCTTCTGTCTGCAGAATAATGAAAGCTAGAAGGGATGAGTTATCTGATAGCTTCCAGCTCTCATTCCTGGGAGATTCCTGGTGTGGAGTTTGGAGATCTTGGAAAGAAATGCATCCTTCAGTTAGAGCATTCCTCCTTTCCAGTACCTTTTTATAAACAGGAATACTAGAGTAGAAGAAGGTCTAGGAATGTCATTCTGTCCAGCCATTCAGTTCAGTTTCATAAACTCACATTAAGCTTCTGCTCTGTGTCAGAAGACAATATGTGCACTCCCCCTGGATTAAGACCCAACTAGAATTATCTTCAAATGTTTCCCACTGCATTGGAGGTGGGAGTTGGGGTGGGGTGGGAAAATATAACATCCAGGTACAAGATCATTTGAAAAAGAGCACAAAGAGCTCCTCCCCAAAAGCCTCCTCCAAACAGATCTTGAAAATGTACCAGCCCAATCTCAATGGAAATCCCAGATAAAGTTATAATCATTCAGTATTGGGAGGCAAAGAATGAGGCCTGTGCAAATGTGGAAGGGGATCTTGATAGGAACACTATACAGAGAGCATTTTTATCCCAAGGAGAAGACCATTCCCAGGGCATCCTCAGACCTACCCTGGGATATCTCGATGGCACCATCTTGTATCATTGAGCACTGCTCAGTCTTAATCATTGATCCAAGGGGAAATGATGAGGGGACCTAGGGAATGGTGACCTGGATGGTGGTACCCCAAGAAAGAACAGGTTTAGGAGCAAGCAGTAGTAGAGAAATACCCAACACAAGAATTCTAGAACAGAACCTGAAGCTCTATTATGGTGAATCAACAGAGATTTCCAAAGGGCTGGTAGTGGCTAAGTCTAGTAGCAGGTTAAAACCCAAACCCAGATCAGGGATTCACAGAGATGAAATCAGGGGGACATAAATGAGACTTTGTCCTCTGAAAGCTTGCAGGTTCCCAACCTGAGCAGTCACTGAAATCCTGAAGCAATACACCACACAGTACCCCCAAGAAGGCAGCCACAGGATCAGCCCAGACCTCCCCCTCAGGAGTACATAGAATCTGACTCTAACATCATCAGAAAGTGGGCTGGAAGAAGGAGCAAACAATAAAACACAACAACAACAAAGAATATCACCACAAAAGTTATTGTGGTGATAAAGGTGTCCAAGACACAAATCCACAAGAAATGAAGTCTCAAAAAAAAGATGCAACTCATTCAACCATAATTCCTAGAAGAGATGGATAAACTAGTTAACATTTCTAAAGAATTTGCTATGTGTCTTGCATTTTATAATTACATTCTTTTTTGTTCCTCATAGCAACTCTGGCACAGAGATTCTATTATTATCTTCATTTTACATAAGAGGAAACTGAGACAAATAGAAGTCAAGGGTTTTTATAATCCCAGTGGCTTAGCAGCTTCTGACAAATAGGAAACTAATAAATAGTTTTTCATTCATTAATTCACATATTTATTCATTCTCATTGCTGGAAGCACAGCCATATGAGAAAAAAGGTCTTGTGCCAAAATTTGGTCTCATACCAAATTTTTGAGCAATAACAAACATTCCATGATAGATATAATTACAAAGATAAATTTGTTCCCACAACCCACTGAGTATTGAGACCAAGAAAGGTATAAAACATAGACAAATTCATCTAAGATGGTTGCCTGTGTCATGGAGGATATCCTGCACAAGATACTGAGAATTCTCCATCAAATCTATCCATGACCAAGCTCTCCAAATATTTCCACTTACAGTTGATACTATATTAATAACTGTAAGACCTGGAGTACTATGCACCCCGTTCAATAAAGTCCACAGTAATGTGAAAGAAATCAGTTTGACTATCCACATAAAACCATGAAGTGGATGAAAAATTCAAAGAAATTATGACATGAAGCTAGGAGGCAGCACAACACAATATATACTGAAAATTTCTGTGCAACTATATGGCGAATAGTGATCTGTGAGGTGAAGGAAAATCACTTAATATAATCTATCAAATTTTGTCTGTAACCCATATATTCTAAACACTCTAGAATTCCAATGGTTATTGATCTCAAGAGTAATAAATATATGGCTTGAGTCCTTTTGTTGTTATTCAATCAATAGGTTATATCTGATTTTTCATGACCTTATATAGGGTTTTCTTGGTAAAGATATAGGAGTAGTTTGCCATTTCCTTCTCCAGTCAACTAATAGAAAAAGAGGTTTAAGTGACTTGCCCAGGGTCACATAACTAGTGAGTGACTGAAGCTAGAAAGGTGAGTCTTTCTGATTCTATCTACTGAGTCACCTCTTAGCACCAGTAGTGCAAGTATTGATAATTCCAGATATATACAAAACCTATAACATGGTTTGGAAGCTCAAGTGAGATGATTTCTGTAGATGCCCTGAAAAACATAAAATACTCTAGAAAAATTAGTTTTGATTATTCTTTTCTCTATTGGTGTGACTAGTGATGGGGCAGCAAGCTGAATCAGAGCCTCCCATATCCAACCCAAACTGGTGGGGGCCAGCCTGAGTTAACACAAAACCTGAGGACCAGAACATTTGGAAAGCACAGTTATAGGATGTCTAAGTCATCTTGACCTTCTCTTGGCTGGCAAAGAAAAGTTCCTTGGGATTGAATTTTAAGCCAACAAATAATTAGCCACTTTTGTCTGTATTTCTATCACTTCTCTACCTGCTGAGTTGATTCTTTCTCCCTTCCCCTCTAAGGCTCATAATCTGACTTAGCCTCTTCCTTTTCCTTGGTTTGGTTTTGGGAGCAGAAGGAATGGGACCCTTCTTTCTGCAGCAGCTAGAGAATTTCAGCTCGTAGGTGGGAAGGCCATTGAAATCCCAGGGCTCGGCTCTATCTTTTGATTTCTCCCCTTCTCTGTTCTGTCTTTCCCCTTCCCCTCTAAGCCACTAATAATTAAACAAAGTCAAAACTCTTATCTCATTTCTTTAGTGAGACAACCTGTCTGCAAAGGCCACTTTGCTAAATTCATCTCATGGGAATTTGCATTGGTCTGGGGGCCAGGGTATCCCAGGTTAGTTATCCAAGAGTGGATCCTTTGCTTTGCATATTCTCTGGGCAACCTTTATAAAAGTCTCTGAGTTATTGGGAAGGCCAGAGATAAGATTCCCTTGATTTCTCTGGTGGCTCATTCTTTCTCTGGAGAACATAAGCAGGAAGTGGAAAGATTGGTGCCTAGAAAGCAATCTCCCTATCTCTCCCTCCAATCATCTGAAAAAGTCATTAAGTAATTCCTTTTCTTTCATTCTTCTTTGAATACCCAGGCATCTAACATATTTTTGTCCTATATACTTTATATTTACTTAATTATTTTATAATTCTATTTACTTACCTGGGTTCATGTCATCCTTTTCCTCTCCATCGTTGCTCCCACTTCCACCACTGGAGGCAAACTCTTGAAGAAAGGAATTTCATTTTGATCATTCTTTAGCAGATTGCTTAATATAAACTTAATAAATGGACATTGAATTAAAATGAGTCAATCCCACATGTTGAAAAATATTTATCGCAACTGATTACATAGTGGCAAAGAATTGGAAATTGAGGGGATTTCCATCCACTGGGGAATGACTGAACAAGTTATGCTCCATGAATGTGGTGGAGTACTATTGTTCTAGAAGAAATCGTGAATGGTCGGATTCTAGAGAAGCATGGAAAGAATTCCAGGAACTGATGCAGAGTGAAAGGAGCAGAACCAAGAGAACATTGTACATTAACAACAACATTGTGATGATGCAGCTCCTCTCAGCAGTTAAGAAATCTAGGACAACCCTGGGAGTTTGTTATGGACTACACCATCTTCATACAGAGGAAAACAAAATAAAGTAAACTAAAAAACAACACACAGAATCTGAATGAGGATTATGTTCATGTTATAAAAACTTCTTTTCTGTTTTTCCTTCCTATCCCATGGTTTCTTGCTTTGCCCTTAGTCCTAATTTCTCATCACAAAATGACTAATATGTCAACATGTTAAACACAAATGAACATGTACAACCTTTACCAGATTGTTCACCACTGAAGGGAGGATGAGGGGAAGGGAAGGGAGAGTAGTAGAAAAAAAGCAAGTCGATTAATGTTGGAAAACTTTCATAACATGTAATTAGAAAAATAAAACAAAATATCAATTAAAAAGCATTAAAATGAGTCTCTGACTAGGGCAAACCAGTCAGGCAGGGATCTTAATGAAAGAGAAGACAACTTTTCAGGTTAAGCAGTATTATGGAAGGTACGAGGGGCAGTAGAGTAGAAAGCAGTAGCTTTCCTTGATGAACCCGACTTTCTGGAACTCATTGGTTCATTCTCCACTTTTTATCATATTTACTTGTGTATCTTTTATTGCTCCCCAGAAGAATGCAAGTTTTATGAGGGCAGGAGCTACATCTTTCTTATTTCTCTGCCCTCTCTCTCTCCTTCTACCCCCAGCATCTTGTACAAAACAGGCACTCAACAAATATTTGTTGGTTTGAATTGAACTATACTGAAAAGTTTGAAAAGAGATGCCAAGGCCTAGCATGGATCCAGACCCCATGGTCGAGGAATGCTTCCCTCTTCTGTCTCCTTCTCTTCACATTCCCCCCTCGTTGTTCCTATGAAGGAGCAAGTCTTTTCAAATAGGCTTAGTTTTCCAAATCCGCTCAAAATGTCAAAAATTAAATGAATGGTTTCTTAGACACCATGGGGAGCAGAAACCCGATAGTGAAAAACGAATAGTTTCCTTTGCAGGAAGTCCCTTTGAGGATAAAAGAATTCATACAAGAATCAGATAGCTTCCTGAACTGTGTGTCTCTGTCTAAAGGCAAGCAGTGGAGAAGGCAACAGCACCCTCGCCCCCCCTCCTAACTGTCATCCCAGAGAACAAGGGGAAAGACAGAACAGAGAAGGGGAGAAATCAAAAGATAGAGCCGAGCCCTGGGATTTCAATGGCCTTCCCACCTACGAGCTGAAATTCTCTAGCTGCTGCAGATAGAAGGGTCCCGTTCCTTCTGCTCCCAAGACCAAACAAAGGAAAAGGAAGAGGCTGAGTCGGATTCTGAGGCTTAGAGGGGAAGGGAGAAAGAATCAACTCAGCAGGTAGAGAAGTGATAGAAATACAGACAAAAGAAAGTCCTTCAGAAAACCCCAGGGGGGATCGCAACTGTCCTCATTCTCTTATTGCGCTCTCTCTCTCTCTCTCTCTCTCTCTCTCTCTCTCTCTCTCTCTCTCTCTCTCTCTCTCTCTCCCTATCACTCTCCCTGTCTCCCTCTCTTCTCTCCAACTCTCTCTTATCTCTCTTATTCTCCCTGTCTCTCTCTCTCTCTCTCTCTCTCTCTCTCTCTCTCTCTCTCTCTCTCTCTCTCTCTCTCTGTCTCCCCCCAGTCTCTCTGTCTCTCTATCTCTGTCTCTCTCCCTCTGGCTCCCCCCATCACTCTGCCTATCTCTCTCTCTCTCTCTCTCTCTCTCTCTCTCTCTCTCTCTCTCTCTTGCTTTCTCTCTGTCTCTCTCTCTGTCTTTTTCTCTCTCACTCTTTGTCTCTCTTTCTTTCCCTATTGCTAACCCTGTCTCCCTCTCTTCTCTCCAACTCTCTCTTATTCTGTCTCTTGTCTGTCTTTCTCTGTCTCTCTGTCTCAGTCTGTCTGTCTGTCTTTCTCTGTCTCTGTCTCTCTCTGTCTTTCTGTCTCTGTCTCTTTCTCTTTCTTTGTCTTTCTGTCTCTCCTTCCCCCCCCCCCTTCCCTTTCCCTCCTCTACCAGGGGAATTGTATCCAGGATTTTGGCTCCACTCTGTCTGCTCATTATTATTCCTCCAAGATTGCATCATTGGGACCCACACCCATGTACAGCCCTGGATGGGAAACCAATGGTGTATCCTCAATAAGGAGAATGTCCTGCTGTTGGCTGCATGGAATCAGTTCAGTTATATACCAAGAAAGAACAAAATTCTGAGATATTCTTAGGCAAATATCCCTTTTAGAGCCACAGGGGAGAAATGGTGCCTAGACTCATGGGTATGGATTATTTGAAATGCAAGACACCACACTAGAAGACATTTCTTTGGGGATTTATACACCATAAAGGGCTTGTTTAGTTAGAAACATACAAATCAAGTCAGAAGTCATCATCCCAAATCCTCAAAATCACATAGCAAAAGTTAGGAGTTTCATCCATTTCATGGATCCTTGGAGGAAGATGTTTTAGAGTCAAGGTCCACCTCTGAGACCCTCTAAAGTACACTCATTCATTCATACCCATTCCTGATTCATATGACAAGCTTCATTACGGGCTGTTCCCCTTAGTGATCTGATAAGCCCCATAGGCCAAATCCTGGGGTCCTTCTCCTAAGCCACAGTGGAAGTAACCCAGACCTCACCTGATAGTCTGATAGACTTGGGGGCCAAGATGGGAAGACACAGTGATGTGGATACTCCTTTTGTCCTTTTCCATTTTTCCCCTCCATTATAGAACTAACTGACCATTTCAAGATATGTCCAGGACTCTGGTCCAGGAAGGTCAGAAGGAAAAATCTGGGTCTGATCTACCACCCATGGGATGTCTTGGCAGCTTGGACTTGTCTCTTTTTTTATTAATCAGCTACCTGCCTATAGTAAAAACAGAGCATGAAGAAGTTTCTAGAATAATAATAACTAATATTTAAAGTATTTGCTGTGAGCTAGATAGGTTGTGAACGAGGAATAAATAAAACAGGTAGAAAGAAAGACAGTCCCTGCCCTTGGTGAGCTTACATTCTAATGGGCTCAGAGAACATGGAACAGGAAGCTTGGGTGGAAGGAGGGAGAGTAGCCAAGGTACTCTGTACAAGGACTTGGCAGAAGAAGTTATGGATGTAGGCATGAGTCATGGCGAACCTGGACATCCTCTGCACATGGAGGCTCGTGGGACATCCATCCAGTTTCAACGAGAGGGCTTCATCCCCGGAAGTGGATGTCCCAGAGAGCAATAGAGGACTGGAATCAGAAAGACCCTGCCTCTGACCCTTACATGCCCAAGGCAAGAATGCTGCCCTTCTTTGTCTCCTCCTGCCTTCCCTGGTTCCCTTCAAGATTCTGCTCCAACCCCATCTCCTTCAAGAGATCTTTCCTGATCCCCACCTTCCCCCCCCTTCACTGTCTCAACTTCCTTCCTGATCACTTCCCTTTTAGACTGCATATAGGGCTTGCCTGCTGTTTCTGTGATTAGAATGTAAGGTCCCTGAGGGCAGAGACATGATTTTATCTTCCTTTGTAGCCCCCATGATTAGCATAGTGTCAGTAAGCATTTCATAAATTCTTATCGACTGATTAGCTATTTCTGAATCAGTCACTTAACAATTCTCTGCCTCAGTCTACTACTCTGTAAAATGAGGACCCTGGACTCTAAGGCCCCACCTCAACATGGCCCCAGTCATGATTCTGCTGTTTTCCATTTTAGGAATTGTCAGAGCTTTCACAATGCATGGATGAAAATTTAACAAACCAATGAGTCTGTCACTGAATCTTTTTAATGGGGTCCAGGATTCTCTTTAGATCCATTGATACATGCTAAGAATTAGGCTATAGGGGGCTAAGGAGGGAAAGAGGGCCCAGTAACTATCTCTATATCACAGTTCAGGATGAATCATCAGTTCATTTAGAGAAAGAGGGTTTCAAAGATCAGGTCAAGCCTCTGATGTCTCCTGGAGACCTTTCATTATTTCTTCCATCTTGTCTATTGCCTCTCCCTGACCCTCAGGGTGCCTGGGTACCTGTCACGTTTCAGAACAAAGGTCAAAACTGGAGTTTTGTTCAATAAAAATCTCACTCATAAGCCTTGATCCAGTTTTTTTGAAAACACAAGTCCCCTCCCAATGAAAAGGACAAGGCTCTCTTAGCTCAAACATAGATTAAGTCCCAGAGTTTGTTTTGATGTCACCGCACTGCCCATATGACTGAATCATGTTGCATTCAACGACTTTCCACTTTTATTCTTTGGAAAATCCAAATTGAGAAGATGCATCAGTCACAGCTTAATTTTATCTTCCATTTCTCAAAGTTAAGTCAAGACAGATTGAGAAAAGGAAGTTGGGGAAGGAGGTTATCAGTCCTTGTTTCCTGACCAGTGACTTCAGCCTTGTGGCTGCTGGGGTGATGAATGGGAAACACCCCAGGAACAGATGCCATCCCTGGAATGGCGATTATCTACAAGCCGGCCCAATTAGGCTAGCCCATGGAGAATCTAGGCTGAGAATGTTAAAAATCAGTCCTGAAAGGATAAAAATCTCATTTTTTAAACTCTAGAACCCCAGCAAAACAAGAAGCCAAATTATACACTTTAATACAGAAAAACCCTAATTTGCCACTAACCTATTTTTAAAAATATTATCCTGCAGTTATCATCCATCAGATTTTAGAGAAAGCCCCCGATATTCCCTTCCTCCCAGGAGCACAAGGAAGATCCCACTAGCTCTGGACCATGTGGAGTTTTTGCAAAGTAGCTGTTCACTTAGGGCTCCCTTGCAGCTGTCCTCCCAGTCTGTGCCCACCTTCACCCAGACCTATCCTCTCCCTCCAGTTCTCAGCATCTTCTCCCCTTGGAAGTGTGTTTGTATTCATTTTGTAGCATTGACTTTCCTGTGTCCACAGTATTGCTGCCCATAGAGTTGGGGTTCCTTAACACAGGCAAGGGCACTTTTCATTCTTGTCTTTGCATCTTCTAGAATCATACCCAGCACATTCTAGGCACTCCTTAAATATTTGTAAATGAATTAAATTGAGTTGAATTAGGTTTCTGGTGCAATATAAACATATCACACCCAAGAGTTTAGACTATCACTTGTGTCTACACTATGTGGCCATGACCTTTGTTAATCATAATTTTGAGACATTGATGTCAAGGGCAACAAGGGATACAGAAGAAAGAGCCCTCCTTATTATATATTGACAACAGCAAATAGGCTATGTAGATACTTCCTTAGCCCCCGCTCAGCCTGGCAGGCCAGAGCCCTAGAACTTGGTGGTGAGGTCTCCCTTCAGATTCTAGGGATAAGTGGAGGTAGTTGCCTTTTTTATGCCCCTTTCAAGAGCTTCCCTGATTAATTATGAATGGATTTAAATTAATCAGCTAGACTTAATTAGACCGGCACAGAGAAAATTGTTGATGGAAAACAAATTCTTGATAGAAAGCAAAAAGTCTATGGGATGCTCTTTACAAGTACATCTAGAGGGCGGCTAGGTGGCGCAGTGGATAAAGCACCGGCCCTGGAGTCAGGAGTACCTGGGTTCAAATCCGGTTCAGACACTTCATAATTACCTAGCTGTGTGGCCTTGGGTAAGCCACTTAACCCCGTTTGCCTTGCAAAAAAACCCTAACAAAACAAAACAAAACAAAACAAGTACATCTAGAGTCCAGGGAAAAGTGGACTCAAACTCAGAATACATGGAACAAAGTGGTAACTCACCATTCCTAGAAGATTTTGACCAAGTCATTATGCTATTCACTTTAGGTTTGGAATCACTTCTCATAGAATCTTTGCAGATCCCTTCAAATCATATCCAATTCATACCCAGTTCATGAGTACAACACCGGTAATAATGTTGCTCTATGGGATACTATGATGATTGCGTTAATGAAAAGTCCAAATCTGGTCCTCTGACATTTCCAAGATTCCCCTTGGATCAAGAGAGAGTAAACCAGTGTGAGACTGGAGACTGCCATTACTAAGTTCTCAACTCTCCCTCCTGTTATTGAAGTCTTTCTTTATTTTGTAAAAATTTCCTTGTAGGTATATTTGTGTATATAGTATTTGTTTATTGACAAGTTAACTCTAAAACATTTATTTTTTATTATTTTATGTATTTCTTTTCCTATATCTTCCTGCTTTTTTTAAATGCAGAAATCCTGATTGGTATGATTCATTTTTCATCAAGGTTTTTTGTTGAAACTAAATTGTCTCAAAATTTTTTTATTGATTCTCTAGGATTTTCTAAGTACACCATAATGTTGCCCACTAGCTGAAATAGTTTTATCTCCATTTTCTTTTGCTTGTCTCCTGTATTTATTTAAGTTTTGATCCAACTCTCATTCCTAGTACCTTGTCAAATTATAGTGGAAATGGTGGGTTTGCTTGCTTTTAGATAAATGCTTTGGATCATAGAAAGGAATATGTCTTTCATTCCTATGTTTTTTGGTGTTTAAATAAGAATAAGTACTCTGTTCTTCTGCCAATAAGTCTTTTCTATGAGGGTTTCCAGGGAGAATTAAATGTTTCTGCATGAAAAATATCTTACATATACATATATATATATATATGTATATATATATGTATAAATATATAGTAATATATAAATATATGTGTATATATTTATATATGTGAACTTTATATATATATATATATATGCATTTATTAAATGCTTCAAAGGAAAAACATTTCAATAACCAAAAAGAAAGAGAATGGAATGAAGTCCAGAGGAATCTTCGCCCTCTATCAGGAAAATGAAAGGGGGAAGAGAAGGAGATCCAAAGGGGGAAGGCCGAAGGAGACTCCTGGCCCTCAGGCACAATACAGCTGTGAAGCTTCCCTGCAGGAGGAGACACTGGGCAGCTTTCAGAGAGAAGCAGGAATCCTACTGAGAATCCAGAGGTGCCACCAAATGAGAGACCATCCAAGAATTATCAGGAAAAGAAAGGAGGAGTGATCCAATGATTAGTGACTCATTTCTGAATGAGTCCATTGTGTTTCCAAAGTAGGAATTTGGGGTATGATGGAATGACTCCAAAATCTTAGGACAATATCTTTGCATATAGCAAAGACAACCAGTGTGCATACTCTGACATTTTATGTGAGTACTATTATCACCATCATTAGCAGTAGCACAAATATTTATTAAGTGCCTACTGGTTGCTCACACTGCAAATCACAGATGCTACAAAGAAAATCTAAAAAGTAGTCCCCACTTTCAAGGACTTCCCAGTCTAATGGGAGATACAAAATGCAACTATGTGTGTATATATATATATATATATATATATATATATATATATATGTGTGTGTGTATGTGTGTGTGTGTGTGTTTGTATGGTGTATGTGTGTATGTATATATGTGATATTTACAGAGTAAATGGGGGAAGAGCCAGGAAGCCAGAGAAGCAAAGAAGGTCTCTCACGGAGAATGGAATTTGAACAGAAGGAAGTCAGGTAGTTAAGAGGTAGAGAGCAGATGGGAAGACCTCACTACTAAATGGAACCAGAAAGTTCTTCTAGAGATGATGAAATCTTGGACAAAGAGCTTCAGGGGAACAGGTGGTGTTTTCGTGTTACTGCCAACTAAAGGTAGACTCTCCAGAAAAGAAAGGTGGATTGGACATGAGATCAACTAATTAAGAGGAAGGCAGTCGATATTGAATTGTGGATGTCACGGTAGATACCATTTACCATCTAGGCTTTCTTGGACCTTTCTGACCCATGGTTTAGATTCAGAAACCACTTCTGTTAATAAACCTACTAAATATCTTCAATCAAGTGTTAAGGATTATTTTAGATACATTTAGTTCCATATTGAAACAAGACCCCCAAATCTCAATTTAATCCAAAAAAAGTTTCTTCTATCATGAATGAAAATCCTAAGCAAATGAACACATCTTCAGCTATTTTTCCAAAATAATTCACTGCAGCCACAACTGGCTCTGACTTGCTTCAATCTTGGCTCAAGGTAGGCTAAAAGGGCAAAGAAATGGGCTGACTGTTCAAGCCAGCATGGCTTGAGTTTGAGGTTTGAAATGATACATGAACTCAGGAAAATGAGTGCATTTCTCCAGGCCCCAAGAGGGAGGAAATGGGTTTTGTGTTGGTTAAATGAACCATGGTGTTTATAAAAGGGGACTGAGATCACTTTTGGAATTCATTAATAGCTGCATCTGCTTCCCAAGGTCTGGTAAAGGGCTGCTTTTTGTGGCAAGAGCCTGTGTATCCCTTCTTCTGTCCACACATTTTGCATATTGGAGAATGCATCTTACCCCATTATTTGAAGAATTCCTCTGACATTCCCAAATGTGCTGGAGCGGTAGAGATGGTGGCCTGGAAAGACTTCCTAACCTAACCGCCCGTGTTAGGGCTTCTGTTTCCAATCTATTGGTTTGGCAATTTAATAGCCATACTTAAAGATCCTCCCACATCAAAATGCTCTTTACAAATGGAATGGAAGGCTTGGGGCAAAAGAGCCAAGAGAGGTAGAGTCCGTCATAATAACAACTGGAAAAACTGACACAAAGAACGTTCCCTGCATTGCCTCTTTCAAGCTCAAGAGCCAGTGTGTCCTGGACTAAACGACAGATTTTCTTTCCCTGTTTTGCAGATGAGGAAACTGAGTTAGTGACTTTTAACCAGTAGAACGATCCCAATCTTAATCACTATTTTGGTGTGCTCCCTGCCCCACCTTGGAGGCAGGATTCATCAGTTAAATAAGCAAACCCTTAAACTCTTAACCACAATCACCTATTATCAAAACTAGAAGAAAGTTGAGGCAGATTATTAGTTGGAACATAACTAACTCCTAGATATAGGGACCATCCATCAGAGCTCTCACACTGACTGACTAGAGACATTTAGTCCTTCCCCTTTCCCCCTTCAATTCCTTTTTTCTGAAGCCCCACAACACCCCACCCAAAGGAAAGAACTTGACTATGACTGGAACATGTGGGATACTTTAGGAGTTTAAATTTATAAAGCCTTGCAATTTAAAAAGTATGTTACATCAGTCTGATCCCCATAAGAATCTGGAAGGGGAAAAGTACAGCTATTAGTCTGTTATTAGTAATGATGATGATGATGATGATGATGATGATGGTGATGATGATGATAATGATGATGATAGTGTGACTATTATGTACCAGAAACTCTGTTTGGTGCTTTAAAAAGTTATCTCATTTGATCCTCACAACAAGTCTGGGAGTTTGACACTATTATTATATGTATTTTATACTTGAGAAACTGAGGAAAACAGAGGTTAAGTGATTCCCAGAATCAGAGTTAGGAAGTATCTGAGGCTACTTAGAAACACATCATACAGTATAAGGAAAAAAGAGAGGACCTGGTCCTCCTTGGGACAGTGCCAGGGCTTCCCTCAGTAATTTTCATTAAACTTCAGAAGGTTGCATAATGACATCATCATCTTTGTTCTCCTTCTGCTCATAGCTCAGATTCACATAGCTTTAAGGTTTACAACTTCTACAAATGTTCTCTCATTTGAGAAAGAACAGAATATTAGCTTAGAACATAATCTAGAGCTCATCTAGAAGTGTTTCTTAATTTGGTATCTGTGAACTCTACAGAGATACATGAGAGAGAGATGGATGGATGGATGGATGAATGAATGAATGGATAGATGGTTGGATGATTGATGATAAATAGATGGATAGATGCATATATAGATAGCTAGAGAGAGAGAGAGAGAGAGAGAGAGAGAGAGAGAGAGAGAGAGAGAGAGAGAAGAGAGAGAAACTGTATTTCAACATTACTGGAAGCAAAGAGAAGACAAGTCTGGTGATAGTGCACTGTTCTCTCCCTAACACCACAGAGAAATTGAAAGAATATTTTCCTTAGAAGCATTGAATGACAGAGCTTCAGAGTCATCTGGTGTGACCCACTCATGAGCGTCGGGTATGCTTGGTGTTCTGGTCTGTGGGGAACCTTGCCATTGGTGCCTGCTTCCCCTCTATACATTTTCTAGAAACACTCATGCTTGATCAAGAATCCCTTTTTCCATATTTTTGACATGACCATGGTGCATCAAGGTGGTCTCTGCTTAAAGCCCTCCAGTGAGTGGGAATCCACTATTCATTGAGGCCACCCTTCACCTTCAGGATAACTTTAAGTAGTAGGGGTTTCTTCTGATGTCAAACCTAAATCTCTTCCCTCCCACTCCAATGCTCCTATCTTTGCCCTCTAGGGACAAACAGAATCTCACTCTTTTAACTTGTCTCAGTCTATCAAATACTTTGAGACATTTCTCATATCCCCTGAGTCTTCTCCAAGTGAAATGTTCCCAGTTCTTTCAACTGAGTCTCATATGGCATGAACTAAGACCCCCTTCTTGATGCCTCTTTCTTCCCTGAATATTCTCTAGTTTGTTCCATTTTCCTTAAACTGGAATAGCCAGAGCTAGACAGATAGTGTCTGACCAGAAAGACATCTGTCACTGTTCTAACTTTGAACACTGTGTCTAATGTAACCTAAGATGGAGGAAACATTTCAGGTTGCTAATAATGCTGTTGACTCTTTTGAATAAAGTTGAAATTTTCTAAATATCCCTGATGCTTTTTCTTTCTTTTTCTTGTTTGCATTATTTTAAATAAACTACTACCTAAATTAGGCCACCTTTATGGTGTTACTTCTTAAGATGATTTTTTGAACTGAAGTATAAATCTTTACCTTTATCCCTACTAAATTTGATCATCTCAGTCCTAACCCAAAGATCTATCAGATGAGGACCTTTTTACATGCTCTCTCTTCCATTCTCTATGTTAGCTGTCCCTTCAATCTTTGAGTCATCTGTAGACCTGAATGTCAACTATGCCTCTATCCCAATCACCTATAAAAACAAGAAACTATACAGATCTCTGAGGCACCCCACAAAAGACTTCCTTCCATATTGACGTTAATCCATTAATCATGATTCTTTGGAGTCAAGCCTTCAACCATTCACTACTAGGACCTCCATCTCACCATCCTGTCTACACAATCTTGCCAAAACATTTATCTTAATGTAGATGGACCATGTGTAAAGCACCTGCAATCTTCCACTAAATAACCTTTTCCAAAAAAGGGAAAGAAACTAGTCTAGCAAAATTTATTCATGAGGAAACTGCAGGAGTTTGTTGTGATTTCCATTTCCTTTTTGAGATGCACCCCACTTGTGTCTTTAATAATACACTTTAGAATTTTTCAGAAATTGAAGTGAAACTCAGTTTATAGTCTACCAATGCCCCCCTTTTCCTTTCATTCCCCAAAGGAATGTCAGTTTACTCATCTCAAAGGAAAAGTCCAACCCCTTCATTTTATAAATAAGGGAACTCAACTCAGAGGTACATATGACCTGCCTGGGGTCATATCTGGCATGATCTGAATTCAGGTCTTTCTGATTCCACTGATCAGTGAGCAATTCCTTTGCTTTCCAGTGCTGATCTCCGCTATCCTATCTCCAAGTTGATACCATTCTTTTTCCCTAGTCTCTCACTGGGAGAGAGAAAAGAGGGAAAGACACCAATGAGTTCTACATTCCTAAAAACTGCTAAGAATAATCTTGAACAATGTGCCTTCTAGGGAGAAAGCAGAACTACCATAATCCCCTGGGTTATTTGGTTTGGACAACTGCCCCAAAGTCCTGGTGCCTCTCCGCAACTTATCTTCAATGTTAAGTTATAACCCTAAGACAAAGATCCTTATCCTGACTCGGAGAGATAGGAATTTTAGATTGGGTTAAATGGGACTCATAACACAACCCCAAGGAAACAGATGAGGGAGATCAGTTATAGATCAGACCATAAAACTGCTCCAGGGAAGAATGGGAAAAAGAAGCATCGGTCTCCTTCTCTCTATTGTTAGAAGACTCAGTTTTACAAAATTCATAAACACAAGAAGTCTAAGGAGAATGAGCTGTTTCTAAATGAAACTCATGGATCATAGACTTCTGGATCTTCTGAGTCAAAAGGAACCTTATAGACAACCCAGCTCAATGTGTACATAAGAAGTGTCTTTCTATGGAGCCTCCCAAAAAGTGGCTCTTGAACTTCTACCAGAAAACTTGTCCCTTCCTTTCTTGCAGGGTCTTTAGGATCCAGGATGGGCATTATCAAATAGCAAAGAAGCCTCCAGAGTTGACTAATTCAAGTCCTTCATTTCACAATGGAAAAACAGAGTCCCAAGAGATAGGCATCCCCAAGCTCCCAGGGAGGCTACTAACTTCTGAAGGTCTAGGGTCTCTAACCCTAGACTATCCTTCAGTTCTGTCTTCCTTCCACCACTGGTGAGTTGGCAAGGACCTCCATTTGGGGAAGGGACCCAATTCAACCAAACTTACAGGCAGTAAGTGTAAGAGCTGCATCGTGAACCAGGATCCTCAGTTGCTTGATCCTTGTTGGCCTTTTCCATTGAGTACACTGCCTGCTAAATTCTAAAATATGTTTATATAAGTCTTCAAATCCATGCCTTATGGAGAAGGTTTATTCAGCACCCTGGATTTATGGCTGATTGGAATCACAGACTCATTGATTCCAAAACCCTCATTTTACAAACGAGGAAAATGTGGTCTACAGTCACCCAGGCAGCAATGCTGGCATTTGAACCCAGATTCTCTGGTTTATAATATAGGACCAGGTCTGCTTTGCCACACTGCCTACAGAGAGATACCATGAATGTTTAATGACAATGAAACATGCACAGAACATTTCTGAGCTGACTCCCAGGGAGGCTAGTAACTCCTGAAGGTCTAGGGCCATCTGACCCTAGAATATCCCTCAGTTCTGGCTTCCTTCCACCACTGGTGAGTTGGTAAGGACATCTATTTGGAGAAGGAACCCAAACTCCCCATCCTTAATTCCTCTCATCCCTATTTCTGATGTCTGGACTTTTCTACCTCTGATTAGCTAACTTTTCCAGAAAAGACCCTGAAGGTACCTTCTCCCTTCCACACTCCTGTTTTTGACGTGTCATCTTTCCCCATTAGAATGTAAGCTCCTTGAGGGCAGAGACTATCTTTTGTCTTGCCTGTATCTTTTGCCTCCAAAACTTAGCACCTAGAAAGTGTTTTCTGTCTAGTGCCTGTCTTACCACCACCCTGATGCATTCTTGTCTCTTCTCAAACCTCTTCACATTTCAAGGTCTTCCTTCTTTTGATTATTTCCAATATATCTGAGCTAGAGATTGTTGGCATGTGTCCTCCTCTTTAGATAGTGAGCTCCTTGAGGGTAGAAATAGTTTGGCTTATTGTTGGTGGTGGTGGTGGTGGTGGTGGTAGTGGTCTTTCTTTGTACCTTCGGCTCTTAGCTCAGTGCGTAAATGTCTATTGACTGACTGACTAAGGTCAGGGATGGATGGATGGATGGATGGATGGATGGATGGATGGATGGATGGATGGATGGATATTGATTAAGCTCTTACTGCCAACTATTGGAACAATAAAACTTTCACTAAATTCAGACATGTTTCTGAACCCTGTTGTTCTCTGTATGCATCAATCTACACATTTCTGTGACTCAGTCTTCCCATTTGTCTCAGCATGATACAATCAAAGAGCTGATTGAGTTCATCCCTTCACAGGAAAGAAATTTCCTCCTCTTTCCCTTTTAGAAGATTGAACTCCACCTTAATCTCAGTAGTCTCTTTCAGTCTCTTGGAAATTTTACTCTGTATTGGTGAAAGAAGTCTTTAAAAGAAATCAACAGCTTGTTCATTTTGGTTTGCAACCTGGGACTTCTGAAGTTTTCCTGAAACCCCCGGCTCAGTGGTCTGCTGCCTTTCAACATGGTCACACTTGTGTGCCCTTGACTGATAGCAGATCTTGTTTTCAAGACTTTCCCAACTCTTCCAGGAGCTAAGAGGCCCACTCTCCCCCCCTATTCCTGCTCCAAAATAGATGTGGGTCTAAGCTGCATCCCCATTATACCCATCTAATCTGAACACTATGAGATTGAGTCCCTTCCTATCCATCCCCACCAAGTTCCTCTCTGCCATCTACTCCCTGAGGCTGTCCTCCTGAAGTCATGGAGGAACATCAGTAGGCACAGTAATCTCCTGCCCCCCACCCAAGGTGGGACAAGCCTCCAGGAAATGCCTCTTAGACATTCTCTTTTAGTTGGTTGTTGTGGTCATTGATCATTATTGTTAAGACAGACTATAGCTCTTAACTGGTAAGATGGAGGAGTGCATGGAGCCCCATAGCATTTGTCAGGACTCTCCTGACTAAGAAATAGGGGCATCTCCCTAGGACAATGACACCTCTAGAAACCAAACAAGAGGACAGGGTGCCACCCCAATCACTCCAACAGGAGGCTCTTTCTTTCATGCTTAGTGACTCACTGACTCTCCTTACAATTCCTCCTGGAAGAACTTGTCCCTCTGGATGAGTTTTGGGAAATCTTCTGGATACAAATTTACCTCATTTGAATAGGATCACTTAAATTCAACTCTGAGTTTCCTCTGGGTCATCTTTTGCCTCAATTTTTACTTAGCCTTTAATCACTGCCTCAGACAAACTGACACCTGGGAAAGACCTTAGCTTAAAAAGGCCAGGGTCTCCCACTGCAACCAAGACCATCTCCTGTCATCCTGATCCATCTCTGGTCCCTCTATCCAGATGGCTCTGGAGAAGAAAGTAGCTGGAGGAATTTGAAAGCCCAAGTGGAGGGGGTGAGGCTTGAGTAGAACTTTGATGAAAACTAGGGATTCAAATGATTAATGAATTTGGTGAAAAGCAAAAGCCTGGGAGGCAAAGGTGAACATCCCTTGGATACTCCCTAAGGAAGGGTTAGAATCTTTGGTCAGGGGATGAAGCTCAGGGAGGTCTTGAGTTCCAGACCACCATTCATCTTAGAGGAAGATAAGTGGCTTTGTGTGTGTATGTATGTGTTTAATGAAAACACAAGCTATGTCTGCACTTTTTCAACCAACCTGACATGCATCCCCAAGACTCCTCCAATGACTTTTGGGATGCTAAACCTGGGGGCAGCTTTGATGGGGAAAATATGAGTTCTGATGGATGGTTTAGGGAAGAAGAATAAAAGGTTGGAGGTTGGGAGATTTGCAGGTGGGTACATGAGAGAGGAGCCTCCCCCAAGTCTTGAGTCTTCTGACTCAGTAGACATTGCACTTTGAAGTTGTCTTGGGTCCTGCCACTTCAGAAAAAATCCAAAGACCCTATGTCCAAAGTCAGAATATCAAGAATCATCTAATTTACACTAATAGCCAGCAGCTACAAACTTGATTCTCCCTTCCCTTCCACTTCCCTCTCCAATCACCCCACCCTGCCCCTGCCTGGTTTTAAATGTCAACAGTGGATACTTTCCAAATAAACCCAGAAAGTGGACTCTTTAATTAGATGAGATAATTACACAAAGCTCCAGGCTGGAGATGCCAAGCAGGGAAAACCAAGGAAGCCACCAGAGCAGACCTTAGTCTACAGCACGGAAGTTGGAAAATCGATCTGATGCGCCAGACGTTAAACATTCTTGTCCTGGGGAAGTGGCAAACATTCTTGTCCTGGGGAAGTAGCAGAAGAACATTTGTCTCCAGATGTGAGGTCCTGAAAATGCTCCAGGATGAGCTTTGGATGTTCACATTCTTTTGTGCAGCTCTGGATTTCTCCCCTAGAAATGCAGAATTATTATTCTACGAATATGAGGGTCATAGAAACAAGCAAATGAAGCCATGATTCAGATTCTCAAAATGGCAAAGAAAAAAATTATTGAGTGATTTTGAAGGGGTATTTACTATCCAACCATCTAAACTGATGTCTTCTGAACTCCCACCCCACATCCAAAAGTACTCCCATGACCCTGCCTTAGATTTACCTGAGGAAATCCTTCCCTTCTTTCAGGGTCCCCTCAATTGCCACCTCCTCCAGGAAGCCTCCTGGTTGTGGTAAAAGCCATCTCCATGCTCTCACCCTGCAAATGGATCTCAACCTAGGAGTTCTGCAAAGGGTACTTGCAGGCTGCCAGTCATGGGAGATCAGAGGAGGAGAGGGTTGGGAGGGGACATAGATATAGTCACGTCTCCTGGTCTTGTTCTAGAATTAGCTCTTCTTTGCACATTCTGCTTTTTAGAGCAGGATTTGGTGTTGGTAAGATCTGTATTCAGATCCTGCCTCTGACACTTACTGTAGGTCCTTAGGCCTCCAGCTTCAGCTGTGGGTATAATAAAATTATGCCTACTTCACAGAGTTGTATCAAAGTTTAAGCAAGATACTATATATGAGTACTTTACAAATTTTAAGGCATTACGGAATCAGTAGCTATTATCAATGAGATATTTGTTTATATAGAGACATATTCCTTTTCATATTGATCTTCTCAGGCCATAAGAGGCAGTGGTGTAGTAGACAGAAAATTCACCTCAAGAGTTAAGAAGTCCAAGGTTCAAATTCTGCCAATGGTCGATGCTGACATGTGATTCTATCTCCCAGCATCTCTGTAGGATGTGAAGCAGCAGAACAGGGGAAACCTGCATTGGGAGAGGAAGCTTTCTTACTGGAGGGGTAGCTAAGTGGCTCAGTGGATAGAATACCAGGCCCAGGGTCAGAAAGACCCAAGTTCCATCTGGCCTTCATCAGTTATGACTGTGTGACTTTGGGCAACTCACTTCACTTTCTTGCCTCAGTTTCCTCATCTGCAAAATGATGATTAAAAAAATTGCATCTACCTCATTCGGTAGCTATGAGGCTACCATTTTATAAATTCTTAGCGCAGTGCCCAACAGGTAATAGGCACTACACAAATGATGGCCCTTAGTATTCTCTAAACAATGATAGGGATTCTCAGGGCTCAGGGTCTTGCCTTTATAGCATAGGTGCTTGAAAGAGATCTGTGGTCATTTCCTGGGTGCAGAAAGGTCTATTATGAACAACAACAACAAAATAAATCTACACAACTTGAAAAGTTACCCCACTGGAATCTTACCAGTCCACTGGGAGCCAGCTTTAAGAGAATAGAGAAGGGGACACGTCCCCCCAGAATGTTAAGTGGCCCATTTCTTGAGATGTGTTCATGGAAGAAATAGAAAAGAACAGCTCCATATGTCTGCAAGAGGATGGGCCACAATCTGACTCACTGGAGGGACTACCCACATAGTGGAGCCTGTAGATCAATGATGGTCCCAGAGAAGATCCGGTCTCTGCTGAGGATAACTTGGTCCATGTCTTCTGCATGGAGGGCCACTTCTCCTCAGCATTTCTTATCTTAGAAGGGAGAATGCAGCTAAAGAGATAGCTGGATGTTTTGGATGCCTCAGTAATATAATTTTTTTCTTCAGGAGCAGCAGTCTGAGTAGGGTGGCACCACTTACTTGCAAATTTTTTTTGGATTCTGCCATGCTTGGTGCTTGTAAACATCTTTGTGAGCCTTCAGCTCCAGTCTCCATTTTAATGCGGGTTCTAATCCTAGGTTAGCATATGTCTCCAAGCCACTTCCAGTGACTCACCATTCCTTTCCAGTAACAAAAAGCCCAGTGTTCATAGCTTACTGTGGGCAGGAAGCACATTAAAAGCATGTGTTGGTTTCCTTTCATTTAATTTTTTTTCAAATATTAATAAATGGAACTCACTAATTAAAAAACATAAATCTCTTTTGAAAATTGTTTTTATTTTTTTTCCATTCTGTGGTTCTTGGCAGTGGCTGCCCCAGGCAGACGTGTGAAGCAGGGGGCCAGTGTTTAGATGGATGGCCCCAGACGCCAACTCCTCACCCCTTGACTCCATCACCTCTCAGGTGTCTGACCTCTCAGATGCTCAAAAGCTTAGTTGAATATAGGAATGCTTAGAGCATGGATGCTCACCAGGATGGCGGTAGTGAGTAAGGAAATGAGACTGTCTGGTCGCCAAAGAGCAGACAGGGACTTGGATTCTTCCTTTTCTTTTTCATGGTGTCACGACACCATCTTTATGGAGGCAACCGACCTCGTTGGCTGGTTTTTCACTGCTCTTGGTGTTGTTGCTGCTGCCACCTTTGCCTCCTGGGAGCTCTGTGGCAGAACGGAAAGTTGGATCTCTCTTCCCAAACAGAACTTCTCAAAACTCGTCCTCTTACAAATCCAATGGTTGGTGTGGTTTACGTTTCCATCACAGGGTGAAACATATTTTCCAGAGGAGAGAGAAACACATGGCCCAAGGATGGAGTTGTTGGCTTTGGCAGCTGGTGCAAGCTTTTTAGGGGGACTGGGGCCATGCTAACACTTAGCTAACCTCACAGTCCTGAATTTATAGGATATAATTTCTCACTAGAGTTTGTATAGGGTCTTTATTGTAGGACCAAAGTCAATTATGATGGGGAATGGAAAAATGACATGTTTCTCTTTAGTTGGTTAGTGATTGAAATCCACTGGCCTTGGTTCCTCAAAGTTACTATTCTGTTTTCACAAAATGAGAGAGAAACTATTGAAAGATAGAATGTAAATTGAGGTTTCACACCTGGAAGGTTGTTTGATCTGAAAATGAAGGCAACACTTTTAAGAATTCTCCTCTAGAATGGGGGGTGGGGGTGGGAGCAGAGCAGGAGGGGTCAGAGGAGAAGGGAAAGATGATTAGAAGGTCCCTAAAGGGTCCTCTATTTCAGTTTCTTCATTTTCCATACAAGGAACTAGAAGTCCATGAAGTAAAATGACTAACACAAAGTCAAAGAGATAGCAAATGATACAGTGGGTATTGGCCCTAGGCCTAAGATCTTAGGCCTGGTATTTTTGCCCAGGGTTATCCTGCTTATCCCTTGGAAAGGAGTGGGCAGAGTTAATTCTCCTTGACTGATTTTATAGCCTCCCACCAGTGGACTGGATCAGAAAGTAACCTTCTCTTCTCTACTACCCTTCTCTCCTCTTAGGTGAGGGAAAAACCAGAGAGTCATTACTGATTCAGTGCCATACCAATCAAACTACCAAAAATTATTTTATAGAGCTAGAAAAAATAGTAACAAAATTCATCTAGAGTAACAGAAGGTCACGAATACCAAGGGAAATAAAGAAAAAAATAACGCAAAAAGAAGGAAGATGGCCTAGCCATACCAGCTCGAAAACTTTCATAAAGCATCCGATATCAAAACTGTTCGCTACTAGCTAAGAAACAGCGGTGGATCAGTGGACTAGATTAAGTCCCAAAGAAACATGACAACAGTAATCTACTGTTTGATAAACCCAAAGACTCCAGTTTCTGGGGTAAGAACTCTCTATTTGACAAAAACTGCTAGGAAAACTGAAAATAGTATGGCAAAATCTAGGCAGAAACCAACATCTCACACCCTATAGCAAGATAAGGTTGAAATGGGTATAGGATTTAGACATAAAAGGTGATACCATAGACCAATTAGGAGAACAAGGAATAGTTTATCTGGCAGATCCATGGAGAGGGAGGAATTCAGGACCAAACAAGAAATAGAGAACATTATACAATGAAAAATGTATAATATTGATTACATTAAATTTAAAAAGGTTTTTCATAAATAAAACCAGTGAAATCAAGATTAGAAGGAATGTAGAAAGCTAGGAAACAATTTTTACAGTCAGTTTTCCAATAAAAACCTCATTTCTAAAATATATAGAGAACTGTGTCAAATTTATAAGAATACAAGGCATTCCTCAATTGACAAATGGCCAAAGGATATGAACAGGAAGCTTTCAGATGAAGAAATTAAAGCTATCTATAGTCATATAAAATTGTTCTAAATCACTCTTGATCAGAGAATTGCAAATTAAAACAACTCTGAGGTACCAACTCACACCTTTCAGATTGGCAAATATAACACAAGAGGAAAATGATCCATGTTGGAGAGGATGTGAGAAAACTGGAACACAAAGCATTGTTGATGGAGTTGTGAACTGATCTAACCATTGTGGAGAGCAATTTGGAACTAGGTCCAAAAGACTATAAAAGTGTCAGACCCTTTGATTCAGCAATACCGTTACTTGGTCTGGATCCCAGTGAGGTCATAAAAAAAAGAGAAGACCCACTTGTACAAAAATAGTTCTGGCAGTTCTTTTTATAATGGCAAGGAATTGAATTTGAGGGGATGCTCATCAATTGTGGAATAGCTGAACAGATCTGGGTGTATAAATGTGAGAAAATACTTTGGTTCTTTGAGAAATCATGAGCAGGTAGATTTCAGAAAAACTTAGAAAGACTTTCATGAACTGATTCTGAGTGAAGTGAGCAGAACCACAAGAACACTGCACAATTACTAACAACATTCTGTGAAGTTCAACAATGATCAGTCAGTATTAAATGATCAAAGGCCATTCTAAAGGACTTGTGACAGAAAATCCAATTCACATCCAGAGAAAGAGCTATGGAGTCTGAAGGCAGACCAATGCTAATTATTTTCCCTTTTAAAAATTTGTTTTATATTTTTTCTTTCTCGTGATTTTTCCCTTTTATTCTGATTCTTTCCTTCACAACATGAGTAATATGGAAATATGTTTAACACTATTGTACATGTAAAAGCATTATCAGCTTACCAGCCATCAAGGGGAGGGGGGAAGGGAAGGAAGTAGACAAATGTGAAACTCAACATCTTGCCAAAAAAAGTGTTGAAAACTCTCCTTATTTGTAACTGGAAAAAGGAAAAGGAAAAAAAGGAAAAGGAAAAAGACTAGAAGACGCAATAAGAATTACCCTTCAGGGGCAGCTAGGTGGCGCAGTGGATAGAGCACTGGCCCTGGAGTCAGGAGTACCTGAGTTCAAATCCAGCCTCAGACACTTAATAATGACCTAGCTGTGTGGCCTTGGGCAAGCCACTTAACCCCATTGCCTTGCAAAAACCTAGAAAAAAAAAAGAATTACCCTTCAGTTTGGGGATAATGAAATTAGAAAATGAGTCTTTACAAAAAAAAAAAAAAGCTCTGGTTCCACCTCAGTTCTTTTCTCTCTAAAAGTAAGAACTGAAAATAGCAATTATAAAGTTCATAAAATTGTCTGAGTCTCTAGGCAATCTAGGGGTAACCAGACTGAGAGGGTGGCCTCCCTGCCTGAACTTATTGTTATGAATTATGTACAGTCTATCTTGTTCCACATCATCCCACCCTGTGGATTAAAAGCAACTAAAATTATTTTATCTTTCACTGTTTCATTAAAAAATTAAAACTAGTAAGCAGGATATTTAAAAGCAGAGAAGCGATAATAAACTATGCTCCCATTACACATGACCAGAAAACAGAGAGTATAGTAAAGTCATCATCATTCCAAGATTTTCCAAGAGGAACCACATTCATCTGCTCCTCTCTGATTTTTTCAAATCAAGGAAATGACAAGATGGACAAGGGAAAAGGAAAGGCTGCATCTTCAGCTAGGCTGAAGGTTCCAGAGCCTGGTTTCTGGCTGCTATTACTTTTGCTAATGCTCCTCCTGCTGCTCCTTTCTCCCTCTGTCTCTGTCTCTCCTCTTCATCTATTGCCTCTCCCTCTCACCTCCTCTTTTTTTTCTTCTCTTCTTTCTTCTGATTCTTCAACTTTTTCTTCCTCCTCTCCCAACTTTGCCCTGTGAGTTAGGGGCATGAGTTCAAGTGAAGTTAGTGTTGGAATGGGTGGCCACACCAGCTGGGTCATCAGGAAGGAGCCAGGCCTTAGTGGTGTGAAAAAGAAGACAAAAAAGTGTGAGGAAGAAAAGAAGAGATAGAAATAGATTTGTTAACTTGGGGGCAGGGATTCCAGAGAACAAAGTAAAACAGGGTGGGTAGCTCTGGAGAGGGGAGTTGGGGAGATTAGATTGAGAGGAATGAGAATAAGACATTGGGCAGGGGGAACAATCTGAGGGGGAAAGGGACAGATGTGGGAAATTTTGTCCGGCTGCAGCCCCAAGGAGTTAGAAACATGGAAATTAGATGCACCCCTCCCTAGGACAGCTTCCCACTTTTCAGAGACTATAGATTTCCTTTGCCCTGCTCATATCAGTAGACCCCAAAAGGACAAAGAATTGTGGAGCCCAATGGACTTGAGGAAGCTTATCTCAAAGACCACATCTAGGAGGTTTGGCAAGAAGGTGAAAAGCTTGTGGTGGGATTTTGTGCTTCTCTGGATCGAGCACCTTGTGCTCCCATGTTTCCTGTACTCTGAGCTGGCCGTGTCCACTGGGAGAGTGCTTTGCTTATGGCCTGGTAGGTGATGAAAGGGAAATTGTGTAGATCCTATAAGCACTGAGTCAGGGGGTCTTTGGGGCATTCTCAGTCTCTTTTGGGGTGGCATCTCTTGAGGAATCATTGGAAAAAAATATGGTGGCCATGTTTTCCAGCGTACCTGACTAAAATATCCAATGGATTCAACTGGAGGATGACTAAGAGCAGAAAGTAGATACTACAAGTCTGGAAGTGAAAAGATTTTACCTGCCTTGCTGAATATGGAATTACATTTTCTCCGATTTCCCCTGTGTTTTGATTTTGAGGACCCTTGGAAATGTTTTTCTACCCAGAAGTCTGTCCTTTTCCCATGATAACACAGCAAGTCATAATAGCAGATGGAGGGTGATCCACAGAGTTCTACTACTTGAGAATTCTTTATTACAGCAGTACTCTGTTCATTTGGATTCCCTCTTTGTAAATATCTTTTAATTTACATAGGAATACAGCATCCTTTGGGCATTGTGCAGAATTAGAACAAAGATCAAATTAAAATTCTGTTGGAATGGGCAATAGAGCCACTTAATAAATTATGAATTATTGTTGGGAACTAATCAAACCCTTAGTCTAAACAGAAATCTGGGAAAGGCAACTGCAGGGTTTGCAGCCTGATAAGTATACTTAGATAAATGTGAGAAGTGTATTTATTTAAAAGGAAGCAAGTTACACAGATTTGTACTCATAGCCTAGGGCTCAGAACATCCTTAGTGGTTTGCCCAGATGTACTGTCTCCATTAATTGGCCCAACATGACTAATAAGTGACAATTCAAAATAATCTTCTCATATGGGTGACACTTGCAGCCTTGCCATAGATAAAGCTTGAAGAATAAAGAGGATTTCAACAAGGAGAAATGGTGAGTTGGAAGGAAGGAGGCATCCCCTCCTTACTTTTAGAATAGAAATGGAGGGAATAAAGGCAAAGAAGATGGCTATGTGATGAAGGCTTTAAGTAGCTATTTTGGCTGGAGACTGACACCCACGTTGGTAAAACTAGACTTACATCAGTATTAAGAACCTTGAGTACCAGACTAAGAAATGTGAACATATTCGGTGAGCAATCCAGAATCATACTGAGGCGTGATCAGAAAGATTATGATAAAATCTATACAGGTTAAACTAACCATGCAGGAAGTGTATGATCAGGAAAGCCTAGACCAAGTTGGTGCTGAGCAACAGAAAAGCAAATGTCAAAGTGAAAGATAGGATGGAAATAAAAGGATATCACAAGGCAACTGAGATGGGTGGGGAAACTAGGATTGTGGCAGGGCAACCAAGTGAGAGCAGCTCCTAGGGAAAGGTATATTTGGTCCAGGGTATTATGAGCTCGAAGACAGCCATTGGGCCTTTCTTGGAGTAGGAGGTGTAGTTCTGATCCCAAGAGGAAACCATGGATATCAATGTGTCGGTTGTCCATGTCGAAATAGTAGCTAGAGATATGGACATGAATGAGAATGCTAAGCATGTACCGTTGGAGAGAAAAGAGAACAGCAAAGGGGACAGGGAAGGACTACATAGGAGGAAGGCAGAGAACTAGGAAAATGGAATGCTTCAGAAGCCAAGGAAAGAGAACAACCAAAACAGGATCGCAAAGTTGTGAAGAGATGGAGACGCTTATGGAGATGGAATCCATGGTCTGGTTATCAAGTCATTGATGAAAGACCAGATTAAAAGGACTTGGGGAGAAAGTGAAGAGCAAATGCCAGGCCCAGAAGGCTTAGCAAGAGAGGTAGAGAAACAACAACGTGATGGTGTAGAAAGAAAAAAGGAAATTTTGATAACTGGAAAAAGCCGAGAATATTTGTTGGCAAACAGGCAGGAGTCGAGGAAAAGAGGAAGATGAGAAGACCATTTTGACAGCTCATCCACAACTTTCTCATGCCATGAAATTCCTGCCATTTTGACCATGTTTATTTTACAAATCTTGAAGCATATTTTCACCTATACACGCACACACATGTATATATGTAAAATAATTTCCAGATTTCATTCTTGGCAGCCATTGTTGATTTTTCATTGTTATCATTGTTATCAGAGGTTCATTCAACTTTTTGTGACCCCATGGACTACATAGTATGCCAATATTGCCCTTGGTTTTTTCTTGGCAAAGAAATTGGATTGGTTTGCCATTTTCTTCTCCAGAGATTAAGTGATTTGCCTAGGGTCACATGGCTAGTACATGTTTAAGCCTTTATTTGAACTCAGGTCTTCCTGACTCCAGGTCCAGTGCTCTATCCACTGAACCACTCAGCTGCCCCAGTTGGCTCTTCAGGTACTATTATTTTCACTGAGCAAATCATCAGCTACACACAATACGATTCAATTTAAGAAATGTTTATTAAGTACCTGCTAGGTGCTGGGGTTAAGGGGGATGGGGGGGGAGAGAGAGAGAGAGAGAGAGAGAGAGAGAGAGAGAGAGAGAGAGAGAGAGAGAAATAGTTCCTATCCTGAAAGAGAGGATATGACATCTATACAAGATAGTAAAAACATCTTATGAACAAAGGAATAAAAAAAAATTTCCACACAGTCAGAATAGGAATCAAGAGAGGTAGAGGAGAGATAGAAGCAAACAAGCCTAGCAGAGGAGCTGGGCAATGAATCAAGCTGGGGATTCTACAAGGTTGAGATGAAGAAGAAGAATATTCCAGAATCCCAGACCTTTGGGACTATGAGACCATCTATCTTACCTTTGGGCACTTCACCAACTGTTTGATTTACTTCTCCAAGGAGAGTCTAAGAGTCATGCCACCATCTTACGATACTCTTTGCTCTCCATTTTGTTTTATTATGAAATATCAACTCTGACATACTTTGACTGCCTCCATTGCTAGACTGTGTATCAGTCAGCTGTCACTGGACAAGGATGTTGCTATGCTAAACCTGAATCTAGAATACCCAGAGTTAAATTAATATTAATAGATGATCAATATCAATATTAGTTAATTAATATCAATATTAATAATGATATAAAATGATATCATTCCCATCATCCCCTGTACCACCTTTCAAAGTGAAAAAGAGCTGAAGAGGACTGAGAAACAATTTTCTCTTGTCCTTTGTTTCCTAGGTTAGCATAAACAAACGTTTCACCACCTGGTGGCCAACCAACTAGAGATTATTTGCACCTACTTAGTCACACAGCAAGAATAACAGTCTATCCCTAAGCCTGTACTCAATTCCTTGCCATCTTGGGAGAACATACTGGGGCTCCTACTTCACTGATATGCCTTCAAGGAATTAGGATAAGGCATCCAAGCTGACTCTGGAGTGAAGTTTGAGGAGATTCAAGTAGAAAAGAAAAGGTTTGAAATATTTGCTATAGAGTAGGGATGGGGAACCTCTGGCCTCCCGGCTTGTCTTGGTGCAGCATTGCCAAGACAGCCACAGCCAGGACTTGAAATTCAATGAATCTAGCAGCTTTTTGGGGTGAATTAAATATCTGGCCAAATATAGCCTGCGAATGATGTTATAAATCTCCAAATGACCCTTGGCAGTAACAGGGTTCCCACCCCCGCTATAGGGGATGAGGTAGGGAGTCAATGAAAAACAAGAGGATTTCTGAGTATCAGGGAAGGCTCTCTCTCCCTTGGTTTATATAATTGATCTTTCATATCAGCTGGATATTTTTCCCATCTGCCTCCATTGCTAGGTTGTGCTGCTCATTGTTATAGTCATCGCTGGTCAAAGATGCATCCTAAACCCATCACTAGTCAATCTTTCTTCTCCTTCCCAACACTCTGCCTTGCCTTCTCTTTTCCCTTGAAGAGATGATTACTAAAACACCAAACTGGACCCTTTACCAATCTCCCCATGTCTAGGTTTGTCATCACTCTCCCCATATGTAAGAACTTTCCCACATGGCTCAGCACAGTTCTGTCTGTAAAGATGCACAGGTTGAAAGTGTTTGCTTTCACACACTGCCTTCATTCTCATTACTTCTCAGTTCCCTAAGTCAAAATTCCATCAAATCTTGGGAGGCCACCCCAAAGTACAGAATGCATCCTCAAGTTGCCTGGGCATCTGCACCCTGATTAACCCTTTCTCACGCTACCTCTAGATCCACTGTACTACTGATCACTTGATCTCCTTGGTGCCAAAATCAAATCGAAATGAGGGCTACTCATCAGAAAATCCATATGTCATTTTCTCTATGTTTTGTTATATTTTATTTATTTTTTAAAATATTCCAAATTGCATTTTAATCTGATTTGGACCATGTCCAGGAGTGTTTGCATGTTGTGGGAGACATTCAGCCAGCAGGACACACGTTTGACATCTCTGCCATTGATGCCTCCAAGGCCAGCCCCAACCCCCTAGGCCACCCTTTCCTCTCTCTCTCTCTCTCTGGGATCCATATTGTCCCATCTTGGGCCCACTTTATCATGGAGGCCAGCTCTTAATGCTGCCCCCTCCATCATTCTCAATAGTGCAGAAATATCCCCAGGACAACTTTATAGCCTAGCAGTAATTTGCTTCTCTGGCAGCTGGGAGCCTTCTTTTCCTCTTTAGAGTTTATAGCATAGACTTGAATGAATTCTTAAGAGTTTACGTCCCCCAAGTTCTTCCCCCCGCCCCATCACACGCATACACACACACACACACCTGCAAGCATTTGATACAATATTTTTTTTTAAATTCTATTTATACTACTCAAATATATGACATTAATTTGGCTTTTCAGTGAGGACCAGAGCCAGGCAAAAGGTTTCTCTTTGATTAGCCAGCTGCCTTTCCTACAATTAAGTCATCCTGGTTTTTATGATGTCATTATGTGTTGCCATAGCTCCCAATGGGTTGTCACAAGCGCCACATTATTTGTTCATTAAAGCAGAGTAGAAGAGTGTTCCTTCTCCCTAAAGAATGTGCTCTTGGGCCATAAAGAATCACCTGTCCTCCCCAGGGTGTGTTTTGCTGCAATGTCCATCATTCTCCAAGTAGCCCAAGACTCTGTCTACCTTCTCCTTTTCTATTGTCCAATCCAATGGGAAAAGATGGCTGGACTCTGGAAAAAGGTGGGGAAGCATGTTTCCACCTAGAAAGGCAATTAAACTGATTAAAATAATTGGCTCCCAGACTGGGGGAGATATTTACATTAGAAAAAAACCAAGCTCTTTTATTACACTATTTAATATTTGTGGTTCCCTGAAGCCCCAGGGTAGTGATCCCAGCTCACACAAAATGAGGAATTTTCCAACACTCGCCAGCATCTCCCAATCTCAGTTCCAAAATTTTGAACTGACAAAACAGTTTCCCAAAATGACCCAACGTACAGCCAGAGCCCTCCCTGCCCATGATGGCTCTCCTAAATGTGTGTCAGTAAATAGCCACTTAACCAAGGGGCACCTTAATGACCGATAACGAATGTTCCCGCCATGGAGGCTGATAAACAGTCTGGAGTTACACATTTCAGATCTCTCCCTGAATAGACCTCTTTCTTCTTGACGCCCCCCCTCCCCCTTTCATGAATCCTATTCAGAAGTGAAACATTTATTCAGTTCAGGGAGATTCTCTCCAGAGAGGGGAACAATTTTACCAGTAAGACTCCCTGGTGATCAGGCCAACTTGGAGCGGCTGTTAATCAGCCTTTGTGACAGGCAGGTTTGAATAGAGCTTCCCATGATGCTTTGTGTAGCCACCTTAATTCTTTCCTTTTGAACTCACCATGACTTATAAGTGTCTTTTTTCCCCTTTGTGTGTCTGAAGTTATCCCTCTATTAAGTTTAATTGGAAAGGTATCTTTTGTTCCCCAAGAGTACTCATGGACTAACCACTGACCTAACTCCCGAGGCTAAAATTTCAGGGGGGAGCAAGAGTGTCATTTGTTGATAACGGAAGCCAGAAATCCAACGATCCTGCCGATAATGTTATTGTCTTTTGGGTGAATAATTACCCTGAAAGGGGATCGTGGAACATTGGATCATTTGGGATTAGTTTGGCTCTTTTGATGTTTCATCAAGGAGAGAAAGATCATGGGATGGAGCACAGAGACCCTGGACCAAGGGCTTCTTTGTGCTTGGGAGTTGGCCCCCATTTGGCTCTGGAGAGATTCATCTTCCCTGACATCATCATTCTGGTTGCTGGTTGGGGCTGTTGGGTTGTTTTTTCCAACCAAAATGTATACAGTCAATGAGTTTCTAAGAGAGGAACTCTGTCATTTTTTTTTAACTGCCCTAATGCTTAAATTTTGGCCAGTCAATCAAAAGGAGCTGCATTTCTGGGGACTTCTCTGGGGCAAGTATTTGGGCAGTTGGGAACAAAACCAGGGGTGTGACGGCCTTCTGAATCCCAGCACCCCGACCTCTTTTCCACCATTGCTCTCAGGTACTATGAATCATCTTCTGACTATCACTAGTTCCTCAGGCTTCGTGGGCTTTCCCAAGTCCCACCCAACATTAGAGGCATGTCAATGACTTGGATATATTTAAGAACATTCCTTACACTCCATAAAAGCAGCCACAGAATTTCAGATATTCTGTTGATTCTCACATTTTAATCTTGCACCTCAGAACAGACTGCTGGATATCTGGTCCTCCTAGAGATATCTGGTTCCTTTCTGGCCTTTTCTGCAAACCAAGTCTTTGCTCTGAGTTCAACTCATTAGAAATTCTGTTTCTCAGGCCTCTGGAATAGTTTTGGAACTTGGTAATCTAGGGAGTGCCTCCCTATCATGACACTCCCCAAAACTTCCTCTACCCCAGAACATGCCCACTTTGCATGGATGTCCCAGTCATGATCTCAGACCAATAGCAGCTAGGACAGTGGGTGCAGCATGAGCTGAAGATAGACTCAATAGACGGAATGTTGGACTGGGGCTCCTCAAAGAAGGCTACCCTAAAACTGAGGACAGTGTTCTAAAGCCTCCACCTGAGGTATTTCCAGGAATCGTGGGCTTCCTAAGCTTGAAACCAAATTTCCCCGGACTCTGCATGTGCTTGCGAGAGAATCTATTTTGTGGGAGAGGCTATTTTAAACCAGTTTAACCACCTTGGTAAGGCAGCTTTTCTAAAACCTAAGTAAATTTGACTGACTAAACTGATACTCAACCCAAGATCATGGGAGCAAGCACACATAGTCTTAGGTTTTTTGGTTTTTTTAGGTTTTTGCAAGGCAATGGGGTTAAGTGGCTTGCCCAAGGCCACACAGTTAGGTAATTAAGTGTCTGAGACTGGATTTGAGCTCAGGTCCTCCTGACTCCAGGGCTGGTGCTCTATCCACTGTGTCACCTAGCCACCCCACACACATAGTCTTAGGAAGACATTCTCCAGCACTTCAAGGTAGTGGTGGAGGTGGTAGTGTCTACCCTTGGAACCCTGAGGAAACAAAATGGTGGCCAAGTTATAGAGATCCCACTCTCTGAGTCTACTGGGTTTTGAGAAGAGCTTTCCTAGAGCACGACCCCCATCTAAATCAGGGAACTGAGCACAACAGGTCCTCATGTCTCCTCCCCTTCCAAAATCTCCTGCAAGACCCACCAGCCTTCTACTCTCTCAGAGCCCGCATCTCCCTTCCACCTCAGCCGCTCAGAAACATTCTGATTTAATGTCGCCATCCCACAAAGTTGTTTCCGCCTCTTCTACCCAGACCTCAGAAAATCTTCTAGCTAAACATAAGTGTGAACGCTTTCCTGGATCTCATGCATCTTGGCGTGATTTGGGTTTTTTGGTCCTTACTACAAAATCCTGTAGAAGTATTGGGGTGGTGCCCTAGCACATAGTGTGCCGGGTCTGGAATCAGATGGACATGAGTTCAAATGCAGCCTCAGACACTTCCTAATTATATGATCCTGGGCAAATCACTTCATCCTGTTTGCCTCAGTTTCCTCATTTGTAGAATGAGATAGAAATGGCAAACCTATCCTTTATCCCTGCCAAGAAAACCCCCAAATGGGGTCCTGGAGAGTTGGACACAACTGAAATGATTGAACAAAAGCAGTAACCTCCTGTGACTCCACACCAGTCAGTTTTTTAGTTATTTGCATGCTGTTTCCCTGGTGTTTCTTTAATTTTCTTTCTATCCCTAGATCATAAAAGTAGGGTATCATTAAAAATAGCTCACATTTTCTTAGTACCCCCCAGCACTAAACCAAGGGCTTTACAAAGATGTTCTCCTTCCATTCTCCAAGCAACAGGCAGAAGTAGGTGCACTTAACCTGGGTTCCTGAGATGAGAAAACTGAAGCAAACAGAGGTTAAGTGACTAGCCCTGGGTCTCACAACTAGTCAAGTGTATGAGGCCACGTTTGAACTCAAGTCTTTTTGATTCTAGGCCTCCCTGATTCACCTGTGACTTCCTGTCCCACACACATATAACACCCATGGGAAGATCAGACAAACAATATATAATTAAGGTAGTGAGAGACACATATGACCTAAGCAATTCATGTCTCTGGTACTTGAGAATACTAATGTCCTTTTGCTTCTCATGGAGTCCTGGAGCTGGCTGGCCCCTACTGGGTTTGATATTTCTCCTCAGCAGACAAGCTGAGCTCCCTGGGCCTCATCCTCTTGTGACTTGGGTCTGGACTGCCATCACCAATTCGTCCTTAAAGCCAAAGTTGACTCTTTTCTCTGCTACCAGGGAAAACATACAGAGCTGTTTTTTACCTTGAAATCTTTCTTTCTATGCCAGTCTGGAGAAATTATTTCTGCCATCCTCCTCAAACTTCTCAATTCCCAAAATAATTTATTTATGGATGTAGTATTTCCTACTAGGCAAATAACCCATTGTTAGACCCTTTGGTTGAGGGGGACCTTGGGTTCCTTTTCCTCTTGTCTCCTTTAAACAGATCCAGGGGCTCACATACCACAAAGCTTCTCCCTTCCTTAAGTACCTGAAACTTTTAACTGTTGGTCTGTTCCCTGGATTTGGGGGGGGGTACCTTTTATTTAACAGCCTTCAAAGCTAAGGTGATGAGGATTTGGTACAATCTATGAAAAGAGATTAAGCTGAGAGGTGGAGCATCTCTAAGTTGAAAAGGGCTTTAAATGTCCAACAGCACCAACCCTGGAGTCAGGAGTACCTGGGTTCAAATCCAGTCTCAGACACTTAATAATGAGCTAGCTGTGTGGCCTTGGGCAAGTCACTTAACCCCATCTGCCTTGCAAAACCCTAAATAAATAAATGAATGAATGAATGAATAGATAGATAGATAGATAGATAGATAGAATCGATTCATTTAAAAAAAATGTCTAACAGAAGAGTTCAGATCTGATCATAGAGGTAAGGGGGTTCTTGGAGTTTACTGAATAGGGAGGGGCAAGATCAGTCTTGTGCTTTTGAAATATCACTGACAACTCTGTTGGGGTAGACCTGGGAAGCAGTCAGATTTGAGGAAAGTAGACCATTTAGGAGGTTTATTGCAATAAAATATATAGTGAATGAATCGCACTATGAGTGGAGAAAAGGGGACTGACATGAGAGGGGCCATGGAGGCAGATCTCCTAGGCTTGGAAATGGAATGAAAATGTAGGTGAGGGAGAGTGGAGCAGAACCACACGGAACACTAGAAGAAGAGAGGAGGCTTCCACAAAACTTCTATGGCTTCTCCAACTCTGCAAAGGGATGTATTGAGAAAGCTTCAATGAGTCTGGTTTTGGTCATAGTGACATGTTTCTAGGCCCTCCAGAGAGAAATGCCCAGCATCCAGTTCCAGAATTCAAAGAGCCTAGCTAGTGAGATCTAGTGGTTTCTCTGCAGAGATAATGCTCGAACTTCAGGGAGTCAAGGAGAGAGGAGAAAAGGAACAGGAGACAGTGTTGGGGGACCCCCACAATTAGGGGGCAGGACATGGGTGATGATTCAGCAAGATTCTGCAAAGGACCTGGCAATCAACTAGGAAGAGACTCAGGAGAAAGCAAGCAACAAAACCCAGGAGAGGAGAGAGTGACCCCCAGCATCAAAAGCTACAGTGACCAAGAAGGCTGAAGATTAAAAAAAGGACTTTCTTTTTTTAGAAAGATTCTATTTATTTTGAGTTTTGCAATTCCCCCACACACACACAGAAGGCAGTCTTAGTCTTTCCATTGTTTCCATGGTCTACACTGATCTCAGTTGAATGTGATGAGAGAGAAATCATGCCCTTAAGGAAGAAAATAAAGTATGAGATAGCAAAATTACATGATAAGATAATGGTTTTTAAAAAGGACTTTCTTGTTCATAACCCCACTTTCCAGATGAAGAGAGTGAGGCCCAGCCAGGGAAGAAATTTCATCAGCAGAGTCCAGGTTTCTTCCACTACATCCAGGGTGCATTTGAATGAGCTAACCTCTAAAACTTGAAAATAGCGTCATTCTATGAAGTTGCAGATAACAGCACCAAATGATCAGGGAGAAAGGGGGATTTTGTGGCTATCTAGACCAGTGTGGAAGCTGCTGGAACCTGACCCCCTCTCGAAGGGATTTGTGACCAAGCAAGGGAAGAGAGATCACCCACACTTCTCCCAGTCTTCTCTCACTACTTTGCCCTCCTCTTTGGAAGCTCTTGATTCCAGCCCCTCACAGCCCCAACCCTCTTCTAATTAGGAGATGCAACTGCAGGGGCATTATCAGAAAGATTCAGCTTTTAGCCCTTGCCCCTGTGAGATGACTGCTGCAGGCAACCCTTTCTGATAGGGTGATCACTGAGTAAGAGCCCAACCTCCTCTCTCCATCATGACTCTGGCAGATGGGTCAAGCTGGATGAGCAAGCCTGAATCCATTGGGATGGGCATTATAGCCCTCTGGATATTCTCTTTACCTAAGCCTCGCCCATCTTCTAACCTTCCCAATTTCTTTGGATGAATGAATAAACAAATGAACTATTGACAAATGACCTTTGGGCTCACTGTGCTGGGCTGTCTCCACCAGGGTCTGGGGAGAGATGATGGCCAAGGTGGTTGGTGGTGATAGTGCTTTGACCTACCTCCTGTTTTTCCAGCTGGGTCCCTTGCTGTGCTTAGCTAGGTTGACCAACTATGAGTAGCAGATGGTAAGTATGGTTGATCCCTTCTTTCCAGGTGTCACTTCCCCAAGTGAAGACTCTGAGGACTGGTCCAGAAGCAAGACAGTACCTGGAAGGCGGGCAGAGCTGCCACTCCCAGGGTAGTTTTTGCTGCTAGTGATGAAAATGAGTCCCATGACCATCATGATTTCTATGCTCAATGACAACTTAGCAGTGGAGACTGAACTAGAAGCAGCTTGCACTGACCTGGGGGATACTGATCCTCCCAAGGATTTGAGGGTCAGGATCCTGGGTTGTTTCCATCAGGATCCCCGGAGGGCACTGATATCGTATTTGACATCCTCCAAGCAACTTCATTTCCTCACTTGCTCTCATCCTACATATACAGTCTGGCACCAAACCTTGTCATTTTTACCCTGCCCCCAAGTATCTCTGACATATTGTCCTCTTCTCTCCTCTCATACTGCCCCCACCCTCGCTCTCATCATCATCTCCACCTAGACTGTTGACTTAATTACCTCAGTCTCCATAACTTCCTTTCTTCTGTTCACCTGCCAAAGTGATCATCCTAAAACCTACCCTTGTCATCCCCCTATTCTGTAAACTCCAGATGCTCCCAATTTCCTCAAAGACCCAATATTATTTCAACGTTCATTCTTCAGGAAGTATCCATTTTCTGTACATTTTGCCATGTGCATAATTATTAGTTCAAGAACAGTATATTACTTTAAAATAGGTCCATTTTCACATATGGGTAGTAGTAGTTTTGCTAATAGGGATGGGTTCAACAAAATACTGGAAACTACGGCCTATATGGTCTATCTGCTTATTCAGTAAACTGATTGGGGACAAGAAATAGAAGATATTCTAAAAGGAGCAGGTTGTGGGCATTCAAGTTCAATGTCAACAGTTTATGGCCCAATCCCATTTCTATTTTTGACATGAGTTTTGCCGATACATGCACATGATCAATACCATCATAGTTTGGGGGGGGGGCATTGAGAAGCTTGAGACTTCTAGCCCCCAAGTTCCTGGCATGGGGGTTGAATTAAAGGGCTGGAGGATGCCCTTGTGGAGAAGAGAAGACTCAGAGAGGCAGTGATAGTAGTTTTGTTACTATGTGGAAAGAAGAGGATGGAATATTTCCTGACTGACCCCAGAGGATGGAATCTGGAGGAAGGTTGAGAAGTAAGCAAGAGGCAAATCTTGGCTTAGCAACAGGAGCCACTCATTAGGGATAGGGCTATACCAAAATATGGGGGCTGCCTTAAGAGAAGGGGGAGGCTTCCCTTACTGAAGTACTGCAATAGCCTGGATTGCCTCCCAACTTTCAGACTGGATTTCTCCAGACTTGATATCCCAAGATCAAGATATTCTGCTGGTCCTCATACCCCAAAGACCAAAGCTCATAAGCCCCAACCAAAGAGTTTTCATTAAATATATCAGGCAGAAGACACAATTAGTTCAAAACACAATTAGTTGCTGTGATTTATACAAGAACCCTCCCTCTCCCAGCTCCAAGCACTTCCTCTGGCTATCTTTTAGTCAAGGAACCTCCTCATCTTGGTCTCCTGGCTTCCCCAGCTTCCTTCAAGTCCCAGTTCAAATCCTACACACCTTCTCCTGGAAGCCTTTCTCTTTTCCTCCTTAAACTTCTCTTTGAGTTCCCTCCAGTAGAGCCAGTCTACAGCTTAACTGGGCCAACACGCTTGCATGTTATCTCCCCATCACACACAAGGGTAGAGGTTGTATTCTTGCTTTTCTTCCTATCCCCAAAGAACAGTACTAGGCCTTTATATTAAGCAAATATAAGTGGACTGGTTGGTTGACAAAATGAAGGAAGAAGGGAAGTATCTGCTTCTTCCCCCTCTTCTTCGTCTTCCTCCTTTTCCTTTTCACTTAGAAGCTGGGCACCTGAAAGGCTGCCTGGCTCACAAAGCCTGCTTAGCAAAGTGACACAACCAAGCACCCAGTTGGACAGGAACAGACCACGAAAGCTTGTAGGTCATCATTGGGAGCCCTTGAACCCAACTGGAGAGCCTATAATAATTAGAGGAAAGGGCACCTTGGGGAAGTTAGGAGCAGCCCCAGGTAACTCATAGAGGGGCTGGGAAGCCTAGTCTGCCTCCCACAGTCCTCTGAGCTGGCTACTTCTGGCCATCATTCAATCTTCTGTTCTCTTTCCCTGAAGGATTCTCTCCTTTTATGTCTTCCTCTCTTCAGATTCTAGCCCAGAGAAGGCTCTCATTGATTCCTTGACTCTAGACTTGACTTTGCCTTTCCCCAATCTTTGGAAGATTCCCTAGAAAACACAAGAGTCACCGAGGCAGAGTCACACCAGAAAGAAGCTCAGTGGCTAGAGCTGGTCCAGCCCCTGTCCAACATTCAGGGGCCATTCAGGCTCTGGCTGAAGACCTCCAGGGCTGAGGAATCCCCTGTTGGATTCAAGAAACCTTCAGTTAGTTCCTAAGATGTGCTTAATACATGGAAATAGAAAAGTGAGATAGTGCCTACCCCAAGAATTTTCTGTTCAAATGGAAGACTGAAGATGGACAAAAGATTTTCAGAAGGGAAATAGCTTTGTACAGGATCTAAGAGCTGGAGACAAGAGACTGTAGAAAGAGGGAGAAAAGGATAGGAAATCAAATTTCATGTCTGGGGAAATGCAAGTAGGCAATCCAGTAAAATAGCAGTAAATGCAAAGAGATAGCTTGATGGTACAGTGGGTTGGAGTTCCAAGACCTGAATTCCAATCCAGCCTCAGACATCTACTATCTGTGGGACCCATTGCCTGCCTCTGTTTCCTCAATTGTAAAGGGAGACAATAAATATTATTAAATAAGATAATGTTTATAAAATGCTTAGGGCAGTATCCTGGCACATGCTTTATAAATATGTTTCCTTCTCTTGATATGCTGAGAAAGGCAAGTTGGATCCAGATTACAGGGATATAAATGTAAGGGTGAATAGTTTACATTTTATTCTAGAGGTAATAGGGAGCTATGGAATATTTTTGAGTAAATGAGGAACTTGGTCAAATCTGTCTGAAAATGTCAAACTGACAACTATAAGGAGGATGGATTAGGAAGACTGGAAACCAGTGAAGAGATTTGTAAAAAGTCCGTGGGGAGTTTGCCTCCCATCCTGTTTTTGTGTTTGTTTGCTGGATGGGGAAGACTAAAAATGGCTTGTTTTCAGATTCTGACCTGAGCTTATTACATTCTCCCTTTCTCGCCTCAAAGAAGCAGCTTGGGGATGGATGCCTCCAATTTCCTTCTCTTCAGTAAGTTGGAGAACATAATGGAGGTGATTTTCTTGTCCATCTATGGGCCCCTTGGGAGCCCAATTCAGGGATGCTGCCTGGAGGGGGCCTCCTCCTAATCCAGCCCCCAGAGGCCTCTAAGTAGATAATGGGAGTGATTACCAGCATTCCAGAGGGAATTATCAAAAACACAGGAAATAGCATTTTAATAGCTCTGGGTTTCAGTCATTCCAAACTGCCAGATGCAAATGAGCCTGCTTCACCAATGGGGGCTCCCCTTCCCAGCCCCAGGAATTCTCTTTGTTCACCTGAATCTCTCCTCTACCAGGTTTCCAACAAATCCCACTCACAGACAGCCAGAGCTTACCCAGGAGGGTCACGATCACAAGCGGAATAACAATGGCCTGTGTGGCTATTTGTTTTGTTCAGTCCCTTCACTTGACTGACCCCATTTAGGGTTTTGTTGGCAGAGATACTAGAGGGGTTGGCCAGTTCCTTCTCCAACTCATTTGACAGGTGAGGAAACTGAGACCCAGAGGGTGAAGGGACCTGCCCAGGGTCACATAGCTAGTAGTATCTGAGGCTGGGTTTGAACTCAGGTCCTCCTGCAGGGAGGCTCTAAGCCCTGCACCCTGAGTCCCAGCAGCCCCCAAGGCTCCTGCAAACATCAAAGCTAGCTCAGTCCAACTTGAGTCTTTTGCAGGAGGAAGTATCCCTTTCTCTCCACTGATTCCATATCCTCCCTACCTTGGTGCTGGGACCATCACAATAGCTTTCTAGGGTCTCCCTGCCTCCAATTTCTCCCCATTCAGACCAATTCTGTCTGATGACAGAGTCAGTCACCTGCCTGCTTAGAGGATCCTTACAACCCAGAATAACACACAACCTCCTCTCTTTGACGTTTAAAGCCCCTTCCCACCTGAGCCCTTCCCTTAGAGAGCCCCCATATCAGTGGCATCTAGCTCAAACAGGATCAAAGTCACTAAACTATACGTAAGGAGCCCTGTGGACCACAGATGACTTAAGAAATCACATATGTTCCTATATTTCTTTTTTTTAATGTATCAATACATTAAAATCAGATAGGGACTATATTTGTATCTGGTTGGGGTTGCATTCAGGAGTGTGGGAGTCACTCTGAGTATTTGACACCTCTACCCTAGAGGACCTAAGAGCTCAGGTGACTTGTCCAAGGTCACTCAGCCACTCAGTCAGAGGTAGAACTGGCCCTGGGTCTTCCTGACTTGGCAGTATTTTATCTATACACTATGTCAAACTGTTCACAAAAGAAGAGGGTTTATGATTAAGAACACTGTCTTAAGGCAACTCACCCCAGAGACAGAACCATTGAAATCTGAACACAGACTGAAGTACATTTTTCTCTCTCTCTCTCAGTATTCTATCTACTATAGGATCCTCCCTCTTAAGTTGTTCTATAAGCCAAGGGAAAAGTGGGGAGGCCAAGGGGAACTTAGACCAGATGAAAGGGTGGGATGGCCTGCCAAGGAGGGCTGGGTAAGGAAGGCCTGAAAACCACCCTGACTCTCCTTTCCTCCCCATCTCCACCTGGATGAGGGGACTTGACAAGAGCAAAGATGCTTTGACTCCATGATTCCATCCATAGTTCTTCAGAAAAGTCCTCCTTGGGCCTCATTGGCCTCTTAGTGCCAGGAAGACCATGGGCCATTCATATCTGCTATGGCTTTCTAATGGGACTCTTTGGGATGAAGGTCAAAAATCCTTTCCAGAAGGGATGTGGGAAATCTGGGACACTAATTCATTGTTGGTAGAGCTGTGAACTCATTCAACCTTTCTGGAGAGAAATCTGGAATTATGCCCCAAGGGCAACAAAAATGTACATATCCTTTGATCCAGCAATACCACTACTGGGTCTATACCCTGAAGAAATGATGGGAAAAGGGTAAAAACTTCACAAAAATATTCATAGTGGCCCTGTTTGTGGTGGCAAAGAATTGGAAATTAAGTAATGTCCTTCATTTGGGGAATGGCTGAGCAAACTGTGGTATATATATGTCATGGGACACTATTGTTCTATGAGAAACCAGGAGGGATTCAGGGAAGGCTGGAGGGATTTGCATGAACTGATGCTGAGTGAGATGAGCAGAACCAGAAGAACATTGTACACCCTAACAGCAACATGGGGGTGATGATCAACCTTGATGGACTCGCTCATTCCAGGGACAATTTGGGGCTGTCTGTGATGGAGAATACCATCTGTATCCAGAGAAGGAACTGTGGGGTTTGAGCAAAGACCAAGGACTATTTCCTTTAATTTAGAAAAAAACTGCTATCTTATTGCCTGATCTTGTTATCTCTTATACTTGTTTCTTCCTTAAGGATATGATTTCTCTCTCATCACATTCAACTTAGATCAATGGAAAACAATAGAAAGCCTAAGAGATTGCTTTCTGTGGGGTAGGGGAAGGGAAGCAAGATTAAGGGAAAAATTGTAAAATTCAAAATAAATAAAATCTTTCTTTAAAAAAATCCTTTCCAGAACTACTCTGTATTTATCTTTGTATGGTTTATAATCTCTCAGTAAAACGGAAACTCCTTGAAACCAAGAAGAAAAAAGGAATTTTTTTGCACTGTATCCCCAGAACCTCAAACAGTGCCTGGCTCATTAATGGCACAATAAATTTTGCTGAATTGAACCAAATTCATCAAAAAATCAGTTATGGGGGCAGCTAGGTGGCGCAGTGGATAAAGCACTAGCCCTGGAGTCAGGAGGACCTGGGTTCAAATTCGGTCTCAGACACTTACTAATTACCTAGCTGTGTGGCCTTGGGCAAGCCACTTAACCCCATTTGCCTTGCAAAAACCTAAAAAAAATCAGTTATGGAAGATGATGACCCATCCTGTCCTTCTAGGAAGGTTCAGATCTAAGGATTTATTTCAAATCATTTAAGTTTAGAGATGATCATCTCTAGAAGGTTGACTACCAGAAAATGAAATTTGGGGCCACAAACATTCATGAAGATGGGAAGGCAGAGAGTGATTTGTATTAATGGAGTCCACACCCACATGGACTGAATTATGGATTTTAAATTTTCATTTATATTTGAATGGTGGTGCAGTGGAATCAGGAACTTCCTGAATTCAAATCTGGCCTCAGAAACTAGCTGTGTGACCCTGGACAAGTCATTAAACTTTATTGGCCAGTTTCCTCATATGCAAAGTGACCTGGAGAAGGAAAGGGCAAACCATTCCAGTATTTTTGTAAGACAGCCCCAGTTGGGATCATAAAGACTCAGACATGTCTGAAAATACCTGAATAACAGCAAATAGTTTCATTGAGCATCTTCCATCTCTTCTCTCTTTTCTGCCTACTATCAGGGTCCTATGATAGAGCTGCCTCTATCATAATCTCTACTGAGACAATATATTAGGACTCAAAAGGTGTTTGCGAGGCCATTTCGACCATCATTGCCTCACTCTTTGAAATAGAGTAGGGTTCAGTTCAATCAATGCAGGAAATGTCCACAGAGAAAAGTCTGAAGACAAATAGACATACACCCAGGAAAAGACACCATACTAGACTTCATGCTGAGACTAAGCTATGGGCCTGTGATCATATCTGCAGAGGGGGAGGAAAAATGTCACCAGATGGGCAAATGAGGCAGAGCCCAACATCTGTATTTGCCCTTGTCTCGAGTCTTGGGGGCTTGAAGGAGGAAGCAGGGAAAGGAAGAGAAGCATCAGACTAGAGATGGACCCAAAGCCTTGGCAAAGGGTCCACCAAGGTCTAAAAGTCAATGTTTGAATCGGGACAGGGATGAACATCCAAGCAGGAATTTAGACTGGGTAAAAACTATGCCACTGCTCTTGCAGAGGTTTGGGGAAGAGCCAGAACATTCTCTCCTCTCCCCAGGGAAAGAACCCAATGAGTTGTGGGGTATCTGACCCCTTCAGACTTCCTGAGTTTACTGGAGACTCAAGAAACATGAGTCTTTGTTCTAATGTGAAAACATTCAACTTGACTGATTAATCCATCAATCGGAGCCACTTGCTGTCTCTTATTTATTACTAAGAGGTAAGAGCCACGAGAGGGACAGGCTGAACCCCTGGTCTTAGACGGAAGCTTGGTTTAGCAGGAGACAAACGGGCCGGGAGCTGGTAGGGCAAAGTAGGGAGATAGATACAGGTTTTATAGGCCCGGCAAAGCATCTGAGACCAACATACTCCTAGTCTCACACACACACACACACACACACACACACACACACACACACACACACACACACACACAATGACAGCCTTAAGATCTTTTCATCCCTCTGTAGAAGGCAAGGTTTCAAATAGGGGCCATAGCCCAGGAGACTGTTGCTAGAGAAGCTCATCGCCCACAGAGGGGTGGGAGAGGGCATTTGCCAGAACTGTGTGGTAGGACACCAGGCTCAAGAGAGATTGGCAGGTTGGCTTGCCTTGTGGACAACATAAAAACAAAAGGAAAACCAATCCTGACATCTGGGAGTTGTTATTCTAATAAAAAAGACAGCACATGTCCGTGTGTGTGTGTATGTGTGTGTGTGTCTGTGTGTGTCTGTGTGTGTGTGTGTGTGTGTGTGTGTGTGTGTGTCTGTGTGTGTCTGTGTGTGTCTGTGTGTCTGTGTGTGTGTGTGTGTGTCTGTGTGAGTGGGTGGGTAGGTGTGTAGAGAAGAGGTGAGGAGGGAGGGCATGTTTTTAAGACTCCTTGTAATACTCTAAATATTAAATCTCTCACATTTGTTATTGTTTCCAATCATGTCTGACTCTTCCTGTCCCCTTTGGGGGGTTTTCTTGGCAAAAATAATGGAATGAGTTCTCATTTCCTTCTCCAGCTCCTTTTGTGGATGGGGAAAGCAGGGTAAACAGGGTGAAGTGACTTGGCCAGGGACACTCACGTGGGAGATAGTGTTGGGTGTCCTTTTCCCAGGACACTCTGAAGCCTCAGAACTCCTTGAGGGAGCCTCGAGGAGCCTGTGCATCTTGTATGTCTGTTTATACAGAGAGGTACAGAAAGAGGGAGCAATGGGTCCCCCCACCCCCAGCATCATCTTCCGCCCATTCCATCGGGCTTTCTGGCCTACCTGGCTTCCCTGCTTCAGGCTCCTCTGCAGACATTCCCCATCCTCTGGATTCTACCTCCAGAAGAGCTTCTATCCAGGCCCTACTCTCCACTCAACACAGTTTTTTATCTCTTGTCTAGACTAAAAAAATGGGAAGAAGGAAGGGAGGCAGGAAACAAGCCTGCATTAAGTGCCTACTGTTTGCTTGGCACTGTGCAAATAGGATCTCATGGGTCCTCAGACCAACCCTGCAAGTCCGGAGTCCCATTTTACAGAAGAGGGACCTAAAGCAAACAAAAGTGAAGGGACGCGTGCAAGGTCACACAGCTGATACATATCTAAGACCCGATTTGGACTCAGCTCTTCCTGCCTCTGAGGCCAGCTCTCTCCTCCTACTCAGGGTGCCCCTCTCACAACGAATTTGAATTGAATTGAACTACAACCCCCAAAGCCACCAATCTAATTATTATTTCCATTTCATGAAAGAAACTGAGGCTCAGGGCAGGGAAGTTGAGGGATGCCCACATTCTTTATCCTCCAGAAGGCAAATAGCAGCTAACAAAGTGAAATGACCCTTTGGTCTGGGTGAACATTTCCTGAGAGAATTCAAATAAACTACAAGATCGGTTGAGTAAACCAATTAGTCAGGGCCCTTGGGTCAGCAAACCAGGGGAGCTGAAGAGATAGGATCCCACAGCGTCTGAGGATGACACTGGGGGGGCGGTTTCTCTCCTCTCCTCCCTTACCCATAAAGACTAGCAGTGACTTACCCAGAGGGAGACAGTGGCCCCATTCAGCAGGTCAAAAGTTTCAGTTCCAGAGAGTTTGAGACACAAGTGAGGAGATGGCAATAGGGAGACATTCCGGACACAGATGGATATAGAAAGACAATCACCTGAGGGAGGAAGTCATGGAGCTTGGAGCCTGCCAATGGACAAGAGAGCCAGCCAAGGAGAGGAGCAGCCCCCCGCCCCGGCTCAGTTGCAGAATCTGCCCAGCAAAGCCACATCCTCTGCAGAAAGAAAGGAATTCTGGGTCCTGTAGGACCAGGTGGGCTTGTTACCATGCCCCTCGGGCATCCCATACTGATTAACTTCAATCCAAGCCCACTTTTCCCATGGAGGGTGTATGGCTAGCACAAGCTCAGTAGATGGGAGAGGATGTTTTATGGCTATTGTTTTAAATGTACCTTTGCTAAGAGAAAATTGGGGCTGCTTGCTGGCTGTTCATGGGAAACACAACAGTGAATTATGGGGTAACCCACAAGAGTACCCCCCCAAAACAATGGAAAGATCATCAGACTGCCTTCTGTGGGGGGAAAGGGGGAGGGAAGGGATGATGGGGGGGGAAAGAATTCAAAACCCTACCAAAAATGATAGGTAGAAACTACTATTGTATATAATTTGAAAACAAATAAAATATTTATATAATAAAAAGATGACCCCCCCCCAGAATGGAAGGTGGCACTTCCAACTTACAAGGAGAAGAGCAAAGTTAGGAGAGTCCCCAAGAGCATAAGTATCTAACCCAACTCCTACATGACATGATTCCTTCTTAATCTTTGAAGGATGAAAGATGGCACATGTAAGTTTTGGAGCCAGAAGGACTTGGGCTTGAGTTCTGGTTCAGACAATCACTCTCTCTGGGACTTTGGTCAAATCTCCAGCCCTCAGTTTCCTCATCTATAAAATGGTAGTTGAATTCGATGGCACTCTGTGTTCTCTCTAGGATAACTGCTAGGTCTCCTCTGTCATGCCCCAGTCCCTCTTCCTGAGGTCTCTCTCCTCCTCTGGACAGTCCCCTCTATCCCTGGGGCATCTTCCTCTGATCAGATGCCTCCTCCCAGAACTTCCACTTAAGGAAGATGCTCATTCCAGTCTCTCCAGGAGACTCCCCTCCAATCACCAGACCCACTTTTCAGCTTCCTTGTAAGTCTTGTCTTTCTCATTAGATATGAACTCCTTGGAGGCAGAGAATGAGGGTCGGAGGGTGGGTAAATGTTTAACAACCATCTTCTTGAGGGAAAAAAATGTAGTAAGATTCATTTTTATATTTGTTTTACATGAACAATTTCTCCATCACTCTCAAAAGTGTAGAAAATTTCCTAGGAGCAGCTAGGTGGCACAGTAGATAGAGCACCAGCCCTGAAGTCAGCAGGAGCTGAGTTCAAATATGGCCTCAGACACTTAATCACCTAGCTGTGTGGCCTTGGGCAAGTCACTTAACCTCACTGCTTTGCAAAAAAAAAAAAAAGAAATAAAATTTCCCAGGAAGAAATGCACATAAGAACATCTGCCAATGGGCTCTCCTGCCAGTTAGAAAAGCAGCCACACAAGCCCAGCAGGACTGCCCTTCTTTCTCCTGCCTTTTGCTTTCTGAGTCCTTCACACTGCCCTGGCACAAATTACTATCAAAATGCTTGTTGCCTAACTAAGGTTCATTCTTGTCCTTGTTCGAGGTCTTGGCTAATCTAAGAGAGCATTCATCAGCCTTCACCAGGCTAAGCCATGGGAAGGGGGAGGGGAGAAGAGGGAGAGGAGGAGGGGAGTGAGGAGGAGGGGGTGAGGAGGAGGAGGAGGGGAGGGGAGAGGAGGAGGAGGAGGAGAGGGGGAGGAGCAACCTCCTCTGTCTTCACCCAGCGTGTTCCAATGCTTAGAGCATCCTACACTCAAAGGGGAAACCTTTCATAAATCAACCACTTGGCGATTTATTCTGGTCTTTAACATCCTTTTCAGTCCGGACTGAGGGGAAAAAACAAAACTAGCCCTGGTTTCAATTTATCAGGACAAAACGTACTAGAGCAAAATAAAAACTTTAACACATTTCAGCTCATCTTTGAAAGAATGACACATGATGTCTTGGAAAGTGCATTTTTCTTTCTAGAAACGTTCTAAGGCCCCTCCCAAGTGGTCCCTAGACTTCATTGCTCACTTTCAGCCAAGTTCCAGTTGGTCAAAATGCAGATTTTGTTTTAAGCACCAAAACAATTTGTTTAACCATCTCTAAGGGGAAAAAAGGATGGGAAGCCAGAGGGACGGAGACTCCATCCATCCAGCCTTTAATAGGCCTTTGGCTTAATAGCTTTTCATCCTGGTTCCTGTCCTCTCAAAAGCGCTGGACCAGGGAGCTTGATAAATTTCAGCCTGGACCAGAGCATCTTTCTGCCAAGCCGTGACATCGGCGTGTGACAACCCTCAAGGGGCCCCAGTGGGATTTCTGGGTTATGAAGGAGCAGACCGGACAAGAGTGATTTGTGTCTCATTTGGGGAGCTATTAAATCAGATCTCTGGGAAGGAAGATTGTTACCAGATAAGGAAGCACCTGAGAGAGAACAAGGAAAGTCAAGAATAATTATTCTGATCATTTCTTTCTGCCCATAGTCACTGAATTCACCAAGTCTCCAACTTTGTTTTGCATAACTTATTCCTACAAATATGGTTTAAAACAACTGTTCCATTGGGGTGGCTAGGTGGTGTAGTGGATAGAGCACCAGCCCTGGAGTCAGGAGGACCTGGATTCAAATCTGGTCTCAGATGCTTAATAATTACTTAGCTGTGTGGCCTTGGGCAAGCCACTTAACCCCATTTGCCTTGCAAAAACCTAAAAAAACCCCAACTGTTTCTCAATGACTGGATATTTTAATATTTCAAGAATCTATCATATCTTTGAAGTGGTTTATTACTTCTACCAAGTCAGATAATAATAAAAATGATAATGATAATAATCCTTAAAAGTTTGCAAAGCATTTTACCTACACTATCTCATTGTTGTTCCCATGAAAACTCTGGAAAGTAGCTTTTATTATTATCTCCATTTTACAGATGAGGATACAGAGGCAGACTTTACCCAGGATCACAGAGCTAGTATCTGAAGCAAAATTTGAACTCTGGTCTTTCTGTCTCCGAGTCCATTGTTATCTCCATCCAGCTGCCTCAGTTATCACTCCACTGGGGCTAAAAGAAAAGCATTAGCCAATGGTGAACTTCCTGCAAAATTCTTCAAATTTAGCCTGGTCACCCCAGAGAGAAACTCTCTGTCCCCAGGCTTACCCTCCAAGGAACTGTAGTTTAGTGGACCCTAATGGACTTCACCCTCTACTGATGAGGTGTTTGAGAGTCTAGGGTCACCTCTAGGCTGGTGATGGAACAGATGGAACAACAGTTAAGACTTCAGTGGACAAGTGTAATCTATATTCACAGCCATCAAGACTGGTGGCCACATTTAGGATGCTATGAACTGAGGGGAGGCACTGAAGCGGAGTGGTTAGAGAGCTGACCTCAGAGTCAGGGGGAGCCACTGGCTGGGTGACCTGTATCAGTCAGCTATCCTCTGTGCACCTCATCTATAACGTGAGGAGGCTGGACTTGGTGTTCCTAAGAGCCCTTCCTCTTCAGAGCTGTGATCCTCTGAACATGAGCTCAAACACACACACACACACACACACACACACACACACGAACAAACACACAAGGCCTTGCTATTTTGGTAGGACCAGGTCAACATTATGTTCATCTTATAAGATCTTAAAAGTATCTCAAATCACCTCTTGACTGCTTCAAGAGAGGGGAACCTTCATAAGGATTGGATCATTCAAACCCATCAAGAACCCCCCCAAACACACACACACACACACACACACTGCATTGTACTGATTTTCTCACTAAGGAAAGGGCACATTATATGTGAGCTGGGCTCGCTGTCCTCCTCTCATTTCCATGTCTGCTGTCTCCTCTGCGGGATGTTGTGTAGCTACTTTTCTGGGATGGGTCATTGGAGCTGAAGTCCCAGACAAGCCTCAGGAAAGGCCTCTCTCCAACGTGAACCCATCAGAAGACTCAGGAATCTTCCTTTCCCCCAGAAGACAGAGGCAGAGGAAAGTTCTGCTCCCTGAGCTTCGGGGGTTCCAGCCTCCAAGTTCATGGAGGTACTTGGTTTTCTGCTTTGTACCATTAGCTTGAATTATTAGCTAGCAGACGTGCTGTCAAAAGACTGGATAATTATCTGTCATCTTCTGCGTCTGAAAGGCAGCCTTCCACCTCTGCATCTAGATGGATAATCTCTGTTCCCCTTTCATGAATTATTATATTTGGATTCTGTGTGGGTGGGAAGCATCTCTTTCCCAGATCTACCTCAAACAACCTCATTCCCCATCACCCCAGGCTGAGAAATAATCTCTATCAATAGAGCTACATGCTTCTGAAATGGACTCCCAGGATTCTCTGCCCCCATCAATAACCTCTTCAATGTATAAGCTCATCTGTGACTTCATCTGACCATTTTTTTAATCAAAAAGTAAAATAAAGTCCTCAATATTGACTTTTATCATCTATCCCCAAAACCTACCACAAATTGTCCTTTGCTCATTAGAAAGCAATACAATATTTTAAGATGTCCCACCCTTCAGTGAAGATCACAGGATTTAGACATGGAAATGAAACTTAGAGATCATCTAACTCACTCTCTTTACAAATAAGAAAATGGAGACCTGGAAACGTGGAATGACTTGTCCAGGTCATGCTAATAGTAGCATGGGCGGTACGTGGCTGACTTCAAATCTAGAACCAAGAAGATCCTGTTGAATCTTTGTCATTTGGTTCCCTGAACTGAGATGCATTTCTCCGGGTGGAACTGACTGATTAATTGGCTGAGTCATCTATAAAGTCTCCCTAGACCACCTGGTGATCCCTTTCCCAGCTGCTTTTCTTTTGCCAGAAAGAAAATTCTCCTCCAAAGGCAGATAATTGAAGTGCTCAGTTATAGCCATGATATTCCTCAGTTCCAGATGTGAGCACCTCATCCAGTCCCTTCGTCTGCCCAGGTGGTCCGTAGTAGACAAAACAATATGGATGTCACTCTGTATATGCATCCATTGATCCTCACTTAAATGCTCTCCATTGCCTACAGCCCCTGGATTTCCTCATATGCTTATACCTAATATATATATTGAAGCTCCATAGCTTCTTTTAACTATTTTGCTCCTAATGGAAAAGATATATCATTCTCAGCTGCCATATTCTAGTTACAGATCCCATCCCACCAACTCTGGGGCATGCCTGGAGGCTAAATATATCTCTTTACATGAGAACCTGTAATTTCTTCAGTATATGTCCCAATTTTTTTTAGGTTTTTTCAAGGTAAATGTTATTAAGTGGCTTGCCCAATGCCACACAGCTAGGTAATTCTTAAGTGTCTGAGGCCGGATTTGAGCCCAGGTACTCCTGAGTCCAAAGCCGGTGCTATATCCACTGCGCCACCTAGCCACCCCGTAGATCCCATATTTGTGTATTTCTGTATCACACAACCCAAAATCAAAGCTCCAGACTCACATGTCTGAATGAGTTCAATCTTGAGAAGATCTCACAAAAAGTCTTGTTGGTCAGGATTACCAGCTCTCAAGGCTTCTCTATACCCAGACAGTCACAGAAGAGGGAAAAGATACTCAGCTCCCAAGTCGTTACTCAGGTCAACAACACAGGACAAGCTTTATTTTCCCTGACAGAGAATAGAAATCCTAAAGGACCCCATAGCCAGTTCAAGTTTCCCTTTCTTTCAGGCCAACTCCCTCCCTCCAACCCTCAAATCTCATGCTAATCCTTGGACTGAAGCTCTACCACCAGGGGAAAAACAGCCCACATAGCTCACAGTATGAATTAAGGGTTAAAAGTCTAACCAAGGGTCTTAATTTAGACTCAAGGGCAAGGTCTATTACTGACTATAGGAACTGTCCCTCTGGGCCCAGGAAAGATTCCACAAATTCAGAAAGGTTCCCACTCTGCCAACTCTGGCTTGACTCGGGAACTAGTAAACATGCCACCTCTCCCTCTGCTCTGGTCCACTGCCATCTCCAGGACCACGAGGCTCCCCATCTCCTAAGGCCATAGGAGATCCCTGGAGAGTCAGCCATCCTCCCAGAAAATGGAGTCTGTTCTCAATGTACAGTAGCCTCTCTGCTCCCAAAGTAGTGTTCTGGACAAGACAGCAGAGTAAATAGAGGGATCTGCCTTGGTTCTCCCCCAAACCCTTCCAGCTCCTTTAAATGATGGTTCCAAATTAAGGTAGAGTTCCATTCTGGCTTTCAGTGCCCCAGCTCCTGGCCTTCCAGTTTACTTCTGGAAGGCCAAATTTTAGGCTGTGATGTATCTCAGGTATGTAACTAGTCACCACTCCATCTCCAAATTTGGTGTAAAGGACCAAGGAGCAGGGCACATTCACTTTTTAATATTAGGAAATTAGAACCATTGGTTTAGAACTATATGGAGTTTCAGTCCAACTCTTATTTTATAAATGAGGAAACTGAGGCACAGGGAAATAACAACTTTTTCAAGGTTAAAACGGAATACTTAACAGAGCCCAGGTGTGAACCTAGATCACAACTTCCTCTCTACCACACCTTCTATCTAGTTAACCATTAACTTGACTAGGAGTTAGCTTTGCCAAAGAAATCTCCTTCAGGACCTGGGCAGTCTTGAAATTTGCAGAGAGAAGAACGAGATCATGGGTTTTCTCTGCTCTCTTATTACAAAGGGAGGGAGAGAGACAGAGACAAAGAGAGAGAGACAGAGACAGAGAGAGACACAGGGAGACAGAGAGACAGAGAGACTGTGTGACCTTGAGGCAAGTCACTTAACCTCTTTGCCTTAACATAAAAGTAGAAATTAAATATTATATAAATAAGCCCATTTCTTTTTTCAAAAAAAAACTCTTTGGGATATAGACCTAGTAGGGATATTTCTAGGTCAAAGGGATGTACAGTTTTTAGCCCTTTGAATATAGTTCCAGATTGTTCTCCAGAACAGTTAGATCAGTAAGAAATGTAGGATGCTTGTTTGTCAAATATAAAGGTAATGGGGTAATGGAGTGGATAGAGCACCAGCCCTGGAGTCAGGAGGACCTGAGTTCAAATCCAGCCTCAGACACTTAATAATTACCTAGCTGTGTGGCCTTGGGCAAGTCACTTAAACCCATTTGTCTTTCAAAAAACTTTAAAAAATATATATGAAGGTAAGAGTTGATGCCTTCTTTAAAAGACATAATATGATAAGCTGAATAAAGAATGTAGAACCTTAAGGGGTGGCTAGGTGGCGCAGTGGATAGAGTACCGGCCCTGGAGTCAGGAGTACCTGAGTTCAAATCCGGCCTCAGACACATAATCATTACCTAGCTGTGTGGCCTTGGGCAAGCCACTTAACAACCCCATTGCCTTGCAAAAAAAAAAAAAACCCACTAAAAAAAGAAAAGAATGTAGAACCTTAGACTCCCTTTCTGACCCAATAGTCCCAAGTTTAGGGCAGTTTTCTAAGTATCACTAAAGGTAAAAAGAGACTCATCTATTCATTTGGAGCAACTTTATTAATGGGAAAAAAAACTAGTCACCACCCCTGTCTCCACCCCTTGGGAAACGAATAACTCCATATTTGTGATGTATCATTGTAACTCAATATTATTGCGCCTTAAGAAATGAAAAATGTGAAGAATACAAAGAAATATGGAAGTGATTTCAGAGGGAAAATGTGGAATTAGAGCAGAGATGATGTCTGGGAAAATAAGATTAGTTCAACAAATAACTATATACCAAAGAAAACTAGGTCAGAGAGACCACAGAAAACTCACCTGACATATTTTCGTCATGCTTAGAGGTTTGTAAAGCATATGGTATATAGAGAGTATTTGATTGACAGCCCTGGGAAATTGGTACTGTTTTAACCCCATTTTACTGATAGGAACATTGAGGCTTTTGACACACTCATGCAGCTATTATGTAAGGTAGAATCTGAACCCAGGGCTTTCTATCTTTCAGCTCAGTATCTAATCCTTATCCCATATGGCCTTGCCTAAGCAAACAAGTTTTTTGGCTATATTTTTTTAAATTGACCATACCTGGGATTTGGGGGGGGGGGCATTTTTCTTTTTGCAAATTGCCAATTGCTTATATTTTCACAATGTTCTCATTTTTAAGAGCTTTGTTTGTGTATATGAACATTTTCTTTTCAGTGATGGTTATCAAAGTTTGCAATTTTTTAATTAGGATAAAAAGAAAAAACAGGGAGGGGGGAGCTTCAAGCAGCAAAACCTGTTCTCAGGGGGTTCTGCATGAAAATAGTGACTCACCTGCCTGGTTATAAAACACTTTGTTTTGTCGAGCTGTGTTTGGGACACCTTGGACCCACTACTAGCAACAAACATGTTTTCAGAAACAAGAGCTTGGCAGTGGATCCACTCTTCCCTGTTCCCCGGTGATTCACCTCCCAGGGAGCCAAGGGCAACGAGGGGGCTTCAGCTCCCCAACAAGTCCCAAGCGGCCTAGGAATGAGGGTCTCTCTCCAAGCCTGAGAGGCTCCTGGTGATGTCAAGGGTTTGGTGAAGCTGCCAAGAATCCCTTCCCAGGGCCTGTCTCAGTAGGGGTTTGTCACTCCTCTCAATCAACTCCAGCTCCAGGCCAATCAGCTTGCAAGCCCCAGAAGCTAGCACCCAGAGAACAATGGCCAAACTGGTTTGACTGAATTCTTTTGGGGGGAGTTTCTACAGCCACAAAATTGGAGGCTGTTTCCACTCTACCCAGCTTGCCCAACCCCCCATCAGAACACATTGGGGTGATTATGTAAACAAGAGTTAGGGTTAATCTTTGGGAGTCCTAGGAGCCAGCCCAGCCCTTCTCTCCCCAGGCCAACCGTCTTCTGGCCTGCAGTGTCTTCCTGGTATTGAGAGATAGAGATTTCCCACCTACTGGTGTGACAATAACCAAAATTATGATTATAATTATAACAATATAATAAATCTCACACACATCACTATTTTAATTAGTTTAGCTGTTGTAGTTATGTTGGCCTCTGAGTGATGATTGCCATCGGGTTCGGGAAGCTGAGGACCATAGGCCTGGCCCCCAGGCTAGTCTCTCTGCTGCACATCCCCCACACACACATATACACTCCTTTCCAGGTCAGGGATATGGGCATGCTTGGGGAGAGCAGCAGTGCTAGCAGCAATAGAAGCCAGAAGATTCTGGGGATGGTGGCACACCTGGTCGGTGAGAATCGGGGCTCCCAGGTGGAGGGATGCCTCTGGACTGGATGACTTCACCTGCCTAGTCTGATCCTCTTGTGTCCATAGAAGCTGGCCCTTCTATCAGAAGGAAGGAGGAGTACCATCATCTGACCTGAAGGTTTTATGGTGTGAATCCCAGCTGTGAGGGCCATGAGGCCACATGAGAAAGGTTTGAAAGCATTTTCTAATCCCAGGTCAGATAGCTGACTGGGGCTGAGGCTTCCAGGATTAAATGATGTCTGTACAGCTCTTGGCAAACCTGAAACAGCTATCAGTGTTACTTATCAGCACCAGTCAGTCAATAAACATGGATTAAGCTTTAGATACTGGACTAAGGGCTGGAGAAGAGAGGAGTTACCCTTTGCCATGGGTGCCAGGCTAAGGGCTTTTGGGGGGCTCATGCTCCTAACCCAGCTGGGTAGTGTCACAGGCACCCAGGGTTACACCTGTATTTCTGATCACCTTGGTCTGTGGTCATAGGGCAGAAAATAAAATTAACCCCCTTGGGAATCAGCCATGTGGAAAAGGGAAGTCATCCTTTTTGTCAACCCACGATCCAGGTGTCACCAGTGGAGTCAGACTTGGGACATCTTGGAGTGAGGGGGCAGGGAGGAATGGGGAATACCTTTAGCTTTTTAACAGGAAATGGTTTGAGCTTGTTTCCCAGGAGGGTCAAACCTGCATCTCCTTGGAGAAGGGAGAGGAGCAGGACCAGCTGATGTCCACAATGGGGCTCCTCTCCTCTCCTTTCCTCTCCTCTCCTTTTCTTCACACAAAGTCTAAAATGACTTGGTGGAGCATTGTCTGTATCACTCCCAGAGTTTACAGGCTCCATTGGAACTTTGTCAATGAAAACAAATAAAGGGACTGCCTAACCCTAAAGGGGATCAGGAGAAATGGAGTAACAATCACAAGCATTTCTTTACTTTTAAGTACAAATTATGCCTAAGACTGAGACATGCTGCTCTAATCTTGTCATGCTACGAGTAGGAACATTTCAATCTTTCCCTATTTCTTGACAAGGAAAAAAATATCATGATTCTGGCATTCAAGGCCTTCCATAGGCATCCTACCATTCAGTTTTATGGAAGCCCACTGACTTCCTTTCTTTTTAGTGTATGCTTCAAACTGGAACTTGCTATCCCTTCTTCAGTTCCTACCCTCTACTCCTCTGTGTCTGTTGCAGCTATCCTCCTCTGCCAGGCATGGGATTCTCACTCCCTCTCCCTAAGGGGTACCTGTTGCTGGCTCTCCAAGTCCCATTTAAGCAACACCTTTCCCCATCTCTCCTCTGGGCCTCTCTCTGGCCCTTCCCTTAAATCCTCTCATATCATGGTATACATGGCAGGGGCCACATGAGATTGTAAACACTCTATTAATAAGCATTTCTATCACATTTTAAAGTTTAGATTCTTTATCTCCCAACAGCCTTGGAAGGGAGGGAGCACACCATTTCATTTACAGATGATTCAGTCAACAAGAGTTTATCAAGCCCTGAGTGTGTATCAGGTACTAGGTGACCTCCTAGACATGGGGTGATAAAAAGGAGGCAATTCCAACCCTCAGAGAGCTTACATTCTATCAGGAGAGACAATATGGACATACATATGTATATATGACATAAATTCAAGATCATACAGAGGATAAGGCTGATAGTTATGGGGAGAGATGGACATGAAAAAGTCTTCTAAAATGAGGTGCCACTTGAACTGAGCTTTGAAGGGAACTCACAAAGTGATGGGTAAGTAATTCAAAATTCGTGAAAAGGCATTGAGACAGATAGAATCTCATTTAGTGACACAAGCAACAAAAGCAGATTTGCTGGCCTGGCCCAGTGAGTGAAAACTAATGGGCATGGGAGCAGAGTCGAGATGGTGGAATGAAGTGAGCATTTTTGCTGAGATTTTCCAACGCAACCCTCTAAATGACTTTTAAAAATATGTCAAACTTAATTCAAAAAAGAAGTTGCAAGGAAGAATTTTTACAAAGGAGGAGAAAAGAAAAGGTGTATGGAAAATTCAATCTTATATTCATCTGAACCAATTCACAGAGAGAAAAATAAAGACTATATATATATATATATATATATATATATATACATATATATATATATATACATATATATATATATATACATACAAAATAGTCATCTTACCCAAGAGACAAGTAGGAGTCAAAGAAATAGAAGTAAAATAGATTTCTGAGGTGGGAACAAGGCTAAAAAAAAAAGAAGAAATAGAGAATATCAAAGAGGGAAATATACAGCTAGAAATTTTAATTATCAATGTGAATGGAATGAACTCACTCATAAAATGGAAGAGGAGAGCAGAATGGCTTAGAAACTAGAATTCAACAATAACCATTGACAAGAGACACACTTGAAACAAAAAGATGATGTAAAAGAAGGAAGTGATGAAGAATCTATCATACTTCAACTGAGACAAAAACAAAACAGGGGTAACCATAATGATTGCAGGCAAAGCAAAGCAAAAGTCAACCTAATTAAAACACATAATCAGGAAAGCTACACTTTTGCTAAAAGGTACCACAGACAATATCAACATTGTAATTGTATGTCTTGTTTAGGACAGCACCTGGCAGAGAGGAGGTACTAAAATTGTTTTTATTTAACTGATTATTCAGGTATTTGCTGAACTAAATTGCCAAAAGGTCACCCCAAGTCAAATCAACAAACTTTTATTAAGTATTTCTTATATATCATAAGCATTGCATATACAAACACAAGCCAAAAAGGAAGGCTACCCCCCCAAAAGAGCCAACTGTCTAATGGGGGGGGAAACAGGAGCAGAAAAGAGACAGGGAGGGGACCCCCAAAGGGCCTGGTAACCCTGGTAATGAAGCGTGGCTACCCTGGGTCCTTTCTCTAAATGGAGGCTCCACCAAGAACTCCTCAGTAGGAGAAGGAGTCACCTGGATGACAAGAGCCCAACTAAAAGAAGTGATTCTTTGCTAAAAGTATGAAATTCTCATCCAAATAGGCCATCCTGCTTTTCTTTTGCATTTTTTGAAGATGCTTCCCACCAAAAATATAACAATAGAGTTTTGTGTCAATGAAAGTCTGAGGGACTTCACTTGGCCTTTCCCATCTTTGGGACTATCATTTTTTTATTGGTAAGGGAAATAAGGTGAACCTATAAGTGACCTATAATCTCTTTCTAAGTCAAATGAGAGAATATTTATAAAGTGATTTAGTATCATTCAAGGAACATAAGAGAAACTATAGAAATGCTTATTCTCCCTTTTGTCCTGTAAATCTTAGGATCCCATTTACTTGCCTTGATTCCACACTCATCAATCTTCTAGTTACTAATTCAATTGTCCGGGTATCTTGATAAGAATAAGTGGGTCCTCATATTAAAGCTCACTCAGCAGAATCAGGAATTCAGAAGATATTAGATGTTCTACTTTAGAGAGAGAGAAATGTAGAAATGCGACCAGTGTGTAAATAGTTGAAGTCCCCCATTACCACTATGTCAAACTTCGGTGTCAGAATTCAGATAAATTTTATAAATTCCTCATCCATATCTTCCTTCTGTCCAGGAGGTCTGTAGTTATTACAATGATAAAATTGCTTCTATTTCCCCTTCCCTGGATTGTCACCCAAATGTTTCCACAAGTGATTCCCAATCATTACATTACCTTACTTGTGAATCTGGTGATGATTTCCTCTCTGATTTAGCAGACAAAGAAATAAGGTCCATCTGCTCTCATTTCCTCGATCAGGGTCTTTGCACTCCTACTTCAATGCATGTTTAACCTTCCTTTTCCTCAAGAACTGTGAGTTCTCTAAAGGTATGCTTAAAAATCTGCAACACTGGTAGGTTTTATCAAATTGAGTAAATTCAGGGTTGGGCTAGTATGTCTGTCTCCTAAGGATCAAAAGGAAACAAACAACATGTTTACCAAGCCCAAAATAAATAAATGCTAGTGACTTTCATTGTTTATTAATTAATTAAGCTGAGTGTAAAGAGAAATTAATTTGCAAGACAACAATTCTAAGACATAGAAAGGCTATAATTTGAAAATGATAGGAATACCCAAAGTGAAAAAAAATCATCTCTCAGTTCACCCCCTCATGCCTGCTCATTTGGTTGTGCCTTCCCAAGCTCTCTCTTTAGTCCACATCTGTTTCTGTCCAGTTGCAGATGTCTTTATTATCCATCATCTGGAAATGGTATCTGTGTATTGGATACCCTCTTGTCAAATGCTGTATTATCCTTGATCTTAATGTTTATTTTCTATTTGTTTTAATTAGAGTGGCTGATTTAATAATGTCAAAAGGAATTTTTAAGTATCTAAAACGTTTCTTTCTTTGGCACATCCTGAAGGCTTTCTCAAGTCTAATGTGAAGTGAGGTTATTCAGGGCCCTGATAAGCACCAAGAGCAGTGAATGCTCATATTTAGACTATAATACTCTGGCCCTCACCCCAGCAATCTAATTTTGGTAGACCCATGAAACTGGTTTGAGAATAATCACTAGCTTGCCAAGGATCCCATAGGAGTCTAATTCAGAGAGGCCTCAACAGGCTCCAGAAGCATTGAGCAAGGAAACTGAGGACTCATTGCCCCCACCCCAAGTCAAAGTTATGGATTTCAAATGTCAGCATCTCTGATACTTGTCATGACTAAGACACAGACTTAGTCTTCTTTAAGAAGACCAAAAGACAGACAGCCAGAAAGACAGAGACAAAGATTTATAGACAATTAAAGAAAAATAAAGTGAAAATTGGTCACTTCCAGGACCTGAAAGCCGAAGAGAAGAGAGATTAGGAAGGGAAAAAGAAGAAAGGGTGGGGCGGCTAGGTGGCGTAGTGGATAAAGCACCGGCCTTGGAGTCAGGAGTACCTGAGTTCAAATCAGACCTCAGACACTTAATAATTACCTAGCTGTGTGGCCTTGGGCAAGCCACTTAACGCCATTGCCTTGCAAAAACTTTTTTTTTAAAAAAAGGGAAAGATTAGAAAAAGGTAAAAGGAGAAAAGGAAGAATGGGATAAGAAAAAGAGAAAAGACAGGTGAGAAATGAGGAAATCCATGGTTTTCAAGAAATATCAAGGCTTATGTGTGAACTGATGCAGAATGAAGTGAGCAAAAGTAAAAGAACCATTTATATTAAGTATCAATATTGTACAAATGAACAATTTTTAGGACTTCTATAAACTTATGAAGAATGAAATGAGAAGAGCAGAAGAATAGTTTATACATTAGCAAAAAGATTATAAAAACATACTAGTTTGAAAACTGAAAGAATTCTGAGCAATGTAATAAGTAGCAGAAGAGTGATGATGAAGCACGCTATTCATGCTTGACAAGGAGGTGATGAATGACGGTGTACTGAGCATGGACAGTTTTTAAAATTGATGAGAAAATAGTTTCACTTAATTTACAAGGAATTTGTTTTTCTTTTTATAATTTTTTCAATGTATGGTAAATGGGAGGAAAAGAAAAGAGATTTTAAGTAATTAATTTTTAAAATTTAAAGTCTTTTGAAATATTTTGCAAATATTTGAAATTTGAAAATTTTGAAATATTTTGCAAATATTTGAAATTTGAAAATTTTGAAATATTTGAAATTTGTAAATTTTGAAATATGTTGCAATTATAGGGAAGAGAACAGAAAAAAATCAAAAGGAATCACAGGAAAAGCAAGATCATTTGAGAAATCTATATGAATTGATACCTAATTTACTCAGCACCTCTCCCCCATAGCCTACCTTTGAGGCTTGCCACAGAGCTCAACTCTGCATTCTGACCCTTCCTGTCCTCCAGGTGCCAAAGAGATCCAAATTTGTAGAGGGTGCAATAACACCAAGAGAAAAACATTGCTGAGGAAGAGAATGAACCATAAAGGAAATGGAGCAGGAGACATTTGTATGCTGGGGAGAGGTGAAGTGAGCCCTGCACTACACCAGAGGAAAAGAACCCAGCCTCCAGCTTGGGCACTCTGTCCTCCCAGAAGTCTCTTAGGGCAGAGCCCCAGGCTGGGGAATGATGAATTGACTCAAATGGGAAAAGATCAAGACAACTCTGAGATCCATTATAGAGGAGATCCACCATCAGAGAGGAGAAAGCCAGAAAATGAGCAATAAGGGAAGATTCTGGGGAGGGTGGGAGACTGAAATGATCAAAGCTCGTGGGTGAAAGAAAACTCAAAGTTGAGCATAAGTAGGTAAAACAAAAGAGAAGACATTAACAGTAGAAGGAAATATGGCCTCCAGATCTGATAAACAAATTCAGGTGTCTCTGAATAAATATCATTTAAAATGAGAAAGAAAATTATTCAAGACCTGATGAGATCTAATACTGTGAATTCTTTTTTTTTTTTTGCCCAAGAACACACAGCTAGGTAATTAAGTGTCTGAGGATTTGAACTCAGGTCCTCCTGACTCCAGGGCTGGTGTTCTATCCCCTGCACCACCTAGTCACCCCTCTACGGTGTGAATTCTGAGGAGACAATGGTCCCCCATCATGGTACTTGTTCCTAACAAATTTAAAGAAAAATAAGAGTTTTGAGAAAAGCCTACACAGGAGAAATAATTTGTAGAACAGAGAAACTTGAATCTACTGTGGCCAGTTCAAATCCAACCTTAGACACTTGTTAGTGTGTAACCCTGGGCAAGACACTTAACTTTGGTTTGCCTCATATAAAACTGATAACATGCTGTTTGTCTTCTCAGGGGATAACGGAGGAACTGGATAGAGGAAAAGAATTTGAAACTCAACTTTTAAAAAATAACATTAAATATAAATAACAAATTAAAAATGAAATATAGAAATAAAGAACAACTTAAATGCTTTTAGGACTTTTCAGTGCTAGTGGCTAGGCTAAACCAATGTAATAAAAGTGACAATATTATTGAATTTAAATTATACTTTTTTTAATTAAAGATTTTATTTATTTTGAGTTTTACTATTTTTCCCCCAATCTTACTTCCTTCCCCCCACCCCCCACAGAAGACAATTTGTCAGTCTTTACATTGTTTCCATGGTATATATTGATCCAAATTGAGTGTGATGAGAGAGAAATCATCTCCTTAAGGAAGAAACATAAAGAGATAGCAAAATCAGACAATAAAATAGCAGGTTTTTTCCTAAATTAAAGGGAATAGTCCTTGGTCTTTGTTCAAACTCCAGAGATCTTTCTCTGGATACAGATGGTATTCTCCATCACAGAGAGTCCCAAATTGTCCCTGGTTGTTGCACTGATGGAATGAGCAAGTCCATCAAGGTTGATTATCACCACCAAGTTGCTGTTAGGGTGAACAATGTTCTGGTTCTGCTCATCTCGCTCAGCATCAGTTCATGCAAATCCCTCCAGGCTTCCCTGAATCCCTTCTGGTTTCTCATAGAACAATAGTGTTCCATAACATACATATGCCACAGTTTGCTAAGCCATTCCCCAAGTGAAGGACATTCACTTGATTTCCAATTCTTTGCCACCACAAACAGGGCTGCTATGAATACTTTTGTACAAGTGATGTTTTTACCCTTTTTCATCATCTCTTCAGGGTATAGACCCAGGAGTGGTTTTGCTGGGGTCAAAGGGTATGCACATTTTTGTTGCCCTTTGGGCATAGATCCAATAAATTATCCTTTTAATGCTATACCAATAGAATTATCAAAGAGATATTTTATAGAACTTGATAAAATAATAACAAAATTCATTTGGAAAAATGGAAGACCTATGATATAAAGGAAAATGTAAAAAAAGAGAGAGAGAGAAAGAGATGAAGTGGGAATCACACTTCTAGACCTCAAAGTTGACTGTAAAGCAGCAAACTGATCTTGAATTTTAAAAACATTAAGAAAATAGACTAAACAATAGAAAAACATAAATTGCCTAGAATAAACTCATTACTTGGTAAAAACTGCTGAAAAAGTTAAATAAAATCTGGTAGAAATTGGGCTTAGAGAAATACCCTACATCACATACCAAAATGCATTCTAAATGAATATTAATATTAAAGATTATCCTATAAAAATTAGAAGAAAAATATCACATACCTCTCACAGTCATGTATATAGGAGATATATTCTTAACCAAAGAAGAAATTAAGACAATAACAAGAGATAAACTTAAAACTGAAAAACTTCTGCACAGACAAAATTAATGGACTGACTATAAAAAGAGAAGAGCCTGAATGGGAAAAAAATCTTTATATTAAACTTCCTTGATAGGATTTAGCATATAAGATATATAAATGCTAAATATACACAAGATTACTAATCTTTCCCCCAAAAAATAGTTAGCCAAAAGATATAAAGAAAAAGTTCTCCAAAAGAGAATTGTCAAGTATTCATTCACAACCACTTGAAAAAATGATCCAAATCACTGAAAATAAAATAAATGCAACTCAAAACAATACACTTTTATCTTACATCCTTTAAAGAAGGCAAAAAAGGTCAGTAGTAATTGTTGAAGGGTTATGAGAAAATAGATAAATTGATTTCTTTTTGATAGAGCTGTGAAGGAGTACAATCTTTTTTGAAATCAATTGCAATTATTCAAAGAAAATGACTATAATATTCCTATCCTTTGAACCAAAGATTCACAATATTAAGTTTTCACCTTAACAAAGTCTTTGATGAGAAGAAAATCTCCTTATACACCAACATTTTTATAGAAATACTTTTTGTGACAGCAAAGAGTTGGAAACAGGGGATTCACTAAACATATTGTACTACGTTGATGGAATAGAGAATTAATGCAGCATAAGAAATGGAAAACAGAAGCCTGTGATGAACTGCATGCTGCAGAGTGAAGAAGCAGAGTAAAGAGACAGGATTCATGAGGGCCACAGCAATTTACTTGGAAAGAATAACTATATTCCCAAGATCAAGAGTGTACATAACAAAATTTGGAAGATCCTGCAAGACTCAAAGATGAGGAGATAGCTCCAGGTCACCCTTTATGGTGGTGGGAGGGCCACTGCGGTTGGACTTTCACATGTTCTCAAACATTTTCAATGTATTGATCAGGTATGCTGATTATGCTGAGACCCAGTCCTCTTTCTGAATTTTTGATAATGAAGGAAATGCTCTTTTTTGAGGTGATCAAATTCAAAATAAAACAGATCAATTAAAGAAAGAAAAAAAAAAGAATGCATCTCCAGGCTCTTTTGTCTCCTTTCCCTTTCCCTTCTCTGCATTCATCAATTTCCTTCCATGATTCTGATTCTACAAACCTCAAGTTAAATGTCTTCCTTCATTTCAAAGAAGTGTCAACATTAGTTTCTCTGAGCATGTGGGTAAGGACATTGAGGATATCTGACCAGGCTCATGTTGGAGGACACCAGAAATTCCATATTGGAGGTCTGTGAGCATAATTTGCCTTACTCTGAAAGGAGCATATTCCTTGGATTTCATGAGATTGGACTTCATGATTTGTGTCCTACACAACAACTGTGGTTAAGGACACACCTAAATAGCCTCTTGGCCTTCCTAGCATCTCCAAAAGTGTAGGAGACTCTCTGTCCATTTATGAAATGAGTCATCCTATTCTCCATAGTCATACTTTGGATTCTCTTCTGAAGGCATAAAAGAGGGGGAGAGAAAACAGATCTTTGTGTTTGGGGTGGGGTTGAAGAAATCTACACTTTTCTTACCCATTTGGTTTTCATTTGCTTGAAATGGTTTTGTAACCTAATAAAAAACCCACCCTACAGTTTTATATAAGGAAGTGACCTGGTTGTCTTTGGACAGTAGGAGGCTTTTTTTTATTTATTACTGGGTTATTTTAAGGCCACTATACCAACAATCCCCAGAGTTCTATCAGAAGAGAACATGGCACCACTTGGATTAAGCATCCATTTAAATTATTCTGTTTTAGACCAATATCAAATGTCAACACCAATTTGAAGTCAAAAGCTTAGTTCAAAAGAGGAAACATTTTTGTCAATAAATTAGAAAACCTTCCATTACCCAATTAGCTCCTCTCTATTCAGCACCCTCCTCCTGCCTCTCCCACCAAAAACCCCAATGAGTTGGCTACTTCTTTGTTTGCGAACCCTCCCTCTTGGCTTCAGGAGGATGTGGGATTGATTAAGATTCTGTAGCCTAGGGGCTGCTCCTCAGCAGGGTAAACCCCAATTGCCAAGATCTGTACTGAGGAAAAAGCCTGGCCTGAGGTCAAAAAACCCAACCAAATCCAGAACCCACAAACATTCCAAAGGGTGATGGGTGCTCAGAATCAGGTCAGCTCTTACAGAAACTGAGGCTTAAAACTGACAAATATGGGTAAAATTTAGATACCTTGTGAAGGTGACTATTTGTGATCTGATGTCCCAAGATCTAAGCTAACAAGAGTAAGCACCTATGATCTTTCCCCAGGTCACGTCTTCTAAATACTAACATGGCAACCTAGGATCAAGGAGAAGCGTAAAATGTCCTTCAGGCCTCTCTGGCTCCATCTGATCCTGAAATGATTGCAGAAGCTTGGCGGAAAAGGAGCCATAGGAGTCACAAAGGTTTTTAAATGTCACAAACAGTTGCTGTTGCTCAATCATTTCAATTGTGTCCATTTCTTGGCAAAGACACTGGAGTGGTTTGTCATTTCCTTCTCCAGCTCATTTTACAGATGAGGAAACCGAGGCAAAAGGGGTGAAGTGACTTGCCCAGGGTCACACAGCTAGTAAGTATCTGAGGCCAGAAATGAACTCATGAAAAATGAGTCTTCCCAATTCCAGGCCTGGTGCTCTCTCCATTATGGCACTACCTAGCTTCTCCCTAACAGAGAAGATTTTAAATCCATCCAACATATGACATTGCCCAACCACACTTCCTCCACTCCAATCCTTCCCTTATCTCCTCCCAGGAGAACCTTGGACTCTGGCCCTAGGACCCAGACTCGAGGTGATCTTTTACCTCATCTTGTCCAACGTTTGACAAATTCTGTTTTCTTCCTTCCTTCATTCCAGTGCCTCTGGTGTGCCAGCTAATCTGCTAGGAACAGGAGACCTGGACAAAGAAACCCTCCCTTCCAAGAGCTTGCATTCTATTTCATTCTCTCCATTGAGAGTATCCTAATGGCTCCTTGTGTATAGTCTTAATCACATACTGAGCATTGGTCTGTTTTACAAATTTGACCCCCAACGTATACAACAATATTTGAGTAACTGGCATTCTCAGCAGAACAGTATTCACCATGTCCCCATGTTCTGGCTCCTCATATCCCATCTATTACCACTGCTGTAGCATCTCTCAAATAGACCCCCTTCTCTCCTCTGATCCTGCCCCTACCCTGGTGCAGGCCCTCATCACTCACAACTGGACTATGACCACAGCTACTGGTGGCTGTCTACCTCAAATCTCTCTCCATTCTGATTTATTTTCCATTCAGCCGCCAAAGTGATCTTCCTAACGTCAAGGACCACATACAAAGGCCTTCGTAACCTGCCTCTCCTACCATTCCAGTCTTCTTATACCTCAGTTCTCCCCATGGCTTCTTTATTTCAGTGATCCCTCACTATGAAGACCCTCCATTTCTCAGCTCTGAGCATTTGATCTGCCCATCCCTCATGCCTGAAATTCTGTTCCAAACTACCAACCTCCCAGACTTTCTTCAAATCCCAACTAAAATCCTACCTTCTATAAGAACCTTTCTCTACATCCTCCCAATTCCATTGCCTTCCCTCTGTAAATTATGGCCTTCGTGCCCTTCTCTAGCTTGTACAGAGCCATTTGCTTGATGTCTCTCCTGTTAGATTGGAAGCCCCCTGAAGGGAAGGATTGTGTTTGCCTCTTTGTATTCATAGCACATTGAGAACACAGGTGTTTCATTCATACTTACTGACTGAACATGCAAAGGACATTTCATGAAAAGCAGATTCTAAGTTCAACAGAAAGGAGGAAATTTTGGAAGAGAAATACTAAGGCCCATCTAAAAAGGCCTAGCAGTGAAGCCCACAAAGTGCTCTTGTCTTGGAAGCTCCAACTGCCACCTGCTCCACCCTCTTCAAAGAGGAGATGAGGAGGATAGAGATGCTAGCTTGCCCTCACCTATCAAAGGACATATCAACTCTGCTCCTTTATTTTGGGGGAACTCAGTTTCTTCCACTGTAAAACCAGAACACCCACTGATGAGAATCTAGATTGAATCTTATAGCTCACCAGGGACAACCTACTCCCCTTGGGGAGGAGGAAACAAGCCCCAAAATGAAATGACTAGTTCAAGGTTACACAGATGCCAAACTCAGGTTCTCTGGCTCCACTTGTGGTGTTCATTCCAACACACCACCTCGGATCACACCGGTTGAACCAGGATTCCTAAGGTTGCTTGCAGTTCTCAGTGGATGTGTTTTTAGATGAGGAAACTGAAGTCCAAGGAAGGTCACAAAGGCAGTAAGTGCCAAGAAGAGAATCTGAACTCAGATCCCCAACTCCAAGGCCCAGTTTTATTTTTACCTTCCCCCATTTTGAAAAGACATTCAATCTTGCTGCTCCTCTTCTTTTCTCCAGGAGTATTATCCCACCCTGTGGTTTGTGGCCAATTCAGTTTTCTTAGTAGATGTAGAAACCATTACTTCTGCCTCAGGACATTTACCTAAGCAGTGGGGAGATCCCAGGAGCCTAACCTTAGAGGCATAGGTCCAGGGCCCCATCTTGGAGGAGCTGGGTGGGGGGACTAGGTGTCAAGTGGAATTACTCTTTTTTTTCCTGGGTAATTACTGTGGAACAACTGTAAAAATCTGCCTTCTGAGTGATTTTTCTCTGGCTATTTAGCTAGCCGGTGATTAAGCAGGAATGTGGGCACAAGGCCAAACCTGCCAGCAATTGGGAGGTGGGAGCCTGGGCTGCAGAGCATGGTTGAGGACTCGAGTCCCTGCACTGAAGACTTAGAAGGGGGCTCAGGGGCCCCTCAGGGGCACAAACCAAACTTGAAAAAGAAGCCCCACTACAGCAGAGTCATATTGTTGGGCCGTGAGTCCCATTTCAGGGGGAGAAAACAGGGGAGCAGACTCAAAAAGGAATCAAACAGAACTTAGCCAAGGGGATCTAACCCCAGAGATCACAGAGATTGGCCTTGGCAGCCTTTCCTGATGCCCCATTTGGAGAGATTTCTCCCTCCTGCATTTTTTTTCTTCATTTATCAACCACAAATTGTATTCCACCAAGAGAATGGAAGCTTTTTGAGAGTAGAGGCTGCTTGAATTTTATCTCTGTAGCCCTAACTCTGGGAGATTCTGGGACATAACTGGTTCTTTAAAAATGCAGGTTAAATTGAATTGTGGGTGAGCTGGAAATTTGTCGAGTGGGCCCTGGTAGTGTCCTTTGACCAATGCCAATCTTTCTTGACATGACTACAAACCCCTTCTCCTTTGAGAAGGAACTCAAGAAAACATGACGGTCTGAAGATTATGGTGGCAAGGGTAAAGGAGGGTAAGCGGGAGAGAGTCCTAGAAACCAATCCCAAAATAATTCTAAGTCAGTCACAAAGCAATCAACCTCATCTCCACACTCCCAGGGCAACATAATAACCTGCAGCCCTGAAGTGAGTGAAGGGGATTGACAAGGCTTTTTGTTCCACAGTTGGAGAAGGGGGAGGTCATAGGAAGCTCAATCTGTGTCTCAAATAACGCAAACAATGGCCAGGATGGGCCAGACTTGTGTTATGAACTAGAGAGGCATGGACTGAGGAAAGAAGAGTGAGAGGTCAAGTCTCCTGCATGAGGCCATATAGCCTTTGAGGAGACAGAATGTGTCTTCAAGTGAAAAAGTGGAAGGAGCTGTCCATAACACCCTGGTGGTCCCTTGGCACCCAGCATCTCCTCAGAAGTCCCAGAGGAGGAGGCCGCTCTAACTCCCATGGTCTGCCATGAGAAAACCAGGCAGTGGCTTCTGGCTGCAATATTCCAGGTCTCCTGCCTGTCCACCCAGAGTTCCACCTATCTCAACCTAGAAGCTTCCTCTGGCCCTCAATTATGGATTTGTCCAAGAAAAAAATAGAGCAATGTTCTCAGGTTCAATTCTCACTCAAAAATGTCTCCCATACTTAACCCCAGAGATTCAAAGACAAAAAAGAGAAATAATGCCTGCCCTCAAAGGGCTTCAATTCTACTGGATGCTCCAGGTGTTTGCTGGGGGAGATGGGAGGGAGGGAGTGGTGAGTGTTTCAAGCTTCCCAGAGGGATCCCTGACTTTTTGTATAATGTATCATAGACCCCTTTGGAAGCAGTCTGGGAGAGTTCTTAGGCTCCTGCTCCATTGGGTGGTGGTGACTACCTTCCAAAGACAAGGGAAGTGCACATTTCCATCCGAGATTAGTGAAAATAGAGATGTTTTTTCCCCATCCAAGTTTTTGGCTCCTCCGAAATCTAGCCACAAGACTGAGGGCTTAGGGTGAGGTGTGACCATTAAAACACCAAGCAGAAAATTCACCTGAAAGCCCCCCACTCCCTCCTCCCCAGCCAGGGCAGCTTCTGAGATGGAGAATTAACTCTTCCAAGTGCTCTGATTCCAGGACACGTGTGTCTCCACTGTGGAATGTGCATTGTTCAGGACTCAGACTGGGGCTGGGATTAAAAACCCAAGAAAAGCTACCTACAGTTTTCTAAATCAAAGCAAAGTCAGGAGGCTGGGGAAAGGAAGGGCAATGGGGAATCTTTATTGGATCAAGAGTGCCCTCTGCTGCAGACTTGTATTTTTTCAACTGGTAAATGGCACTCCGGGTAGATTCTACCTAGGACCTTCCCCAATGGAAGTGTAGCTACACTTTCTCTATTTCTTACCTTACCCTCCTTTTGATAGAATGCATTATTCTCTATTACCAAAAGGAAGGATCTTAGAAGGAGGCTAAAGACTGCTCTAACGGTGGCATTGGGAACCAAAAGGGAGACAAAGGTAGTGAGCTCAAACCTGGAAATACCCATCAGCCTATTTTTTTTTCATTCCAGGGAATCCATTGTTTGGCTCACACTTCAAGGAAACTTCTAGAAGAGAGCCATGATTACATCTGCAGCTATTACCCCCTAGTTCTTTAGTTTAGGGGTTCCTGTTGGGTCCATAAAGCGATATGAATATTTGGGGATAAAATCTCATAAATAAATCCTTCAAGGACCAATCTAAGGAAAGAAAACGTATACAAACCTCTATGAATGAACAACACACACACACACACACACACACACCACACACACACACACACACACACACACACACACACACACTGATGAGTATGTATCATAAACAGGAGGAAATTTCAAAGAAAAATCACTAGTATTACAGGGACTGGGAAAAGGTTTCTGGAAAAAGGTGGGAGTTTAGTGGTCTGAAAAGAAGCCCAGGAGACCAGGAATAGGAATTAAAGAGGGAAAAGATTCCAGGTCTTGGGCATAGCCAGGGGAAATTCCTGCAGTTAGGAAATGAGGCATTATGTTAGGGAGTAAATAAGGAAGACAAGATTTGGGAGGGCAGAATGTGGGGGAAGCAGCGAAGTGTAACCGAGGGGATTAGAAAGGTAGGGAAGGGTGAGGGGGTTTATTGAGGGGGTAGGGGGTGACATGACCACATCTAGCCTTTAGGAAGATCCTGTTGGCAGTTTGGGGGCGGGTTGACCAAAGCAGAGAAAGTCCTGGGCGGAGAGGGGCATGAGCGGGCTACTCTACCTGTTCCCCAATGGATGATGAAAGCCTGCCCCAGGGGAAGACTGTCAGGGAAGAGAAGGGAGCAAATACTAGAAGAATCCGTAGGAATCGGCAAGAGATTGGATGAGAAGAAATGAGAAAAGAGAGAAGAGTCAAGGATGCCCCCGAGACTTTGAGCCTGGGTGCCTGGGAGGATGAGGATGCTGTGGCAGCTCTAGGGAAGTTCGAGGAGGGAGATGAGAGGGGGCAGGATTGAAGGAGAGGGAGGAGGAGGGGGAGGAGGAGGGAGAGGAGGGAGGAGGGAGAGGAGGGAGGAGGAGGGAGAGGAGGGAGGAGGAGGGAGGAGGAGGGAGAGAAGGAGGGAGGAGGGAGGAGGAGGAGAGGAGGGAGGAGGAGGGAGAGGAGAGGAGGAGGAGGGAGAGGAGGGAGGAGGGAGGAGGAGGGAGAGGAGGGAGAGAAGGAGAGGAGGATGAGGAGGAGGGAGGAGGAGGGAGAGGAGGGAGGAGGAGGGAGGAGGAGGAGGGGGAGGAGGGAAGAGGAGGGAGGAGGAGGGAGAGAAGGAGGGGGAGGAGGGAGGAGGAGGAGGGAGAGAAGGAGGAGGGGAAGAGGAAGAGAGGAGGGGGGGATGAGGGAGACGGCAAACAAAGGACTAAGGAGAGTTTAGACTCAGGCTGGGGAGCTCCACTGTCCTGCCTGGGGATAAGCAAGAGGCGGAGTAGCCAGACTGCCGGGAGGGAAGCCGATGGCTTTGAAGAAATTCCTTTGTGAATGTTTGTTTTTGTTCTTCACTTTCAAAACTGCTGAAGTGAAAGCTGCCGTGTGCACTGACGGGAAAGGCTCGCAGAGACCTGCAAAGCTCTGGGGCGCAGCTGGGCTGGGAAGCCCTGCTGAAGCCGGCAGACTTGGTGAAGCTCCTGCCGGGCACAGGCACCTTCTGACTGGCTCCTCCAGTCCATCCTTCTGCTTTCTTGGCTTTTCTCAAGTATCAATCATTTCCCCCACACACACACATGTCTTCTGGGCACTGAAAAGAGAGAAAAAGAAAGAAGGAAAGAAAGAAGAAAAAAGAAAGGGAGGGAGGGAAGAGAGGAGAAAAAGGAGAGGAAGAGAAAGGGAGGGAGGGAGGGAGGGAGGGAGGAAGGAAGGAAGGAAGGAAGGAAGGAAGGGAAGATGGGAGGGAAGGAAAGATGAAAGGGAGGGACGAAGGGAGGGAGGGAGGGAGAAGAGGGAGGGAGAGAGGGAGGAAGGAAGGAAGGAAGGGAGGGAGGGAGGGAGGGAGGGAGGGAGGGAAGAGTAAGAAGGAAAGGGAGAAAGGAGGAAAGGGAGGGAGGAGAGAAGGGGAGGAAGGACAAATAAGAGGGAAGGGAAACTCAAACAGAAACAGAGAAACAGAGATACAGAGGAAGACAGAAAGATAGAGACAGAGACAGAGAGTTGGGAGAGAGAGAGAGAGAGAGAGAGAGAGAGAGAGAGAGAGAGAGAGAGAGAGAGAGAGAGAGAGAGGAGACAGACAAGGAGAGAAGGAGCAGAGAGACAAACCTTAATTCATGTAAGAAGGGTCCAATAAAACCAATTGCTCCATTGAGCACATTCAACAATGTGTTCCTTCTGTTTCCTACACTAGTATGCCTTTAGTCCTCTCTCATGAGGGGCTAATGAGAAGATCCCTTCTCTATCAGCTTTCTAGAAACATGGCTGGCCATTGAGTTGATGAGAGTTCTTTCCATCTTCAACAAGGACTAAAATGGCATCAAGGTCAGCTCTGATGCTGACAAATTATTTAACTTGAAAAGGCTACCCTATAGTAGACATCACAGGAGGGCTGAGAATATAGATTCAAGCAACAAGAAAGAGAGTTACCACTCTCGGGGTGCTTATATGCCAATTGAGGAAGATAAATAATGGCACCTAGAGGAGTGAAATGAAATAGGTAAAGGATTTGGAAGGTGGGAAAGTGAGGAGCAGGACAAGGAGGAAATGAAGACTACCTATCCTGGGTCTATTCGCAAAATGGAGGTCCCAGGAGGAACTCAACCAAAGAGAAATGGGTAGGGGCAGCTAGATGGCACAGTGGATAGAGCACCAGCCCTGGAGTCAAGAGTTCAAATGTGGCCTCAGACACTTAATAATGACCTAGCTGTGTGGCCTTGGGCAAGCCACTTAACCCCATTGCCTTGCAGAAAAGAAAAGAAAAGAAAAGAAAAGAAAAGAAAAGAAAAGAAAAGAAAAAAGAAAAGAAAAGAAAAGAAAAGAAAAGAAAAAAGAAAAGAAAAGAAAAGAAAAGAAAAGAAAAAAGAAAAGAAAAGAAAAGAAAAGAAAGGAAAAGAAAAGAAAAGAAAAGAAAAAAGAAAGAAAAAAATTATCTTTACATATAATTGGAAAAATAAAATTCTAATAAATAAATAAATAAATCCATAGAAGGAAAGTGTATGAGAGGAAATGTGAAATCAGAAGCTCAATAAAAGACTTGTAGAGTCCACACAGGTGACAAGGGCCTGAACTAGGGAAGGGACTGTGTGAGGGGACAGAAGGGGACATGTGCAAGAGGCATTGTGAGAATGACAAGTTTGGCAATAGATTTAAAATGTGGGCTGAGTATGAGTGAGGAAGGTGGTAAGTCTGGGTGACTTTGAGGATGGTGGTATCCCCTACAGTAATAGCAAAGGGTTTTTGGTGGGAAGGATACATTCCCCATGGAGGCCAGGGACAAGAGGCCCCAAGATGAGGTGGCATGGATGAGCTGCCACCACCTTAATAGAATAAATGCCCATATTTTCTGGGCTTCCAGGTCCACTGGACCATAGAGGCTGTTGTTGCCAAGCATGAGAAATGTTCCTATAAAAACATTTCTGAGTTCTGAGTTGCTTTTTCTTACCTTGTATTTTCTTAACCAACAGACAACCATGTCAACCTCTGTCATGGGAAGCTAAACACACATGCGGGGCATTGAAAGAGGGCCTTGTCCTCGGAAAGGTTAGGAAGCCCAGTCTTGGTCCAAGGTCTAGCTTTCCTCCCCAAACTGAGGCCCAAACTCAACGGACTAGTGAAAGGTTCCAAATGGTCTTTTGGACAGTGATCATGTAGAGGCACAGCTGCCAAAGCTTATCTTGGGAATGGGCCTCTTTGTCTGGCATCCTCAGCACCAGATGAAATGTTTATCTGGGATGAACTCCCTTCCATTTCTGAAGACAAAATTTCTTCTGGCTCCAGGTTCAGGGAGCATTCAAAGAAGAGAGGACAACCATCTGTTCTGGTGAACAGGAAGCTTCTATCGTCTGAACTGTCATGGCAGCTTGGGTCCAAGTCAGTCCATAAGCTGGCCTTTGAGCTGGCCTCCCCCAGAGTGTTGTATACACATCGTGTCATTGAATCTTCATGTGACCTTGATAGGTAAATGGTGAAGAGATTATTTTCACTATTCAACCGATGAGGAAACTGAGGGTAAGACAGTGAATTGTCCGTTGTTACCCTCCTAAGATGAATCAAAGACAGAGTCAATATAAATGGAATCGGCATTGCCCTGTGGTGTGATTTCAAGAGTACAGGAAAGTCCTTCTGATCCACTTCTCCCCAACTAACCCCATCAATAAAGCCTTCTCCTTCTTGCTGGGGTTTAAAATGCCACAAATAGAACCTTGTTTTCTGTGACTTGAGTTTTACTCCTATTAAATTGCAAATGAGAGAAAGAGTGGAAAGAGTGCAGGATTATGAGTTTGAAGGTGAGTTCTAATCTAAGCGGGGTCCCCAATTAGTTTGGGCAAATTGTTCACCTCCTTTAGACCTCAGTTTGCTTCTCTGTGAAAGGAAGGAGTTAGATTAGATCATCACTAAGGTCCCCACTAACTCTAGGTGTGGGACTTTCTAAAGATTTCTTATAGTCTTGTTTGATTTAGTTCATTCTAGGTTTTCTTAACAGAATGCTCACTAGAGAGAAGTCTAATAGGCACAAGCCAATCACACCACATTTGTAGAGATGCTTTCTATCCCAGCTGGAGTCTAACCGGCCTCTACTCCTCTGAGATCCCAGCGGCTGGGGACCTGTGCCAATTTCTGTCCGTTGCCTTCCATCATGATTTGCCTTGGGTTCAATGCTCTGGAGTTGTCCGACTTCTCAATAAGGGGATTAATCTCCTCAGTGATTCATTCCAGTGCTACCTTGGATTTCCAAGGAATGAACTACTTGTCCAATTGCTAATTATAGAAATGATTATGGGCTTAAATTCTAGGCTTTTCCCCATCTACAGGGGTGAGAGAGAGAAGTAAAAAGGGGCCCCAGTGTACAAAATACTAAAAACATACAAAGCCAATTCAAAGTTATTTGGTGAGGAGCTACTTGGCCTGCGGTATACAGAATTTTGTCTGAAGGAGATTAAGGGCTTTCAGTGACCTGAGAACTCAGTGTGAGTGGAATATAATGTCTCCCCCAAGAATTCATGTGATCTTGGCTTCCATTAGGAGGGGAGGTGGCAAGTTTCTTAGTGAAGTAGGAAGCAAGGTCCTCAGCACAGTGAGTGGACAGAGGGAATGGTGTGTAAGGCTTGAGGGGAGTCAAAAAGAAAAAGTCAAAGAGGAGAATAGGGAAGTGAATCAATTACTGTTTAACATTTTCAGTCATGTCCTACTCTCCGAGATCTCATGTGGAATTTTCTTGGTAAAGATACTGAAGTGCCTCACCATTTCCTTCACCAGTTCATTTTACAGATGAGGAAAATGAGGCAAATAGGATGAATAGCTTGCCCAAGGTCTCAAGTTAGTAAGTGTCTGAGACTGGATTTGAACTCCAGATGCTGGGCCTTCTAGATTCCAGACCCAATGCTCTGTGTGCTTTGGCACTAACTTCCCAGTGAATTAATTAGGGAACATGGACTCATTGCCTTGCTATGGTGAGGGCCCAGTTGAAATGACAGAGGCCATATAGTTGAAATAAACCTGAAAACAATATTCTCCACAACAGACCTGGCAAATAAAACTCTTGCTTTTGGTTGAAAACAGTGAGGCAGTCCATTCTATACTTGGATGGTTAAGAAGCCTGAAAGATTCTATTGATTGTCTGAACTGTTATGGCAGCTTGGGTCCAAGTACTCATGTCAGTCCATAATAAGAGAATGAACTGACCTCCCCAAGAGTGTTTTACATGCGCATCATGTCATTGAACGCAACTCTGACTGGTAAAACCTCAGTTTGACCATCTGTAACTTCTGTCCTCTGGGTCAAATCCAAGGGATCTCACCTCTCTTCTACTATTTTTGCCCAAACACTTTGTCTTTCCTTTGTCCTCTGTATCTTCTCTTCTCCCTCTCTTCCTCTCACATCACTCCGAGGTCTTCTGCCACCATTCCCCATTCTTCCCTCCCATCTCCTATCCATAGTGATTCCATTCCATCCCACCTTTTCCCAGTAACTGCTTCTTCCACCATCCCCACCCTCCCCTATTTCAGTCTCTCCCTGCCTCCAGGCTGCATCCCAGCTGTCTGCACCCATGCCAGAGGCTCCATCTTTAAACACCCCCCCCCCCTTATCTAACCATGCTCCTGGCTCTTTTCTTCTGTCTATCCTTGCTCCCTTTTCTGACTAATACTTTTCAAGAAAGTTTTTCCAATTGCTGTCTTCTCAATCACCCTCATTTTCATTACTCAAAGAAAACTTCCCTCTCCAAAGAGGTCCCCAAAGTCTCTTGATTGCTGAATTTAATGTCCCCTTCCCCTTTTTCATTATATTTCATTTGTGGGTGGTTTTTAAATTTACTTCTAGTGAGCCATAAAAGCAAAACCTTGAGAAGAAATCTGCATAATCTATACAAACCAATACTCCCTTTAGTCTCTATGTCCCAAATGGTGGGTCTCGGTCTCTGTGACAAGAGGAAGGAGATGTATGTCACCTTCTCTCCTCAACATCACGGCTGGTCATTGCTTGGAGCAGAGGTTGGGTTTTTCCTTTATTGGTCTCCCTTGCTCTCCTGCTTCTCTGTAGAGCACTTAACAGTCCATTTCAACATTTCTTATAGTGTCACACTGGTCTCTAATGGCCCACATCCAACCCTGACCCTTTGCTCTTCTTTTTCACAGACAACCAGATGGTGCAATGGAGAGGGTTCTGGGTATAGAGAAAAATTTTGTCTCTGACACTGGCTAACCGTATGACCTTGGGCAAGTCATTTATCCTGTCTGCCTCAATATCGTCCTCTGGAAAATGGGGATAATAATTGCACCTGCCTTCTCCAGTTGTTGTGAGGATCAAATGAGTGACTTTGTAAAACATGAAGAATTATATAAATGCTGGCTATTACTGTTATTATTGTTACCATCATTATTCCAGCAGAGTGGGCCAGCTTCATTTGTCCTGTGTTTGCTGGCCTGGCCGGGGGACCCTGATCTGGGGCATGCAGCAGTTCAGTCTTCCAACAGCCCCCTGAAGAATTCTTGAAACAGAAGGCCCTGGATCCCGGCCAGAGGGCATGCCAGCAGAAAAATATACAACATCAGCTAGGACAGACAGACCCCTCCATCCAGAGTCACCGAGATGAGAATAGTGTGGGGCTGTCCCTTTCCAGGAAGCTATCACCGCCAATGAACATTGCATTATCTTCAGGAATTATTTGCTATTTTTTATATGTGTTTTATAATTTTCTGGGGCCCAAGGAAGGATCTAATGAAATAACAGTCGCCAAGAGCGCACACACAGTAGGTGCTCCATATGTGTTAACAATTACTAGATAGGGGCTACTAGGTGGTATAGTGGATAGAGCACCTACCCTGGAGTTAGGAGGCCCTGAGTGCAAATCCAGCCTCAGACACTTAGTAATTACCTAGCTTTGGTAAGTCTTTGGACAAGTCACTACCATTGCCTTGAAAAAACAAAAACAAAAACAAAAACAAAACAATTATTAATAGGGACTGTTATTATTCCCATTTTTACACACACACAATAATTGAGGCCCAGAGAAGGTAAAATAATATTGCTAATAAAGGAAGTAGCCTGTCTTTCTAGGTGTGAGTTGAACTCAGGTCTTCCTGATTCCCATAAGATGGACAAAGTGGCAGATAAGTCTCTTAACCGCTTCCAGCCTCAGTTTCCCCATTTGCAAAATGGAGTTAATAGCACCTTTTTTCACAGGATTAAAATGAGCTAATGCATGGTTGGTGTCTTATACACCTTGGGACACTTTCCAATAATAATATTAATAACTAGCATTTATATCGATCACCTACTATGTGATGGGAACTGTTAATCACTTTAAAATATCTCATTTGATCCTATGTAAATGCACATTAGCAGTTACCCAAGTGTAACCCAGATGGGAAAGAATCCTGGCCTTGGAATCTAAGGGCCCAAGTTCCAGTCTCAGCTCTGTCCCAGACCTGCTGTGTGATCTTCAATCACTCCAGTTTCAAGGACTCAGTGTCCTCACCCCTAAATGTGGGAAAGAGCTGCAGTGATCTCTTGGGGTCTTTCTAACTCTCAATCTGAGGAACCCAGGAGGAGAGGCAAGAGTCTGCCCCTGGCCATCATGAAGGGAGCCTGAACCTGCAGAAGACAAGACTTTCATCAATAGTGATTAAAGCTGTTAATTGTCATAATTACAACAGAAAATATTCACAGGAATATATCTTTTAGAATGTTTCCTATGTGGCTTAGCCCTACCCGATCTAAAATTATATTATAAAGCATCAGTCATCAAAGCACCAGCGTTGAAGTCAGATCTGGGTTCAAACCAGGTCTCAGACACTTAACAATTACCTAGCTGTGTGGCCTGCTGCATGCCCCACTTAACCCCATTTGCCTTGCAAAAACCTAAAAAAAAAACTGTTTGGTAATGGCTAAGAAATAGAGTCATGGACCAGTGGAATAGACTAGGCGTAAAAGCAGGAGATGATTATAATAAGCTGCTGTTTGATAAACCCAAAGAGTTCAACTATTGGGATAAAAACTCTCTTTGATAAAAATTGCTGGGAAAATTAGAAGTTAGTATGGAAGAAACTTAGATTAGACCAACACCTCACACCCTTTACCAAGATAAGATCCAAATGGATACAGGATTTAGACATAAAAAATATTATTATAAGCAAACTAGGAGATCAAGGAGAAGTTTACCTGACAGATCTATGGAAAGCAGTTTATGACCAAGAAAGAAACGGAGAACATCATTAAAAACAAACTGGATAGTTTTGATAACATGAGATTTAAAAGCTTTTGTAGAGACAAAACCACTGAACCAAGATCAAAAGAAATGTAGTAAGTTGGGAAATAATTTTTACAACTAGTATTTCTGACAAAGGACTCATTTCTAAAATATACAGAAAACTGAGTCAAATTTGGAAAAAAAAAGCCATTTCCCAATTGACAAATGGCCAAAGGATATGCAAAGGCAATTTACAGACAAATCAAAGTGATTCATAGTCATATGAAAAAATTGCTCTAAATCATCACTTATGAGAGGAATGCAAAGTAAAGCATCTCTGAGGTACCACCTTACCCCTCTCAGACTGGCCAATATGACCAGAGAGGACAGTGATCAATGTTGGAAGGGAATGTGGGAAACCTGGGACACTAATGCATTGTTGGCGGAGCTGTGAACTCATCTAACCTTTCTGGAGAACAATCTGGAATTATGCCTAAAGGGCAATAAAAATGTGTAACCCCTTTGATCCAGCAATACCACTACTGGGTTTATCCCCTGAAAAGATCATGAAAAAGGGTAAAAACATCACTTGTACAAAAATATTCATAGCAGCCCTGTTTGTAGTGGCAAAGAAATGGAAATCAAGTAAATGTCCTTCAATTGGGGAATGGCTTAACAAACTGTGGTCTATGTATGTCATGGAACACTGTTGTTCTATTAGAAACCAGGAGGGATGGGAATTCAGGGAAGCCTGGAAGGATTTGGGTGAACTGATGCTGAGTGAGATGAGCAGAACCAGAAGAGCATTGTACACCCTAACAGCAACATGGGGGCAATGATCAACCTTGATGGACTTGCTCATTCCATCAGTGCAACATTCAGGGACAATTTGGGGCTGCCTGAGATGGAGAATACCATCTGTATCCAGAGAAAGAACTGTGGAGATTGAACAAAAACCAAGGACTATTATCTTTAATTTAAGGAAAAAACCATTATCTTATTATGTAATTTTGCTATCTCTTATACATTATTTTTCTTCCTTAAAGATATGACTCCTCTCTCATCACATTCAACTGAGATCAATGTATACCATGGAAACATTGTGAAGACTTGGGGGGGGGGGGGTAAGGGAAGGAAGATTAGGGAAAAATTGTACAACTCAAAATAAATAAAATAAAATAAATTTTTTTAAAAAAAGAATGTTTCTTACATCATATCTCCTCACGTGGGAGTCAGGGAAACATTGATGGCACACATGGAGTCTTCAACCAAGAATCCTCTTCTAATCCTGCCTGCAGTACTTGCTGGCTGAGTGACCCTTGGCAAGTCACTTGGCCCCCCTGAGCCTTGGTTTTCCTCATCTATACAATGGGAATAATTATCTCTGCTTAATATACCTCATAGTAATTGTGGGGAAATCATGGTGGTAATAGGACTTTATCTCTATGGACAAATATACACATTCATTCCTTCAACAAGTCCCAACTAGGTGCCTGCCCCCTCAGGGCTCTTGCCTGCCAACCTGGGCACATTTCTTCTATCTTTCTCTGATACACACCCTTTCCATTAGCATTGTGCAATGAGATTCTAGACTTGTCTGCAGAAGGCAAGCATCCATCTGCACCAAACACCAAATGAATTAGAATGGGTAAAAGATGACCTAACTGTATTGTTTTTTTCAAATTTAGGTTCTCATGCTGAATCTGGTCATGGACAAGGAGTTTCATCTCAGCTAGATGAAGTTCTGGTAACTGTAAAATGAGGCTTTTAAGATCTGCAGTACTTTCTTCACAGGGGGATCCAATGAGATAGAAATGAATGAATGAAAGAAACCTCATCTATTAAATGCTTCCTAGGAGCCTGGCTGGTCATTAAGGACACATGCAGTCACTCTAAGGAAGACAACACCTGAGGGAGAGAAAACTTGGGAAGAAAGGTAGGATCTGAGGAGTCACAAAGAGGGTGAGTTGAACCCCAAGACAGAGAATGCCCTTGCTAGGGGCAAAGGGATTAATTTGATAAAAGAGGGGACAATGTGGGAAATGTCCAGAGGAAGAGGATGGCACCCTCTGCACAGGGAGAGACTTGAGCTGAGTTTGAAGAAGCCAGAGAAGAAAGGAAGCAAGGGTATGGACAACCAGAATAAAATGTACAGAGCAGGGAGATGGGCCCAGTGTGGGAAGAGTCCAGGAATGCCCATGTCATTGGATCATGGAGTAGGCAGAGGAGCCTAGGATGGTAGAAAGGGAGCAGGTTATAAAGGGTTTTAAATGGCCGAGAATCATACATTTCACTCTGGAGACAAAAGGGAGACACAGACATTTGCTGGGGAGTGGGGAGGGATGTATGATCAGAATTATGCTTTAAGAAAATGAGGAGTAGGAAATAATCTGGAGTGAGGAAAGATGGTGGCATGGAGTCCATCCAGTGGGCCAGAGAGATAGTCTAGGAAATGATGATGAGGCTTTCACCAGAGTGGAGACATAATTGGAAATTCTAAAGGTAGGAATGGCAAGCCTTGGCAATAGGTTGAATATGAGGCAAAAGTGTGAGTTAAGGGGGCAGCTAGGTGGTGCAGTGGACAGAACACAGGCCCTGGAATCAGGAGGACCTGACATTTAATAATTGCCTAGCTGCATGACCTTGGACAAGTCACTTAACCACATTGCCTTAAATAAATAATTGTTTTTAAAGTGTGAGTTAAGAAGAAGAGAGATTGCAAGCCTGGGTGACTGCCAGGTAGTGCCCTCAACAGCAACAGGAAAATAGAACGACTTGAGGGAAATAAAGTGAATTCTCTCTGAGATATTTTGTGTTTGAGGTAACAGGAAACTCAGGTTGAAGTATCAAAAGGCATTGGGTGATACACAAGTTTTTGTCAGAAAACAGATTAGGACTGGATAAAGAGCTAGAGAATCTTCTGTGATGAAGAGAATGATTAAGCCCCTAAGAGCTGGTGAGATCACCACAAAAGAACTATCAAGAGACAAGAAAAGAAAGCCCGGGACAGCCTTGGGGACACCCTCACTAGAAAACAAGGCCTAGAGAGCCCAACTAGCGGAATAGAGGAGTAGACAGGTAGAGGTCTAAAGCAATTTCAGGAAAATCAAGAGAGGAGAGAAGATGCAGAAGGCGGGGGGCACTGACAGTGTCTACGATTGTAGATACATCAAGAAGGATGGATATAGAGAAAAGTCAATGAAATTGGACAATTAAGAGATCACTGGTAACTTGGGAGACAGCAGATTCAGTTGAATGATGAGGTCCATAGTCATATGGAAGAGAATTGAGAAAAAGTGAAAAAGAAGGAAGTAGAGGCAGGGAGGTTCGTTGACTTTCTTGAGGAGTTTAACCATGAAAGGAAGGAGAGTAATAGGGATAATAAATTTCAAGGACAATAAAATGAAGTTAGATTTTTTTTTATTTTTAAGGATGGGGGAAATATGGAAGTATTTGTAGTACAAAAATGAGTGAAAGAAATAATGTTAATGAAAGAAAAGAAAGGAAATGGATCAGGAGCTACTAAGTTGTTAAGAGATGATCTATGACCATGAAGTTTTCATTGGCTGTCCATGCTTGGAACACCCTCCTTCCTTTTCTCTAACCCCTGGCTTCCCTGGCCTCCTTCAATTCTCAAATAAAGTCCTACCTTCTACCTTTTCCCATGCTTTGGGAGGGCTTTGCTCCCAAAGTTTGTCTCCTGCATTAAACTTGGAGCTTCTTGAAGGGAAGAGCTACATGGATTTTTCTTTTTCTTTCCTTATATCCCCAGAGCTTAGTCCAGTGTCTGGCACAAACACAGTAGGGGCTTAATTAATGCTAGTTGACTGATTGACTGAGAATGTTTGGAAGGTAAGAGATAAATGGCCGCAAGTAGTCCAGAACCCAAAGCTTAAGAACCTCAATCAACCTGGAGAAAAGAGAGAATTCTCCAACTATTCTGGAGAGCAATTTGGAATTATGTCCAAAGGGCAATCAAAAGAGGCATACCCTTTGATCCAACAATACCACTACTGGGTCTATATCCTGAAGAGATCATGAAAAAGGGTTAAAAATATATATACAGCAGACCTTTTTGTAGAGGCAAAGTATTGGAAATTGAGGGAATGCCCATCAATAGGGGAATGGTTGAACAAACTGGGGTGCATGAATGTGATGGAACATTCAGCAATACAATAATCGAAGACAATTCTAAAAGACTTCTGATGAAAATGCTATTCATATCCAGAGAAGGAACTGTGGAGTTTAAATGCAGACCAAAGTTTATTATCTTCAATTCTTTAAAGTTGTCTTATCTCTTATGTTATTTTTTTCTCTCTAATATCTTCTTTCTTCCACTTGAATTTGATTCTTCTCTCACAAGATGATCAGTAGGAATCCATTGTTTGGCATGGTTATAAATGCAGAACCTAGATCAGCTTACTTTCTGTGAGGGGGAGGAGGAGGGAAGCAAGAAAGGAAGACAAATTCTAAAATTCAAAAGAAGTTTTTTAAAAAAGGAGGGAATTCTGCAGTGATCCCACTGAAAGTGTGATGTTTGTGCTTAAGTCACAGGAAATGACACTCAGATCTCTCTTCCAAGTATAATCTGCTCTTTTAAAAGAAAAGGAAGGGGGAAGCTAGGTGGTAAAGTGGATAGAGCACCAGCCCTGGAGTCAAGAGGACCTGAATTCAGACACTTAGGCGTGACCTTGGGCAAGTCACTTAACCATGTTGCCATGCCCCCCCCAAAAAAAAACTAAAAGAAAGGGAAGATGCACAAGATGCATCTATCCTTCTCAGGAACTCCATCACTGTCTCTTCCTCCTTCTGTTTCTTCTTCACCTTCCTCTTCCTCCTACTTCTTCATCTCCTCCTCCTCTTCCTCACCATCATCTTTCTCCTCCTCTTTCTCCATCTCCTTCTTCATCTCCTCCTTCTCCTCTTCCTCATCATTACTGTCCTCCTGCTCCTGTTCATCCTTCATTTTTCCTTCGGCTCTTTCATCTTCTTCATCATGCTTCTGCTCCTTCTTCCCCCCCCCCCCTTCCCCTTGGAGTGAATCATTCTTGCATCTCTTTTGTGAAGAGATGGCTAGGGAGACAGCCCCCCCATCATGACTGATAAAAAAACAAAGGAAGGAGTCCAGACTGAAACCCCACCCACATTAATTTGAAGGTGGCAAGGCAGGGTGGGTCAGTGGTACAATTGAAGATGAAGAAGCACATCACAGTAAACTAATGAAAGCCTATCTGTGAATGATAGGGTTGGTCAATGAGGCAGATCAGATTTCAATTTGATGGGCAACCAATCAATGAAGTAGGCACGCCTGCAGAGTTAGAAATGGAGGATGGAGACAGAATGGATATATTCTAACAGTAGCCAGGAGACATCTACTAAAAAGAGACCTACAATTCTACTCCAGAACTATGCCTCCAAGGAAAACAATCCATTCACAATTAGAAAACCAAGATTGGGCTCATTCATATCTTGACTTCTGCATCATAGTTCTTCCACTTCTTTAACTCCTTTCCCTGTTCCTTTCTTGTACATGAAGTAACTGGTATATGTGCACAGAAATAATGCGTGTTTTTTTTTTTTTTACTAAATGATGGATAGAATGTTTTGATCAACATCAAATGGAGATGAGAAGGGGAAACAACAAACTGGTTCTGTCAAAATAGCCCTTTTCTCCATTTGTGGCATGGTCCATCAACTTTTAACTTTATATTCCAGTCAATTATATTACTCTCACTATTAACAACAACCACCAAAACCGATAGTTGGTTTGATTGGGTAATTTCAATGTTTTTCTTCTATCATTGTAATGCCAAGGATAATTTAATAACTTTTTTGTATATAGCTGTTACATGTCAGGCAATTTCTGTCTCTCAGTAAGGATAAATTCATATCAAGAAATTAATCCTAGATAATTTTCCATTCAAGTCAACGATGTTGTTTAAATAAACTTCTTGTTTAAAATTTTTTTTAGGTTTTTGCAAGGCAAATGGGGTTAAGTGGCTTGCCCAAGGCCACACAGCAAGGTAGTTAACTTCTTGTTTAAAATTTAAAAAAAAAAACAGAAAAGAAACTCATTCAAATCCCAAGTTATCTGAGAAATTCTAAAATAAACTAAGTAACTGAAAATGGAAGTAGAATTTCAATGGGAAAGAAAAGGGATCTGAAGTGGCCAAAATGTGACCTTTGGAATCATCACAAAGAGTGAGAGAACATCATATGAAAAGGAAAATAGGAAGAAGAAATTCAACTGTTTACACAGAGCTAAGAAATAAACAAATAGAAAAACAAATTTGAGGTTGCTCCTGAAAAGGAGGGAGCTAGATATACTGAGGAGGAAGTGATGGCAGTTCTTCCAAAGATTGGTTTAAAAAGTAATAATCTATGATAACATCGAAATAAAAAACAATATGGTAAAAGTATGGGAGGAAGAGGAGGCTGATGGCAGCTGATGAGCTCCTGCTCAGAGAAAGAAGACAGTTGTTTGTCGACCTGATACCAACAGCATCAAAGTCAGCGTCCATAGACATGTCAACCAGAGAGCTGTCCCTCCTTCTGGGGCCTCAGACAGACACACGCTATCCTGCCAGGAAGACACTAGTTGATGTTGCCAATGATTATGACACCAGAGGGACCCTCGGCAGCTTTTCCTCATTCCTCAATAGAAAGCAGAAGACACCAAAGAGAAAACCTGATTGAGAAAGTGAAGAGTTGTAAAGGTGATGACTTCTGAGAATGGGATTCTGTTTTCTGAGATAAAGTTCAGGAATGAGGGGTTCCTGGGCCTGGAATGAGCTGATAAGAAAGCATTTGCCTGGAGCCTTGCAGAATTAATCAAAAGAATTTTTTAAAAAAGTAGGGAAGGGAGAAGTCCAGCTTCCTGAAAATATCAGTAAGATACTATAGAAAAGGGACAGCTAGGTGGAACAGTGGATAGAGTACCAGCCCTGAAGTCTGGAGGACCTGAGTCCATCCAGCCTGAGACATTTAATAATTGTCTAGCTGTGTGACCTTGGACAAGTCATTTAACCCCATTGCCTTAAATAAATAAAAAAATGTTTAAAGGTACTATGGAGGAGCAGCTAGGTGGCACAGTGGATAGAGCACCAGCCCTGGAGTCAGGAGGACCTGCATTCAAATCGAGCCTCAGACACTTAATAATTACCTAAGCTGCGTGGCCTTGGGCAAGCCACTTAACCCTATTTGCCTTGCAAAAAAAAGAAAAAGGTGCTATAGAAAGTTGTGTCAAAAAAGGAAGAAGAGCAGCTGGGAAGCTGAAGATAGCAATCAAACCCAGGGCCAGTGTCTAAACACAGGTGCCCAGAATGAAGGCATTAAGCAAAACAGAAAACAAGGAACAAACAAGCCTGGAAACTGTATTGCTGGGAGGTAAATTTGACCTCAAAGGTATCTCTGCAGCCTGGTGGGATGAAAACCTGGCTGTCCTGTATCTCCAGATACTTTTATCTTACTCTAGGGCTGGGGGGGGGGGGGGGGGGGGGGGGGGGGGGGAGTGGAACAATATTGTAAACAGAAAAATAGGTTTGTATGAAAGGTCTCAAAATAAGATGGGAAAACCAGGGGACAAACTGTTGGGGAAAATTTCAAAGGAGAATAATTAGAGAATTCTACAGATGAGCTGGAAAGAAAAAACAAAGAAATGAGGGATTTGGGAAAGAGATCTTGAACTGGCAGAGATGTGATATAGTACAGACAGAGATATCAATTATCTAAGCATCTTCTATAGTAATGATAGAGGTTTGAAGTCACCTAGATGCCACTGTTAAGTCTCTCTATCCCCTCCATCTCTGTCTGTCTCTGTCTCTCTGTCTCTCTCTCTCTGTCTCTCTCTCTGTCTGTCTCTCTCTCTGTTTCTGTCTCTTTCAATCCAATCTACAGTCAAGTCCTCTTCATTTTTAACCTTTATTACTATCTCTCCCATGCACCCTCTTCTCTCCTCTGATACTTCCATCAACCCAGTGCAGACTGTCATCACCTCATGCCCAGACTCTTATGGGGGGAGGGGCAGTGGTGGGACCCTCCTACCCCAGTCTCTCTGCACTCTTGTCCATCTTCCACTCAACTGTCAAACTGATCTTCACAGTAGAAGTTGGACCATGTCACCTCCCTATTCAATCTCTCCAGGTTCAAATATAAAGTGTCCATTTGGCATTGAAAATACACTTCATCCCCTGGACCCTTCCTTGCCTTCCCAGCCTCCTTGCACATTACTGGTCCCCACATTCTCTACACTCCAGGATCACTGACCTCCTAGACATTCCATCTCCTGCCTCCAGACATCTCCACCAGCTGTGCCTCATGCTCTTTCTCCTCCTCCTCCCCTCCCAACTTCCTTAGCTTCCTTCTATTCTCCCATCAATTCTAAGGTTCTTCCATAAGCCCTTCAGGGTGTGCTGGTAGCTTCTTCTGGTGCCCCTTTGAGCGCGTCCTCTGTGTGAGTTCTCCATTGAATAGTCTCCTTGGCAAGTGTATGTCTAGCATTCTAACAATGTGTCCAGCCCATTGTAGGTGCCCTCTGTGGTGATGTTGGAATGCTCAGAAGTTTAGCTCAGAAAAGGACCTCACTGTCTGGGATCTTCTCCTGCCAGGTGGTCTTCAGAACCTTCCTAAGACAATTTCAATGGAAGTGATTCTGTTTCCTGACATGGTGCTGGTAGACTGTCCAGATCTCACAGGCTTCCAGCAGTGAGGCCAGCACAGTGGTTCTGTAGACCTTCAGTTTGGTGGTCAGTCTACTACCTATTGTCTTTCACACTTTCTTTTGGAGCCTCCAAAATACTGAGCTCTGGCAATGTGAGTGTCAACCTCAATGTCAATGTGGAACTCCCTCCAATTGACACTGCCAAGGGAAATGAACTTGTCCACAGTACTCAACTTCTCCATTTGCTGTCACTGATGTTTCCACATATGGATGCTGTGGTCCTGGCTGACGGAGCACCTGGGTTTTCTTGGTATTCATTATTAGACCAAAATGCGCACAAGCAGCAGAGAGCTAATCCATATTTTGTTGCATCTCAGCTTCAGAGACTGCATTGAGGGAACCACCATATGCAAACAGAAGATCCTGCACCAACCCTTCCTCCACTTTGGTCTTGGTTTGTGGTCTTTTCAAGTTAAAGAATATGCCATCAGTGCGGTAGCTGACCTTGAGACCATGTTCATCCTCAGTGAAGGCGTTTGGTGGCTGAAAACATCATCCTAAAAAGCATGGGAGCAAGGACACAGCCTTACTTCACTTCATTGGTGACTAGGAAATCTTGAGAGCACTCTCCAGAACTCAGGTGTACGTGCTGTCATGGAACTGATGTACAATTCTGATGAACTTCTCCAGGCAACCAAATTTGATCGAATTTTCCATAAGCCCTCACAACTGATGCTATCAAAGGCCTTGGTCAGATCCACAAATATTGAAGACAGACCTCTTTTCTATTTCTGTCATTTCTCCTGTTGGGCAGCAAACATCATATTGATTGTTTCTTGACCCTTTTTGAAGCCACATTGGCTCTCAGGGAGGTGACCATCTTCCAAGTGAAAGATCAACCTATTGAGAAAGACTGGCAAGAATCTTACCAGCAATGACTCCTGTGATTGTCACAGGACATTCTATAGTGATACAGAAAGGAGGGAAGGAAGGAAGGAAGGAAGGAAGGAAGGAAGGAAGGAAGGAAGGAAGGAAGGAGTGAGATATTTTGAAAAATGCATGGAAACGAAAAAGAGCTTCAGAAGGGAGCACAGACTAGCAGACTAGCACATTGAAAGTAAAGGCTGAATATCCCCTACAATTTGTCAAAGCTGGCCTGTCAAAGCCAGTCTTGCTTCCAAAGTGTCTCCCAGAACTTAACATAATGCTCTCAAGTTGGCCTGAGTGGCTCCAGGGCAGAGATCATCCAGGCTGAGGGCAGAGGATCCTACTGGTCCCCGCAGAAGGACGGGGATCAGTTATTGCATGGGCTCCACTGGCCTAGAGCTCATAGGCTTGTGGGATAGAAGGGAGGCAAGCAGACATATGGGTAATTCTGCTGCGCAGTGAAGGCACTAGTGAAATTCAAGAAGTACTGGGTGAGATCCAGTTTGGACACTGCTTACTAAGGGAAAGGAGGGGTCAGAGAGGAGAATCCATACAGGCTTCATAGAGAAAGGGACCTTCCCTTAAAGCCTTGGTAGAAATTCGACAGGTGTAGAGAAGGAGGTTGAAAAGGGACAGCTTCGGACTGGACTTTAAGAAGGAGTGAAGTGCGGTGTGCAATAGACCAGTATAGTTACAGCACTAAGTGGACAGAAGAAGGCCGTGAAAGTAAATAGAGGATAGCACCCAAAAGGCAAACTTCTTTTGGTCAGGGGTCAAGCAAATTCTAAAAATGAGGAAAAAAAGGAAAGAAGGAGAGAGAAGATGAGGAAAGAAGGGAGGAAAGAACAGTACAAAGGAAAAGGGAAGAAGACTCCCAACTTTCCTTCCTCAAAGTCAAGAGCATCTCCTATTTTCCTGTAATAGCTAGCATATACAATGTCTAAAGACTTTTTTCCAAAGCCCTTTGGAAATATCACCGCCATTTGTCTTCACAGGAACCCTGAGAGATGGTGGTTATTGTTGAGTGCTGTTATATTCCCATTATACAGTTGAGAAAACTGAGGCCCAAAAGTTTAAGTTATGCCCAGAGCATACAATTAGTATCTGAGGTTGTATTTGAACTCAGATCTTCCAGAATTCTACCAACCTGCCACCCAGATACCTTAGCATTTCTCCCTTCACTCACTCTCAAACCCCATAATATTTCTCCTTCTCATACACATTTGCCAAATACACACCTAAAACTCCATCAGCCCCATCACCTTGAGACTTATCCTCCAAAAAATAAGATCCCTGAGTCATATATCTATGTGGGGGAGGGACAGCCATCCTCCTGTCCATCCTCCACTCAGCTGCCAAAGGAATAGTACTAAGGGGCACCCTGACCAGCCCCAGCCCCAAGCAATAAATCCCAGTGACTCCCCATCCCCTGCAGAATCAAGTACAACACCCTCTCTTTGCCTGCTGAAACCCTTCACAACATGGCAATCCCTTTTGAACTTTCCATTTTTCTAGCACTTTCCATCTAGATCCTTGCTGTTTCCCCCACACAAACCTCTTCCTCATCCATGCCCAGAATGCTCTTCTTCCTGCCTTCTTTCAGACTCCTTCCTGTCGAGTCATGTCTGTCTTCCCCACTGCTGGTGCCTTCACTTGGAGTTGACCTGCCAACTGGCCTCTCTATGGCTCAAACTCCTTATTTGTCATTAAAATAATTTATACTTGCTGATGGGCTCAGCCTAAGATCTGAAATAAAGCAGGAGCTTACTAAATGTGGACTGACAGGCTGACTCTAGGTGAGCGAGACCAAAGCAGCCACTGAGGAAGAAACCAGACCACGGGAAGATCCCTAGAGGGAGAGTCAGGAGGACCGGCATCCCACTCTGCCTAGCAACATGCGGCTGAGCCCGCAAGCCCTTCTCTGTCTCAGTTTCCAAATCTATAAAATGGGAGCAATAATAATACCCCCAGAGGGGAACTGGGATGCTCCGATGAGCTAAAATATTTTGTGAACCTTAAAGAAGGCCGGTCCCTGGTAGCTCTGGATAACCTTGCTTGGGCTTGAACGAATGACTGAATGAAGGAATGCACAATCATTACATGTTGACCATATGTCAAGCAAGATAGTCCCTCCTCACAAGGAGCTCACAGCCCATTAGGGGAGAAGGCGTATCTAGAGATTCAGCTGCCAGTCCAGTGGAAAGGTCCCAAGATTCTTAGAGTCCAGTGGCAAAGCAGATGGCAATATTCGGTCACAGCATTTCCAAAGATAGAACACTTAGGAATCTTTATGGATGGAAAGCTCAATGTGAATTATTGGTGTGATTTGCTGGGCAGGGAAATAATGGAGTCTGGGGATTATTCTGCTCAGGTCCGATCAGAAGGACTGGGATGTGGCATTCCCTTCTGAGTAGCCCATTGAGAATAGACATTGATAACCTAGAACTCAATTTGGGAAGAAGAGCAGCATGGAGTTGTACAATGCCAGGTTGGGTTTTCTATAAGAGAAGGCCAGAGAGGGGACAGCCAGGTCCACAAGTCTCGCACAGAAGGGGTTAGACAAGTGGATCTTGACCTCAGAGGCAGAAGTGGGAACAGGGGTGGAAAGAAGGAAACTTAGCCTTGATACCAGAAGAACCTTAGGAGTACTTTAGGTTGTCCATAATTAAAATGGGCTACCTCTAGAGGTAGTGAGCTCCCCATTCCTGAAAGGCTTCAAGACAAGATTAGATGACCAGGAAGGTTGTGAGGAAAAAGACATTCTGTTGCAGGTCCTGGGAACCCACATGACCACATAGAGCCTTTATGGCAGCACTGAGATGTTGTGACATTAACTTGATCCTGCAAGAGTGGTGTGTCAGAAAGAACTGGAAATTGAGGAGATGCCATCAACTGGGGAATGGCTGAATAAGTTGTGGTATATGAACGTTATGGAATACTAATGTTCTATAAGAAACCAAGAGTGTTTGGACTCTAGAAAAGTGTGAGATGAATTCTAGGAACTGATGCTGAGTGAAGGGAGCAGAACCAAGAGAACCTTGTGCACATTAATAACAACATTGTGAGTTGATCAACCTTGATGGATGCAGCTCCTCTTAGAAGTTCAGAGAGCTGGGACAACCCTAGGAGACCAGCTAAGGACAATACTGCCCCCCTCCAGAGGAAGAAAAACAAAACAAAACAAAAACCATAGAATCTGAATGAACACCACTTTCACTTTTTTTAAAGGTTTTTGCAAGGCAAATGGGGCTAAGTGGCTTGCCCAAGGCCACACAGCTAGGTCATTATTAAGTGTCTGAGGCTGGATTTGAACTCAGGTCCTCCTGACTCCTGGACCTGTGCTCTATCCACTGTGCCACCTAGCCGCCCCATATTCACTTTTGAAAAAATTTCTCTTTTGTATTTCTTTCCTATCTCATGGTTTTCATTCTTTTCCCTTGATCCTAATTCCTCACACCAAACATGACTAATCTGTAAATATGTGAAACACAAATGTGTATATAAAACATTCACTTGACTCTGAGGGGAGGAGGAAGGAACTTATCTAACTTAGAAATTTGCATATGTATGTGGATGAAGTTGAAAAACTTTTATAAACATGTAATTGGAAAAATGAATAAAAATATCAATTTTTAAACAAGAGTGGTATGCCAGGCTTAAAACAAGTGAGAAAACTGAGGTTGATAGAGGTGAAATGCTCCGGTTACACAACCAGAAAGAGTCTGAGCCTGGATGCTACCAGAGGTCTCTGGGTCTTGGGACCATTATTCTCCAGTCTCTACCAGGCTTTTTCCCCCTTCTTCCTTGAACAAAGACCTTGAGTCACTTATCACTGGTCTTTTCTGGCTTTGCAACAACCCCAAGGGTCAGTTTGCTTTGCTAAATCCTATGTTCTGTCTCTTTCATGACCTTTGCCTGTTATACCTCCTCTTCTCGTTATCATTTTGATTCCCACCTGACCTGAACTGCAAGGCAAAGGAACAGACCAAAACCCTTGAGACACCCCCGCTAGGATTCCCTCCATATACCTGGAGGTTAAATGACCTTTTTTCCTTCCCAATTTTTTGTTTCCAGAAATATCTCCTCCTCCCCAAGGAGTTGGAGGCAATGAGGTAATGCAGAGGGACCAGAGCTCCTTTAAATAGGAGTGATTTCTCTCTGTCAAACACTGCTCAGTCTGGCTTCCCACTAAACCTTACTAAAGGTCTGAAAAAAGTCTGAAACACGTTGAAGGTGCTCTTGGTTCTCTCTGTCTTCATGACTCTGGCTCTGGTCCACTCAACAGACCAAGGTAAGCTGAGGGTGCCGTCTTGGAAAGCTCTGCATTGTTGTGAAGGTGGTGATTTGGAAAGAGCCTTCTAGTGGGATTGATGATGGGTTGAGGGCTGGTATCTACTTTCCCTGTTTCCACCCCTCCCCATAGGATTTGCAACCCAGTGGATTTTTATAACTAAGAATGGAAATCTACAGTTGTAAATAGTTTGCCAGATGGGTAGATGTGAGCAAAGAAAAGCCAAGAACAGTGGTGAGGCCGGAGTCACCCATCGTGGTTGGGCCATGATGCTCTTCTACTTTGTGTCTCAATCCATGAAAACTCTCACCAAGGAGCAGAATGACAATGCAAAATCTAGTCAGAGTGCCCTTGGTAACAAGAGACCATAGACTGTGGTGTGGGATGGAACCTTGCAGATTCTGATTCCAACCCCCTCATTTTATGAGTGAGAGCCCTGAGGTCTCAAGCAGGGCAAGGACTCATCCAAAGTCATCTAGGGACTCAATCAGCAGAGCTGGAATTGAACTCAGGGACTTGGGGAATTCTCACTCAACTAGTCATTTCTTTTTTCTTTTTTTTTTTTTTTAGAATTTTTGCAAGGCAAATGGGGTTAAGTGGCTTGCCCAAGGCCACACAGCTAGGTAATTATTAAGTGTCTGAGACCAGATTTGAACCCAGGTTCTCCTGACTCCAAGGCTGGTGCTTTATCCATTATGCCACCTAGCCGCCCCAATCATTTCTTTTATTCAATAAATTGGCTTGGGGAAAGGGCATAGAGCCAAGGGAATGGAGGAAAAGAGGACTATGTTCTGTTTTTATTATCCAGAAGACTATATGGACTGTGGGTCTGGGTACTTTACCAACCCAACTACAGAGAAACCATCTACTTATACACCTGGGAAGGTTCCAGAAACCAAAAACCTTGAGGAGTCCACAGAGGGATCTAATGAGGAGCCCAGTGAGGAGACCAATGAAGAGACCAGTGGGGAGTCCGATGATCAGCCTAGTGAGGAGTCCAATGTTCAACCCAATGAGGAGCCCATTGAAGACCCCATTGAGGTAGAATCTGAGGAAACTAACCTGGGGCCAGTGGAAGAAATCATTTCAGATATCCTGGGAATCATTTTTGAAGTAGCAATTGCAGAAGCTGGTAAGAGAAAGCCCCAGGATGCCCCATCCTCTACTCATTCACATCTGATGGGGAGGGAGGGAAGGACCATTAGAAACAGACAGTGTGAAGTGTCACAGAACTGGTTTAAAAGTGAACATTCTCAGCTCAAGCTACATTTCTTCCAACTACTAGCTAGGTGACCTTGAGCAAGTCACTCACACTCTCTAAGCCTCAAATTTTTCATCTGCAACATGAGGCAAAATAAAGAGCACACCTTGAAGCTCAACCTGGAGTCAGAACACTTGGTTTTGAAGGCCACCTTAGAAAACTTCTAATGTGATCTTGGGGAAATTTCCTGACTTTTCAGTATCTCGGTTTCCTGATCTGTAAAATGAGGATGATAATGCCTTCTGCTACTTGGCTCACCTACTATTTGAGACTCAAATGAACATATGAAAAGTGACTTGTGGGGCAGTTAGGTGGCACAGTGGATAGAGCACTGGCCCTGGAGTCCAGGGGACTTGAGTTCAAATTCTGCCACAGACACTTAAGAATTACTTAATGGTGTGACCTTGGGCAAGTCACTTAACCCCATTGCCTTGCAAGAAAGAAAAGAAAAGTGATTTACACACTTTGAAAAGTTCCATGCATATAAGTAATTGTTTTGAAGAAGGTGGGTGGAGTGGTTAGGGATGTAGGTGCCAAGAAATGAAGAAGAGCCAAAACCAAATTGCATTTCCTTTTATGATTGGTTGTTTGATCCCAGGCAAGTCACTTACCTCTCTAAGCCTGAATTTCTTATCTAGAAAACCTGGATAATGAGAAGCCCTAGTGCAGAGAATCTCTGTGAGGATTGTAGAGAACTGGCCAAATCCTTTAGAAAGCAGCCATGAAGCCCAAGTGCTTAGCACTAGGAATCCCCCAGAAATTATTAGGCACCTACTGTGGACCAAGCAGTGCCCTGGAGGTAAGGGGAGGGGAGGGAAGATTCTATCTCCCTCATTTGTGCTGAGGAAAGGAAAGAGTCTATAAGGCAGGTAAAATAAACCAGCAAGCTCCCAGTTCCCTTCCTAGGGATTTCCAAACTGGAATGCTCAGGAATCTGGGAGCCTGCTCAGGAGGAGAAGTGGGCACAGTGTGGCTCTGGTGTTCAATGACAGAAATCATCCTGTATTGGAAGGGTTGTGCCAAGGAAGGAGAATCAGGAAAGGAAGTCCAGAGAGGCAGGCTCAGGCTGGATGTGAGGGGCAAGGTCCTCCCAAAGAGAGGGTATGATGAGTGAGAGACAGAGACAGAAACACAGAGACATACACGGGGTGGGAAGGGGAAGAGAGAAAGAGACAGAGAGAGAGAAACCAAGGCAGAAACAGAGATAAGGAGAGAGTCAGGGGCCAGGGGAGAGAGAATAGAGGGATGAGGTAGAGGGGGGAGAGAGAGAGAGAGAGAGAGAGAGAGAGAGAGAGAGAGGCAGGCAGATAGAGAGATAATGAGCTCCCTGTCTTTGCAGGTATTGGTGGAGCATCTGGTAGGAAGTTAGCTAGTGATCAGGTAGGGAGGATTCTGGTTCAGGGCTGATGGGGTTGGGCTATTTCCCATTAGGAGAGACTGTAAATGACTCCAGGATGCCCACTTGGGTGGTTGCTTCTGAACTATGAGGTCCTGGAGATATGAGATAATCTAGGTGGAAAATGATAGGAGGAGGTAGCCCAAGGTATTTCATTAACCAGGTGAAATGAGTTTTGTTTTCTGCTCTGCCCTCACACAAAGCTCATCATTTTATCTTCCTCTTACAGCCTACGAATCCAGGGAGAGCCCCACTTTGGTCCAGGCTCTCATCAGAGAAGCACATTTATTAACTGGGGACCAGGGACAAAGAGGTCCATCTAGTTGAAAAGGGAATGGTCAAAGCTCTGCATGTGGGAATGGCTTAGAGCTGATCAGCCCATTTCCCAGATGTGTGTGTGGGGGGGGAGAAGCTGGATGAGAAAAACTGACTCCCCCCTACTCAGGGGACATTACTGACTTCTCTCTGTTAGCTCTACAAAGGATGCACTTTTTTTTAGCTCTGCCTTAGAACAATAAACTACATACATTGAACCTCCCTTACCATTGATGTGACTTGTTAATGGATGTGTGTGTGCGGGGAGGGGAATACACAAATCCTGAGCTTCTGCCTCACCCTCTCAGAGGACTGTGAGTTGGACAAGCTCCTTGCCACAAGAGAGTAAGGAGGTAGACCAGAAGTGCCCAAGAGGAGATCTGAAGAGCTCCCCTGGTTGATCTTCAAACCAGTTGTCACAACCAACTACCTCAAGTTGGCCCACTCCGTTACAAGGAAGGAAGGGGGCATCACTTCAAATACAGTTGCCCTCTGACCAGGAGTATTGTGGCCAGTTCTGGACCAGACATTTTCTTTTGGTGGGGGGGATTGTTTTTTGTTTTTGTATTTTGCTTTTTTGCAGGGCAGTGGGGTTCAGTGACTTACCCAAGGTCACACAACTAGGCAATTATTACGTTTCTGAGGCCAGATTTGAACTCAGGTCCTCCTGACTCCAGAGTGGACAGAGGACTCTGTCCACTGCGCCACCTAGACTGTGCCACCTAGCCATCCAGACCAGACATCTTCTGAAAGGCACTGATACATAGGAGAACTCTGAGAGAAAGGCAAGGCAAGGCAAGCTAACAAGCATGGTATTCACTTTATTTATTATCTGCCTAGCATGTGCCAGGGGAAACCTGGGTAATGAATGGTCTCGAGATCATTCAAGGATCAGCTAAAGAAAATGGGATTGTTCAGGCTGAAGAATCAAAGGGACAATCTTAGCACATTGACTGCCACCTGGTAGGTGCTTGTTGAGGATTTATGGGCTGATTGATTGTTGGTAGCTGACTTCAAGTATTTGAAAGGCCATTGTGGGGGAAAGGTTCATTTCCAGAATCAAGAACCCAGAGCTACAGGGACAAATGGCAAAGAAGCAGATTCAGGAGGGAAGAAAGGACAGACTTGTTCCTCATCAGAAGTGACCACACTGGAGGCCCAGCTGTCTGCCTGGCTCTTTGTGAGGGGGACAGGGAGGAGGGCGCAACTTCGGGTCTATGTGGGCTCCATTGGCCTGGGAAGTGGGGGATTCTGAGACTTCCAAAATGAAAAAGGGGATCAACTCGCCACATCAGCAGATGCTGCAAAGTTAAACGAGATGGACACCAGTTGGGACAGGGGCCAGCTCCAGAAGGGTTGGACTGGGAAGAGAAGAGGGGTAAAGGCCAAGAAGCCACCATTTGAGAGGGTCCCTCTGCTCTAGCCTCACAAGAAAGAGCTGGAGAAGACAGAATCAGGTGCTGGCCCTCAAGTTGGATGAGCCCAGAATATGGCTTAGAGCCCAAACCTGAGCTCTGGGGCAAGAGCTTTTCCCAACAGAAGGTGGACTCCTCTTGGGCTGGCCTAGGATAGCCTAGAGGACACCAGCAGGTGCTTAATGTGTGTCCATTGCTAAAGTCCCATTGTTCTCTGCTGCAGTGACACAGCATGGGTGGTTCTGGGCTCCATTCTGTGAGTCTTCTTTAAAGGATCCAACAGGAGGAGAAGCCCAGATTCACTGAGCTCTTATCATATGTTGGATGCTGTGGTTGGTGCTGTGGGCTTTGCCATGGGCCAGGCGATGTGGGCACACCATTTACTATACAGCTGGCACTTAATTAGTGCTTCCTCCCTCCCTCACTGCCTAAATGCCAGCAAGGAGAGAGCCCCTGTGGAAAGAGAATAGAATAAATGGGGGTGGGGGAAAGATGGAAGGAAAGCTGAGACCCTCATCATCTCTTTTCTAGACTAAGGGATAAAAGGCTGGGTCTAGGGTCAGACAAACCCTAGTTCAAATCTATCCTTAGCCACTTATTGGCTGTGTGACCCTGAAAAAGTCATTTGATTTCAGTCTCCATTATCTCATTTGTAAAATGAGGGTAATAGCCCCTTTCTTAAAGAGCTGCTGAGAGGATCCAATGACATAACAATTGTAAAGTGAGTTGTAAACCTCAGGTGTATATATGATATAATATTAATATAAATATGTTTATCTTGTATATCCTCTCTAAGAGTATAAGAAATGTGGTATTCCCCAACTAGAAGGTAAGATCCTTGAAGGGAGGCACTGCACAAATTCAAACAGGATAGAATGGCGTCATCCATTTTACAGATGAGAAAAATGAGACCCCAGGAGATGAAGGGCACTGACAAACATGTCAGCAAAAATGAATGAGGCTATAATTCAAAATGCATTTTGCTGCTGAGCAGGATGTTTACTGAATTGTAATTGTTTAATTTTTTTTAACCAATTTCAATAATGTGTCTTTGAAAATAGCAGTGATTTTTCTTAAAAACTATATTTATGGGGTGGCTAGGTGGTGCAGTGGATAGAGCACCAGCCCTGGAGTCAGGAGGACCCGAGTTCAAATGTGACCTCAGACACTTAATAATGACCTAGCTGTGTGGCCTTGGGCAAGTCACTTAACTTCATTGCCTTGCAAAAACCTAAAAAAAACCCTATACTTATTATTCCTAATGAGAAAAGGAATAAACAAAGGGGAATTCTGATTACACTTTGGGTTAAACTGAGTTTAAGTTAAAATTGGAAGACATCCTCAATATTCGGATTAACCTGGAAAGCTGGGGTTTGCTTAAAGAAGATCCATCTATAAGCAGAGCCTCTTAGACCAAGCTGAGACTGCAGCAGCTAGAAGCAGCAAAAGCTTCAGGCACTTCTCTGACCAGTTGCCAAAGTTCTTTCCCATTCCTTCCATCCCGATTTTGGTTATTATTTTACCTACTTGGTTGGAGAAATCAGGACTTCTTCACTCAAGGTTTTTAAAACACATTTTCTTATGCTGTAGGACAAAGAGACTATAAAAAGATGTTTCTTCTTGGCTTTGTCCATGCCATGAGACCAACCCACCCACTTACTTTATTTACCTCTCTGAAAATAACAGAAAGGCTAGTCCTATATGGTTCTACCATGTCTAGACTGCATCAGTCAATGGATTGTGGAGCAGAGAAGACCCTTTAAGAGATGGCCAATAAGCAAATTAACCTCCACAGTGGGAATAAGAACAGAGAGAGTCTTAGCATCCTCAGGTCCCTTCACTGCCATTATTCAAAGCAAGATGGGGACTAGATTTGCATATTATAGAAAGTCAAATTTAGAGTCACAAAGGACAGAGGTGACATATAGTCCAAAAATCTTATTTTGATGATGAGGAAATTGAGACTCAGAAAGAGGATGCTTAAAGATGCAGAAGAAGAAAGGGACCAAGGCAGGATTAAAACTTGGGTCCTCTAATGTCAGATCCCTTGCACTAGGGTGCTATGATTACAACCATCTAGACCTAGTTCTCTGGGGCTGTTTTCAAAGAGCTATTACAGTGGGCACTAATGGCCACAAATTCATGATCCTTTAAAAGGGCCCTAAGTGGTAGAAGGAGCAGCTTGGCTAATTGTAGTTTAATCAAAACCTACTGGGAAAGAAAATGGACAGAAAAGCATAGTGAGCATCTGTTAAAAAAGGAGAAAACACAAGATGGCTGGGGTTATCCAGGTTTTTTCTTTCTCTTCTTGGCTCAAGACACTGATTCCATTCTTGCTGCCCCACTCCCCAAACTAGCTGACATTTGGAAAGCATACTGTAGACAAGATAAAATCAAAACAAATCAAGATAGGGACCAGCTGGAATCTGAAGTCACTTCTTACAGCGTTTGAGTCATTTTGCCAAATCCAGAGAGAAACCTTTTTATGGAAAATTCCAATAAAATTCAAAAATCGAACAGAAGCACAACCTACACCAATGTAAAACTTCAGATCATGCCACAAAGTGGTTCCACCAATTCTAGTGGGGGTGGGCTGGGGGCAGGTAGGATGCGACTTGTGCTTTAAGAAAATGACAGGAAAAGAAAAGGAAAAAAAATAAAATAACGAGCAGAGGAGTGGGGAAACATGGAGGGAGGAGAAACCGTAGCATGGGGGCCGTCCAGCGGGTTGAAGCAACAGGCCGGGAGGTGACGATGAGGCTTTCACCAGAATGGAGACATAATTAGAAATGAGGGGCCCTATAGGATAGATATTCTTTTTTTTTTTTCTTTAGGTTTTTGCAAGGCAAATGGGGTTAAGTGGCTTGCCCAGGGCCACACGGCTAGGTCATTATGAAGTGTCTGAGATCGGATTTGAACCCAGGTCCTCCTGACTCCAAGGCCAGTGCTTTATCCACGGCGCCACCTAGCTGCCCTATGATGGATATTCTTAAGGTAGGAATGGCAAGCCTTGGTTATAAGTTGAACATGTGGTAAAAGTGGAAGTTAAGAAGAACAGAGATTGCAAATCTGGGTGACTGGGAAGATGGCAGTGTCCTCAGCAAAAACAGATTTCAGAAAATAGAAGGGCTCTGGGGAAACACAGTGAATTCTGTTAGGGACATTTTGTGTTTAAGATAACAGGAAACTGGGGGCAGCTAGGTGGCACCCTGGATAGAGCACCGGCCCTGGAGTCAGGAGGGACCTGAGTTCAAATTCGGCCTCAGACACTTCATAATTACCTGTGTGACCCTGGGCAAGTCACTTAAGCCCATTGCCTTGCAACTCCCTCCCCAAAAAACAATAACAGTGTGGGAAAGAATCAAGCATTTTGCTTTCACAAGGGTGAGAAAGGGTATTGCCAAATCTCACAGATGTCTGTGAGGATAATACATTCCAAAAGCCAGGATGTCTGGACATTGTGGAAACTGAAAAGATGCCAGTCTGTTCTACAGGAAGCTGAAGGATAAACCAAGGGAAAGGTAATTAGAAAGGAATTTGACTAATTTGTGAGCTAAATGAAGCCCCTCATCAGTCTTCAGGTTGCCTTTCTGGGGGGGGGGGGGTCTGCCTACTTAGTGAGGGGAGAGTGTGTCCTAAGAATCTACCCCCGATGATGAGGGCCTATCAGGACTCAGAGGGGAGGAGCAGGGGTCTTCTATTATATAATCTTGCATGTAATGAGGATTCAGGGTGTCTCTGCTAAGGGCCACCCATGTCTTGCAAGAATGGTTAATAGATGGATTAATTCTTCCCACACTCCAGTAAGCAGTCTCCTTTCTTTTGCTATTTAGAGCCAATTTCTCCTTCCCACAAATCAGTTAGTTAGGTAGGGGAAAGTTTGGAGTGGCTCCTGGCTACTCCAACTCTTTCCTCAGCTGAGGGAGGGGAATATGTCATCCTGTTTATATCAACAGGAAACCGGAGGTGTCCAAAAGGCACTGGGTGATGCATAAGTCCGAGTCAGAAAACAATTAGGCCTGGATAAATAGAGAAAGCGAGAGTTATCTGCAATAAAGCTAATAATTAAGCCCCTGGGAACTAATCAGATGACTAAAGTAGAAATATTACAAGATAAGAAAAGAAAGCCCAGGATGGAGCCTTAGGGAACACCCTCAGCCAGAAAGCTAGGCCTGGATCAAGACAGAGGGGGTATACAGAAAGGTGGAGACTAAAGCATTTTCTTTTTTGGGAGGGTTGGCAAGGCAAATAGGGTTAAGTGGCTTGCCCAAGGCCACACAGCCAGGTAATTATTAAGTGTCTGAGGCCGGATTTGAACCCAGGTACTCCTGACTCCAGGGCCGGTGCTTTATCCACTGCGCCACCTAGCCGCCCCTAACTAAAGCATTTTCATGAAAATCAAGAAAGGACAGAAAATGCAGAAGCTAGGAAGTATTGACTGTCTAAGGTTGCAGAGAGCTCAAGAAGGATGAAAATGAAGAAAAACCCAGGAAATTAGACAATTTTGGCAACTTTGGAGAGAACAGATGTAATTCGAATGATGAAGTCCAAAGTCATGTGGCAGAGAATTAAGAAAAGTAAGAAAGAAGAAAGTAGAGGCAGGGAGGCTAGTTGACTTTCTCAAGGACTTTATCCATGAAATGAAGGAAAGTATTGGGGATAGGGACAACAAAATCAAGTTAGATCTTTTTTTTTTTTTAAGGTTGGAGGAGATAGATTCACAAATTAGTGAAAGAAATGCTATTAAGAGAAAAGAAATAAAGTGGATCAGGAGCTGCAAAGTTGTTAAGAGATCATCTATGGCTGTGAAGTTTTCCCTGGCTGGAAGACTTCCCATGCTCAGAAGACCCTCCTTTTTCTCTAACCCCTTGGCTTCCCTGACCTCCTTCCCTCCTTTGGCCTTTCCCAGGGCTCCTGAATCTTAATGCCTTCCCTCCCAGACTAGCTCTGATTTATTCTGCCCTAAAGTTTGTCCCTTGCATTACACTAGGAGCCTCTTTTGGGGGAGGGGCTACATGGGTTTTCCTTTTTCTTTCCCTGTAGCCCCAGAACTTAGTCCAGTGGCTGATGGATATACAGCAGGTGCTTAATTGACTGAGAATGTTTAGAAGATAAGAGATAAATATCCACAAGTAGTTCAGAGCCCAAAGTTTAAGGGCCTCAATCAGCCTGGAGAAAAGGGGATATTCTGCAGTGAGACTTTTGAAAGTGTGATGTTTGTGGGCAGCTGGATGGTGCAGTGGATAAAGCACCGGCCCTGGAGTCAGAAGGACCTGGGTTCAAATCTGACCTCAGACAGTGACTAATTACCTAGCTGTGTGGCCTTGGGCAAGCTACTTAACCCCATTGCCTTGCCAAAAAAAAAAAAAACCAAAACCCCCAAAAAGGGATGATGTTTGTGCTTATGCCACAGCACATGAGATGCATATCTTTCTTCCAAGTGTAGTCCACTTCTATAAGAGAAGATGCACAAGAAGCACCTTTCCTTCTCATGATCTCTATCACTGTCTCCCTCTCCTCCTTTATTTCCTCACCATCAACACTGTCATCTTTCCTTCTTCATCTCTTCCTCCTCCTCTTTCTCATCATCATTCCCATCATCTTCCTCTTGCTTCTCCTTCATCTCCTCTTTCTCCTCCACTTCCTCACCATCACCACCATCCATCATTATCTTCCTCCTGCTCCTGCTGGACCATTCCTTCCCTTGGGGTGAACCATTCTGGTGCTTCTTTTGTGAAGTAATGACTGAGGAGACACCCCCCACCCCCCGATTCACCATGGCTGATGAAAAGCCAAAGGAAAGAGTCAAAACTGAAAAACCCAATCAGATTGATTTGAATGTGGTAGGATAAGAGGGTTCATTGGTGCAATTTAAGATGAAGATGTGCACATCACTTAGGAAACTAATGAAAGCCTATTGTTTGTCATGAGACGGATCAGATTCCAATTTGATGGACAACAGATCAAGAAAACAGCCAGTCATGCACAGTTGGAAATGGAGGATAGAGATAGAATTGATATATTCCAATGGCAGACAGGAGACATTTACTAAAAAGGAAACCTGCAACTCTATGTCAGAACTGTGCTCCCAAGGAAACAATTCATTCACAATTAGAAAACCAAGACTGGGTCCATCCACATTCTGACCACTGCAGTATCATTCTCTGTCTTCTTTGATTTTATTCCCTCATTCTTTTTTTTTGCACATAAAGTAACTGATGTATGTGCATGGGCATTGTGTGTAATTTTGTACACTAAACGGCTGATGGTATGTTTTGATCAATATGAAATGGAGATGGGAAGGGGAGAAAACAAACTGGTTCTGTGAAAACAACCCTTTTCTCTCTTAGTGGCATACTTGTTCAACTTGTATCTTTATATTGCCGTCACTGTTTAAAAACACAACAAAACAAAACGAAAGTACCCACAAATTTTTGTATACCTTGCATATCTTGGTGGCCAGGATAATTTCAATGATTTTCTGTTATCATTGGTAAAGCCAGGGACAGTTTGTAGCTTTTTTCTTGTCCATAGATGTTACTTGTAAGACAATTTCTGATTCTTGGTAAGGATAAATTAATACAAAGAAATTGATTTTAGATGATTTTGCATTCAATTCAAACATCTTGGTATTTAAATAAACATCTTGTTAGAAATTTTTTTAAAAAGAAACATTAAATTCTAAGTTATCTAAAATAGCAGAGTGGTCCTAAAAACAGATAACTAAAAATGGAAGGAGGGTTTCAATGAAAAAGAAAAGGGATCTGAGGTGACCAAGAAGAAATGTGACCTTTGGATTGCTCTTAAGGAGTGGGGGAACATCAACATGAAGAGGAGAATGAGAAGGAAAAGATCGACTGTTTACACAAAATTAAAAAAAAAATAAACAATGGGAAAAAAGAAATTTGAGTCTGCTCCTGTAAAAGAGGGAGCTGGACCTACTGAGGGGGACGTGCTTGCCAATCTTCCAAGGACTGATTTAAAAAAAAAATAATCCATGGAAATGTTGAATTAAAATACAATATGGTAAAGGCATGGGGAGGAAGAGGAGGCTGATGGCAGCTGATGAGTTCCTGCTCAGAGAAAGAAGACAGCTGTTTGTCCACCTGATACCAACAGCATCCAAGTCGACCTCCCTAGACTTGTCAAACCAGGGAGCTGTCCCTACTTCTGGTGAGTTGGGCTGACTCACACAATACTACTGGAAAAACCTAGCAGATGGTGCCAATGATTATGACTCCAGAGGGACACTAGGTAGCTTTTCCTCATTCTTCACAAGGAAAGCCAGAGACACAAAAGAAAAAAACTGATTGAGAAAGTGAAGAGTTTGCAAAGGGGATATCTGAGAAAAGGATTCCAATTTCTGAGAAACAGATAAAAGTCCAGGAATGCTGGGTTCCTAAGGCCAAGAATGAGCTATACTATACAATGGTTGATAAGATGTGTATTTGCCTGGAACCATGTAGAAATAACCAAAAGAAGGGGGTGGCTAGGTGGTATAGTGGATAAAGCACCGGCCCTGGAGTCAGGAGTACCTGGGTTCAAATCCGTCTCAGACACTTAATAATTACCTAGCTGTGTGGCCTTGGGCAAGTCACTTAACCCTGTTTGCCTTGCAAAAACCTAAAAAAAACCCTCCAAAACCAAAAGAGCTTTAAAATAAAAGGTGTGGGGAAGGAAGAAACTTACCTTTGTATAGTCACTCAACAAGAAACCATAGAAAGTAGAGTCAATGCAGGAAAAAGAGCCACCAAGATATTATGAAGTTTGCAGGAGACAGAATCTAAGAAAGAAGGCAGCAGACAAACTCATGGCCTACAATGCCTGGATACAGGTGCCCAAAATTAAGGTAATAGGCAAAACAAAACAAAACAAAAAAGCAATAACAAACAAACAAGAATAGAAGGAATTGTATCATCCAGAGCCAAATTTGACCTCAAAGGTATCTTTGCAGTCAGGTAGGATGAAAACCTGACTGTCATGTGTCTCCAGATACATCTATCTTATGCAAAAGAATGAGGGTTGGGGTGGGGATGGAGAGGAGAAGTATTACAGATAGAACAAAAACTAGATTTGTACGAGGAGGTCTCAAAAGCAGATTGGAAAGCCTGGGGAGGAACTGTTGGAAGAAGGTCAAAGGAGAATAAACACAGAATTCTACAGGTGACTTGTAGCGAAAGATTTAAAAAGTGAGCAATTGAGGAAGAGAGCATGAAGCTATGATATAGCAGAGATGTGATATAATACAGATGGGGACATCAATTATCTTAATATCTTCTATAGCAATTGCTGAAGTTTGAAGCCAACAAAATGCCTCTCTCTCTCTCTCTCTCTCTCTCTCTCTCTCTCTCTCTCTCTCTCTCTATCTATCTATCTCTATCTCTATCTCTATCTATCTATCTATCTCTGTGTCACTCTCTGTATCTATCTGTCTCTGTCTCTGTATCTTCCTCTATCTGTGTGTGTGTGTGTGTGTGTGTGTCTTCCCCCCTGGCCTCCAATCTCTCTCAGTCTGTGACTCCATCTCTATGACTCTGTCTATGTCTCTTTGTCTCTCTATGACTGCCTTTCTAGAGCTCTCTCAACTAATCTATAGTGAAGTAAACCGACCATCATCTTTACCTTTATACCATCTCTCCAATGCACCCCCTTCTCTCTGACACTTCCATCAGTCTGGTGCAGACTGTCATCACCTCATGCCCAGACTCTTGCTGGGGAGGTGGGACCCTCCTACCCCAGTCTCTCTGCACTCTGGTCCATCTTCCACTCAACTGTCAAACTGATCTTCACAGTAGAAGTTGGACCATGTCACCTCCCTATTCAATCTCTCCAAGTTCAAATATAAAGCGTCCATTTGGCATTGAAAATACTTCATCCCCTGGACCCTTCCTGCCTTCCCAGCATCCTTGCACATTACTGGTCCCCACATTCTTTACACTCCAGGATCTCTGACCTCCTAGACATTCCATCTCCTGCCTCCAAACATCTCCACCAGCTGTGCCTCATGCTGGCCATGCTCTTTCTCCTCATCCTCACCTCCCAGCTTCCTGACCTTCTTTCAAGGATCAGCTTCACTTTTACACGCTTCAGGAAGCCTGGCCTGATCCTCTTTCCTGCTAGTGTGTTCCTTCTGCTGTTTGTTTCCAATTGATCTTAACTTGACATCATGGCTGCAAATTGTTTCCTCCATTAAACTGGGAGCTCCCTGAGAGCAGGGTCTGCCTGTCTCCATTCTCTCTCACTCCAGAGCTGGCACATTTCTGGGACACAGCCGCCATCTCTTTGGTGCTAGCTGACTGACTCCTGAAGAGGAGGCCTCAGAGCTTTGCTTTGCATTCCTTGTCTTCAGATACCACAGAGGGCCTGGGTGATGCAGCACCCTGGGCTTCAAAGACCAAGTAAGGAGGGGCAGTTGACCCCAGGAGTGGGAAGTCTGTAGGACTGTCCACACTTCCCCTCTATCTCCCCCCCAAATCTACAGGAAACAGACTCTGACTGTAGAGCAAAGTTCCATTTCAAGAGCTAAGGTTGAGGAAGAAGCAGTCACCATCAAGTGTTATAGTTTGGTCTTGAGACACCCAAAACAAAACCTGGAAGGAAACAACAACTCCATAAAAATTGCAGAATTAAATGGAAAAATGAGTTTTCCACAAAGATACCATGACTACCTAGGAAATGGGGGGGGGGGGGAGAATAAAAGATGAAATAAAGACCCTGGGGGCAAGAAAGAAACAGTGAGTGAGTGAATGACTTCGAAGGAAAAAAAATGATGATCTTGAACCAAGTAACAAGACTGTTGAGAAATTAGAAGAGAACAGAAGGGAAAAACTGACAATAGAGATACAGAAGGGAAGGAACAAGGAAGGAAGGATGGGTGAAAGGAAAGAAGGAAGGAAGGAAGGAAGGAAGGAAGGAAGGAAGGAAGGAAGGAAGGAAGGAAGGAAGGGAGGGAGGGAGGAAGGGAGGAAGGAAGGAAGGAAGGAAGGAAGGGAGGGAGGGAGGGAGGGAGGGAGGAAGGAAACATTGTGAACAATTCCTGGAAAGGAAAAGGAGAATTAGAAGGAAGCACAGACTAGGAGAACTTTGAAAGTGATGGGTGAACATGTAGCACAATTTGTCAAAGCGGCCTGCTTTGTCCAGGTCTTGCTTCCACAGTGGTCCCAAGAACTTAACAAGATATTCCCAGGTTGGTCTGAGTAGGTGCTAGACAGAGTGATTGCTCATCAAGCCCAAGTGCAGATGCCCCAATGGTCAACAGGGTGGACAATGATCATCTGTCACAAGGGCTCTACTGGAGTGGGGTTCATGGGCATGTGGTGGGAAGGAGGCAGCAGATAACATTGACAGCTCTCCTATGCAGTGAAGACATTAGTTAAATGCAAAACATAGAACTGGGTGAGGTCCAGTGTGTAAAATGTGACTGCTAAGGGAAAGGAGGGGGTGGCTGGAGGGGAGCATCAAGACTTCATGGAGAAAGTGGCCTTCATTTAAAGACTTGATAGGAATTCAACAGGTGTAGAGAAGAAGGTAGTGGGAAAGCGGTGGGTTGTATTTTTAGAGAGAGTGAAGTGAGGTGGGCAATAGACCAATTTGGCTACAGCACAAAGTGGATTCTTGGTTTGGTTCAATTGTTTTTCAGGCATATCTGAATCTTCCTGATCCCATTTGGGGTTTTCTTGGCAGACACACTGGAATGGTTTGCCATTCCCTTCTCAAACTTATTTTACAGATGAGGAAACTGAGGCAAACAAGGGTGAAGTGATTTGCCCTGGGTCCTACAGTTAGTGTCTTAAGCCAGATTAGGACTCAGGAAGATGAGTCTTCCTGTCCCCTACAGCAAGGTGCTAGGCTGTAGGCACTGCTGTCCTTTATGCCCCTCCACACAGGAGGTCCTCAGTGGATATTTAATAAGTTGGCTAGGTTTACAAACTTTTGTCATGTGGCCACTTCATTCCAAGGAAGGAGAGGGGCATCACTCCTACTACAAAAGCAGCTGCCCTCTGGCCTGGAGTACTGTGACCAGTTCTGGACCAGACCACTTCTGAAAGGCATCGATAAAAAGGAGAGCTCCAAGGGAAAGGCAAGTCAAGTGAACAAGCATGGTATTCACTTTATTATCTGCCTAAGCATGTGCCAGGTGCTGTATGGGCTACATAAACAAGGGGCAACCTGGGGAATGAATGGTCTCAAGATCACCCAAGGATCAGCTAAAGAAAATGGAGCCATTCAGGCTGAAGAATCAAAGGGACAATCTTAGCACATTGGTTGCCACCTGGAGGTGCTTATTGAGGATTTATGGGTTGATTGATCGTTGGTAGCTGACTTCAAGTATTTGAAAGGCTATTGTGGGGGGAAAGGCTATCTTCTTGCTCCCAGAATGAAGAAACAAGAGCAACAGAAGCAATTAAAACAATTTTGAATACTACCTTATGGCACATTGCCTAAAGGGCAGAAAAGGAAAATGACAAGGGTTGGAGGGGAAAGTAGGGAAAATGAGACAGGAGGGTGCTCACTGTTGGAGGAGTTGTGGACTCATTCAGAAATTCTATAGAGCAACTATCCCCAATGGTACAAAACCATGCCTCCCCTGTTTCCTGGCATTTCATCCAAAAGACATGGATGACCAACTGTGAATGACTTAGCTTTTCTCAGCAACACTCTGACCCCAAGACAACCCTGAGGGACTTATGCTAAAGAATGCTAAAGAATTTCCATCCCAGAAAAAGAATTGGGTGTGTGAATATAGATTGAAGTATATTTTTATATTTTATTTTTCTTCAGGGGTCTATATTTTCTTTCATAACATGACTATAATGGAATTGATTTGCACAACTACACATTTAGAGCCTATATCGAATGGCTTGAGGGAATAGAAGAGGAGAATGGACTGGAGGAAGGGAAAGAATTTGTAACTCAGTGTTTTAAAAATGAATTAGAATTTTTTTTCTACATGTTAACCAGGGAAAAATAAAATGATAGATAAAATGAATAAAGTCCTGCCCTCAGAGTTTACATCTGGAAAAGGGAAGACAACCCCTCAAAGACAGCTAGAAAGTGAAAATAAGGGGTTCTTAAAAGTGGGGCATGGTGGAGAAGTATATAGAGTCAGAAGAGCAACTAGGAGGGGAATTGAGCAAGGCCTATCTAGGCCCATCCCCAACATGGTGGTCACAAAAGGAGTTTACCAGTGGGAGATGGGTAGAGTGAGATGGACTGGATGCTGAGAGAAATCCCAGGGCCTCCTGACCAGGCCATGAGGAAGTTCATTGGAAGGTTGTAGCAATGGTTGGACTGAAAAGAAGACCCCAGGATGATGAGCTCTCTTCTTTGCCTCTCTTCTTGATGAGAGATTAAAATTTTTTTGTTTAACCTCAATGACATTACTACAGACAGTGGGGGGAAGTAACAAGAAGGAAATCCTATTTGGTCCAGTGTAAGGAAAGGGTCTGAAAAACCCAAACTGCCCCAAAGTGGACTGGACTGTCTACTGGCACAGGCCTCTCCTGGGCTCTTGGCCGCCATGATATCTGTTATTCACCTTAAAGTACATGAATCAAGAGAATGATTTCTCCCTCATTGAATATGAACTTGGTGATCAGTGGAGGTAGAAAGAGAGGTCACCCTGAACCCTTGTGATCTCCAGGCTCAGGAGACATACATTTTGAGAACAAGCAATGTGACATTTGTTTTGACTGAGCATAATTGTTACAAGGCTTTTTCCTTTCCTTTTCTTTTCCTCTAATGAAAGGAGGCAAGAAAGTAAGAAAATAGATGTTTATTTTTCATTTTAAAAATTAAGTTTTGAAAATAAAATCTATGTATTCAAGAGAGGAGCAGAGGAGAGGTTCTATGAGACAAAGGGCAGCAGTTCCTGCTGCCTAATGGAGCAGGCCTTGCCCCAGAGCCCAGGAAGACAAGCATATGCAATTGCCCTGGAGAAGTAAAACAAAAAATGCCCCATTCCTTCTCATGGAGTCTGTGATTGCTAGGACACCTGCCTGGTCTCCACCATTCAAAGGGGGAGCCAAATATCTTGGGGCAGCTGTAAGTTATCCAAGTTTTACCTCCTCTGATGCCTCATTACAGTATGAATGGTAAGCATGGGCTTCCAGGGACCTGGTCAGCAGATTTGACAAGGTTGGAAGGTCATTGAAATGCTTCTTTCCCACCCACAACCACCCCATTTAATCACTTACTCATTGAGCAGAGGAAAGGCTCCCTGGTGACCTTGGAAAGTCTCTCCACTGGTGCCGGTAGCAGCATCTGTGCAACAGCAGTGACTGGCTGTAGAACCTGCAGAGGAGGCTGAAGAATAAACCAGACACTGAAGAAAGGAAGAGTCAAGAGGCCCACCAGATGCCACCAGATGCCACCAGAGGGGAAAAGGAGTTCTAAAAATGAGTGCTTTAGGGCAAGGGGGCAACCCTTGGAGGTGGCAGGTGGATCAGAGGGAGGGAACATGCATCTAACAAACACCCACAGTGGGCCAGGCTCTTTGTTAGGCACTTTACAAATATGATATCTTTTGAACCCCCTCCCCCCAGGATCAAGGGTCAAAAACAAAGGAGAGGAGACCCCCTTTAGGGTCTGGATGTTTGGTCCGTCAGCTCAGACCCTAGAGCAGGCACTGCAGGGGAACCCAGAAGCAGAAGAACAAGAGAGTCAGCTCATCACCCTGAGACAAGTGTCCAGACCCCACCCCTAGCTTCCAGACTGCCTTCATCCTGCCCCTAAACTTGGCTAAATTCAGACCTAGGAAAACCTGTTTTCTTTCACCAGTGATGAAGGCAATGTAACTTGCTGCAACTCAAGTGAGATCTCTGGTACCCCCACCACAGTCATGATCCATATGTCCACTTCCAAAGTATCCAACACTATGCCTTTGGGCCTCCTGACTGGGGATCTAGAACCTCCCATTATCACCCTTCTATTGGGACTTTGGCAGATGAGAGAAGCTGTCCCTCTGTTTTTCCATGATCACCCTTGTAGCAGAGATAGTTGTGTGTGTGTGTGTGTGTGTGTGTGTGTGTGTGTGTGTGTGTGTGTGTATGAGATGAGAAAGCATTTCCTTCTCCCAGCAGGGGCCTGGCAAAGGTCTAGGGCCCTTGCAAGGTCTCTACCCTTGATCTAGAATAGACTGGTCCAGAGGCCTAATTGTGGGCTTGCTTTTACTTGCCTTCATGCTCTAAGGTTGCAGTTTAAACATCTCTGGGTGAGAGAGCAAAGAGATTATTTCCTTAAGGGAAACTCTTTTACATGCAAAAGGTTTACTTCCTGCCCTACTAACAAGTCCCAGATCTGAACGTCTCCAATCCAGATGTCTACCCTGAGCCTTTCCTGAGAGGACCTGCCAGACAGCTGGAGAACAGCAGCAGCAGGACGGCTCTGATCTGGGGAGACCTTTTCCAAAGGAGACAAATAGAAGACAAAGAGGATTAATAGAAGACACACACACACACACATACACACACAGTGTGTAGGCACACTCCTAGACAGCAAAGAAGCCTCACTCCATGCCAAACACCTTCACTCAGATGTGGATCCCCTCTCTCTTCCAGACCCCCCCCCAGCTCTCCCTATCCCCCCCAGCCTCCTATTAATCCCCCTATTTCCACAGGTTCCCACCCCATCCTCCTAATTTCCCTGTCCGGAGAAGCAGAGTCCTCACCTTTCAGTCACCAAGGCTCAAAGCTGAGCATTCTCCTTGGTTTTCATTTTCACTCATCCCGATAGTCAGCTGCCAAGTTACATTGATCCCAAGACTACAGCATCTCTAATATCTACCCCTTCTCTTACCTGATGCAACCACCACCTTCCAGACACTCATCTCCTGCTTAGACTAAAGGATAGAAGGCTGGATCTAAAGTTGGGCAAATTTGAGTTCAAATCCATCCTCAGACACTTATTGCTTGGGTGACCATGGGCAAGTCATTTTACCTCTGTCTCCATTACCTCACCTATAAAATGGGGATAATAGCACCTTTCTCACAGAGTTACTACAAAAATCCAATGAGATAACTGTAAAGTATGTCATAAACATCTAATGTATATATGATACAATATAAGTATAAAAATGTTTATCTTGTGTATAATCTCTCTTTAATTACCTGAGGAAATTAAAGCTGCCATGGTCCTTTTTTTCCTGTGTGTCCTTAGGGATCTACTTTCTGAGCCTCACTTTCTTCATCTGCAAAGTAAAGTTTTAGGACTAGATGGCACTATAGTCCCTTGTAGCTCTAAATCTGAGTTCCTATAATATGTAGGTCTGGTCCCCATCTTGCTTTGAATAAAGGCAGCAGAGGAACCTGAGGATGCTAAGAATCTCTCTCTTCTTATTCCCATTGTGGAGGCTAATTTATCTATTGGGAATCTCTTAGAAAGGGTTGTCTGCTCCATGGTCAATTGGTGGATGCAGTGGAGACACGGTAGATGAATAGAAGACTAGCCTTTGAGTTATCTTCAGACAGGAAAATCAAGTAACTGGGTGCATTGTTCTTATCACATGGGCAAAGCCAAGAAGAAACATCTTTTTCTAGACTTCATGTCCTACAATATAAGTTGTATTAGTTGCCAAGTGAAGAAGTCTTATTTCCCCACCCAAGGTAGGTAAAAATAAAAAGAGGGGAAGATGGAAACATACTCATTAATAACCCAAATTAAGATCACAGCAGGATTAACACTGGGATCCTCTAAAGTCACATCCCTTGTATTAGGATGCTGTCATTACAGTCATTTGAACCTTGTTCTCTGGGGTTGTTTTTGAACAGTTATTATGATGGTCTAGTGATCACATTTACAAGAGGCAATGGTAGATGGAGCAGCTTGGCTAACTGTAGTTTAATAAAAACCTACTGGGAAAGGAAATGGTCAGAAAAACATAGTGAGCTTCTGTTGAAGGAGAAATAAAACTCAAGATGTCTGGTGTTATCCAGGCTGTGTCTTTCTCTTCCTGGCTCAAGTCAGTGATTGATTGCGTACCTGCTGCCCCACTCCCCAAACTAGCTGACATTTGGAAAGCATACTGTAGACAAGATAAAATCAAAACAAAACAAGATAGCAACCAGCTGGAATGTGGAGTCACTTCTTACTGCTTTTGAGTCATTTTGCCAAATCCAGAGAGAAACCTTTTATGGAAAATTCTGTTCAAATTCAAAATCGAACAGAAGCACAACCTACACCAAGGTCAAACTTCAGATCATGCCACAAAATGATTCTCCCCATTCCAGTGGGATTGAGGGTGGGGGTATGATCAGACTTGTACTTTGAGAAAATGATGGGCAGAGGAGTGGGGAATAATCTGGAATGAGGAGAGATGGTAGCATGATGTGGACCCATTAGTCTAGGAGGTAATGATGAGGCTTTCACCAGAATGGAGACCTAATTGGAAAGAAGGGAGCATGTATCATAGATATTATAAAAGTAGAGATGGCAAGTCTTGGCAACAGGTTGAACATGTGGAAACATTAGGAGTCAAGAAGAACAGAGGTTGCAAGCCTGGGTGCCTGGGAAGATGGCAGTACCCTCAACAGGGATCGGGATTTCAGAAAATAGAAACTAGGGAAACAAAATGAATTCTGTTAGGGACATTTTGTGTTGAGATAAGAGGAAACTCAGTTTGAGGTGTCCAAAAGCACTGGATGTTAGGCAAGTTTTAAGTCAGAAAACAGATTAGGAATGGATAAATCAATGAGAGTCATCTGTAATAAAGACAATAATTGAGCCCCTGGGAGTTGATGAGATCAGTAAAGAAGTATTAAGAGATAAGAAAAGAAAGCCCAGGATAAGAGCCTTGAGGAACACTCTCAGGTAGAAAGTAAGATCTAGATGGAGACACCAGGGGAAGAGAGAGGAGTAGATGGACTGGTAGGAGAAAAATGTAGTTTCCTGAAATTCAAAAGGAGAGAAAAATGGAGTAGCTAGGGAGTATTGACAGTGTCTAAGGTTACAGAATGGTCAAGAAAGATGAAGAAAAGTCTATGGAATTAGACAATTAAGAGATTGTTTTGTAACTTTTGAGAGAGCAGATTCAGTCCATTGATGAGGTTCAAAGGCATATGGGAGAGAATTGAGAAGAGTGCGAAAGAAGGAAGAAGAGGCAGGGAGTGTCATTGACTTTCTCAAGGAGTTTATCCAGGAAAGGAAAAAAAGTCAGAGGGATGATAGTTCTCTCTCTCTTTTTAGTTTCCTCCCCACCCCCATTCCTTTGTTATATATGAAGTAACTGGTGTATGTGCACAGACACAATGTACATTTTTTTTTACACTAAATTACTGATGGCAAGTTTTGATCAACATCAAAAGGAGATGGGAAGGGAAGAAAACAAATTGGTTCTGTGCAAATAACCCTTTTCTGCATGGAGGGTATGTTCCTTTAACTTTTATCTTTATGTTCCAGTGAGTAATTTTGCTCTCACTGTTTTAACAACAGCTACAAATTAAAACAAGAAAAAAACCCACAAAAAATTCCTTGCCCACCTTGTTTGATTGCATAATTTCCATGTTTTTTGTAAAGGACAATTTTATGGCTTTTTTTGTACATAACTCTTATTCGTAGGGCAATCTCTGATTGTCAGTGTGGATAAATTAATACAAAGAAATTGATCCCAGATAGTTTTCCGTTCAAGTCAAACATCTTGTTTTTTAAATAAAGAAACACTTCTTCAAATCCCAAGCTATCTGAGATAGCAGGGTGATCCGAAAACAAATCACCCAAAACTGAAAGGAGGGTTTCAATGGGAAAGAAAAGGCATCTGAATGGGACCAAGGAGAAGCGTGAGCTTTGCAATGATCTCAAAGAGTGGGTGAACATCATCATGAAAAGGAGAACGGGAAGGAAAAGATCAACTGTTTACACAGAGCTAAAAAGTAAGCAAACAGGAAAATAAATTTGAGGCTGCTCCTGAAAAGTAGGGATCTGGACATACTGAGGAGGAAGTGTTTGTTGATCTTTCAAGGATTGATTTAAAAGCAATAACAATCCAGGCCGCTAGGTGGCACAGTGGATAGAGCACTGGTCCTGGAATCAGGAGGACCTGAGTTCAAATCCAACCTCAGACACTTACTAATGACCTAGCTGTGTGGCCTTGGGCAAGCCACTGAACCCCATTTGCCTTGCAAAAACCTTAAAAAAAGAGATGAAAAAATAACAACAATCCATGGAAATATGGAGATAAAAAACTACTAAGGTAAAGGCGTGAGGAGGAAGAGAAGACTGAAGGCAGCTGATGAGCCCCTGCTCAGAGGAAGAAGAGAGTTGTCCACCTCATACCAACAGCATCAAAGTCAGCGTCCATAGACATGTCAACCAGAGAGCTGTCCCTCCTTCTGGGGCCTCAGACAGACACACGCTATCCTGCCAGGAAGACACTAGTTGATGTTGCCAATGATTATGACACCAGAGGGACCCTCGGCAGCTTTTCCTCATTCCTCAGCAGAAAGCAGAAGACACAAAGGAGAAAACTGATTGAGAAAGTGAAGAATTGCAGAGGGGATGATGTCTGAGAATGGGACTCTGGATTCTGAGAAATAGGTGAAAGTCTGGGAATGATGGGTTCCTATGTCAGGAATGAGCTGTACTATATAATGGCTGATAAGACATTTATCTGGAGCCTTGAGAATTAAGCCAAAGGACTTTAAAGTGAAAAGTGTGAGAAGTGAGAAACCCACCTTGTATGGACACCTAGTGAGATGCCACAGAAGTTGTGTCAATGCATGAAGAAGAGCAGTCAAGGGACCATGAGGTTTGCAGGAGACAGAATCTAAGAAAGAAGGTGGCATCAAACCCATGGCCTCCACTGCCTAGATCTGGATGCCCAAAATTTGGGCAATAAGGAAAGCAAAACAAAGAAAACCCTAGAAATTATATTGCCCAGAGGCAAGTTTGACCTCAAAAGTAACTGCAGCCTGGTGGGATGAAAGCCTGGCTACCATGTCTCTCTAGATACATCTAGCTTACTCAGAAAGAATAAAGATTGGAAAAAAACAGAGGGAGAGGAGAAGTATCACAGATAGGACAAAAACTAGATTTGTACGAGGAGGTCTCAAAAGCAGATTGGAAAGCCTGGGGAGGAACTGTTGGGAAAAGGTCAAAGGAGAATAAACACAGAATTCTACAGATGACTTCTAAAGAAAAACTAAAAAAACCAAAAAACAATTAAGGAAATTGAGGAAGAGATCATAAATTGGCAGAGATGTGACATCTCTTCCATAGCAATTATCAAGGTTTGCAGCCACCTAGGTGCCATTTTTGAATCTCTGTTTCTGTCTATCACTCTCTTTCTGTTTGTCTGTCTGTGTCTGTCTGTCTGTCTCTCTTTCTCTCTCGTCTCTCTCTGTCTCTCTCTGTCTCTCTGTCTCTCTCTCTCTCTCTCTCTGTCTGTCTGTCTCTCCTCTCTATTCCTGCCCCCCACCCCCAGTCTCTCTCTAGAATCCTCTTGCTGGCCCTGGAGAGGAATCATATCCTAAATGAATCACAAAGCATTGTCTTAGCCGTGGACCTGGCAGAACCAACCTTCCCATGACAACTTGTAAGAGCTTTGCCATGAACCAGTCATTGAGCCACAAAGGCTTCCTTCTCGTAGGTTAATCCTGAGATAGATTTTAGGAATAAATGAAACCAAGGACAGGCTGATGGAACCCTACAATCAGTGCCCTGTTGAAAAGCAAAAGTAACTATTTCCTTGCTTCTCATATCATCTTAGTGACCAGTCTGTCAGCAATGTATAGCTAGAAAAACCCTGAAGGGCCCTCTGGCTCCATGCGCTCATTGGATGGGGGGGGGGAGGAACTGAGGCAGGAGGGAAAGGACTTGCAGATGGCTAAGCCAAGATTGCAACCCAAGTTCTCTGACTGCAGACCCAGTGGTTGTTCTGCTTTACCCCCAAGCATATCCATCTCTGACTAAAAAGAAGAGAAGGAATGAAAAGAACCCCAGAGCTCTGTTTCTAACCCTGGCTTGGCCACTTCCTCCCTGTATGACCTTCAACAGTTGACTTAATCTCTATGAACCTCAGTTTCCTGAGCTGAGTAATGACTTGATTCTAACCTGTTCTCAGATGAAGTGCAGTCATTTCTGTGGAAGGAATTTGAAAATTCTATCACCTGAATCTGAGGATCATTGGGCGGGAGGATCACCATCATTTCTTGCTTACAGTACCCTGAGTGTATTCCCCAAAAGTCTGTAGACTGGCAGGAATTGTGCAACAGTTTGCAATTTCCATATCAAAGTTATCTCCAAGAAAAAAAATTTCCTTCCAGAACTAACTCTTTGGATCCTTGGAGAAGATTATTCAGATTAAACTGATGAGGAGTTTAGACAGGAAACATGAATAAAAGGAGCTAACCAGACTTCTAATAAAGAAATGAAAGAGTCCTTTGGTCAGTTCTCCTTGTAAAGACACACTTCAGTGCCACAGTCACACATTGTGGACCTTACCTCTTCCCAGGCCTGCCCATGCCATGCCACTCCTGCCCAGACCCTTCCTTAGAACTGCCAGTGGAGAACCAACCACCCAATGTGCCAAATGCCTTCTTCTAAGCTTGCCTTGTGGAAGCCCAGCCGCTGCCTGTCCTTCATTCCCACAATGTGCACTTGTCATGATTCCTTTGACCTGAGTAGAGAGAGTACTGAAAATTTCATCTCAACTATTCTAAACTTTTTTTGTTAAACAAATAAAGCCCCTTTAATGTGGAGTTCTTTCAAGGAAGTCACCAAGGACCATTGTTTTTTTTCTTGCAGCCTTCTCATTGCAGTTCTCTTCTTTCTCCATGTTGTGGCTGAAAGTTCATAGGCCATTCACATCCCATCTGGATTTGTGCATGGTCAGAGGCAAAGAAAATAAATAGACAAACTGCAGACATAAACCAAACTTCTTTTGGTCAGGGGTCAAGTAAATTCCAGCAATGAGAAACAGGGAAGAAACTCATTTAAAAAGGAAAGAGCTGGGAAAAAAGTAGAGAGAAGATGAGGTAAGAAGGGGGAAAGAACAGTGTAAAGGAAGAAGAAAGAGTAAAGGACCCTAAAGAATTACTCCCTATCTTAGTCACTCACCTTTCCCTCCCTTTCCCAAAGTCAGAAGCGTCTCCCATCATGCTAGTAATAGCTAGCATCTATACAATGTCTAAAGGCTTTTTGCAAGGCACTTTAGAAATGCCATCTCCTTGTCTTCACCTGGGAGGTGGTAGTTACTTTGGGGTGCTTAATCATCCCATTTTACAGTTGAAGAAAATGAGGTGAGAGAGGTTAGGTGACTTTCACAGAGTAATATAGTTAGTATCTGAGGGTGGATTTGAACTTAGATCTCCAAGAACTCTATCAATCTCTCCACTTAGATGTCATAGAATTTCTTCCTTCACACACATCCTCAAACCCCATAATATTTCTCCTCCCCATCATATATACATTTGCCATATCCACACCTAAAATGCCATCAGTCCCATCATCTTGAGACTTATTCTCCAAAAATAAGATACCTGAGTCATATATCTATATGGAGGAGGGACACTGCACCTTTTCCTCCAACACCCTCTTCCATCTTTCAGCCTTTTCTGTAGCTGAAATCCTCCTTAGCAGAAAAAGAGTTTGTACTGGTCACTCTACCTTCCTGAACTCTGGCCTAGATAGTTCCTTATCTCCACTGACAAGGAAAGAAATAATCTGGATGTTCCTGTCTCAAGTCTCTTCTTCATCCCATCCATCCTCCACTCAGCTGCCAAAGGAATAATCCTAAGGGGCACCCTGGCCAGCCCCAGCCCCAAGCAATAAATCCCAGTGACTCCCCATTCCCTGCAGAATCAAGTACAACACCCTCTCTTTGCCTGCTGAAACCCTTCACAACATGGCAATCCCTTTTGAACTTTCCATTTTTCTAGCACTTTCCATCTAGATCCTCGCTGTTTCCCCCACACAAACCTCTTCCTCATCCATGCCCAGAATGCTCTTCTTCCTGCCTTCTTTCAGACTCCTTCCTGTCGAGTCATGTCTGTCTTCCCCACTGCTGGTGCCTTCACTTGGAGTTGACCTGCCAACTGGCCTCTCTATGGCTCAAACTCCTTATTTGTCATTAAAATAATTTATACTTGCTGATGGGCTCAGCCTAAGATCTGAAATAAAGCAGGAGCTTACTAAATGTGGACTGACAGGCTGACTCTAGGTGAGCGAGACCAAAGCAGCCACTGAGGAAGAAACCAGACCACGGGAAGATCCCTAGAGGGAGAGTCAGGAGGACCGGCATCCCACTCTGCCTAGCAATATGCGGCTGAGCCCGCAAGCCCTTCTCTGTCTCAGTTTCCAAATCTATAAAATGGGAGCAATAATAATACCCCCAGAGGGGAACTGGGATGCTCCGATGAGCTAAAATATTTTGTGAACCTTAAAGAAGGCCGGTCCCTGGTAGCTCTGGATAACCTTGCTTGGGCTTGAACGAATGACTGAATGAAGGAATGCACAATCATTACATGTTGACCATATGTCAAGCAAGATAGTCCCTCCTCACAAGGAGCTCACAGCCCATTAGGGGAGAAGGCGTATCTAGAGATTCAGCTGCCAGTCCAGTGGAAAGGTCCCAAGATTCTTAGAGTCCAGTGGCAAAGCAGATGGCAATATTCGGTCACAGCATTTCCAAAGATAGAACACTTAGGAATCTTTATGGATGGAAAGCTCAATGTGAATTATTGGTGTGATTTGCTGGGCAGGGAAATAATGGAGTCTGGGGATTATTCTGCTCAGGTCCGATCAGAAGGACTGGGATGTGGCATTCCCTTCTGAGTAGCCCATTGAGAATAGACATTGATAACCTAGAACTCAATTTGGGAAGAAGAGCAGCATGGAGTTGTACAATGCCAGGTTGGGTTTTCTATAAGAGAAGGCCAGAGAGGGGACAGCCAGGTCCACAAGTCTCGCACAGAAGGGGTTAGACAAGTGGATCTTGACCTCAGAGGCAGAAGTGGGAACAGGGGTGGAAAGAAGGAAACTTAGCCTTGATACCAGAAGAACCTTAGGAGTAGTTTAGGTTGTCCATAATTAAAATGGGCTACCTCTAGAGGTAGTGAGCTCCCCATTCCTGAAAGGCTTCAAGACAAGATTAGATGACCAGGAAGGTTGTGAGGAAAAAGACATTCTGTTGCAGGTCCTGGGAACCCACATGACCACATAGAGCCTTTATGGCAGCACTGAGATGTTGTGACATTAACTTGATACTCCAAGAGTGGTATGCCAGGCTTAACAACTCCATGACACAGTGAGGAAACTGAGGCTGATAAAAGTGAAATAATGCTCCCAGTTACACAACCAGGAAGTGTCTGAGCCCAGATGAGATCAGAGGTCTTGGATCCATTATTCTCCAGTGTCTGCCAGGCTTTCTCCCCCTTCTTCTTTGAGCAAAGATCTTGAGTCACTTATCACTGGTCATATCTGGCTTTGCAACAACCCCAGGGGTCAGTTTGCCTTACTAAATCCTATGTTCTGTCTCTTTTAATACATTTGCCTGTTATCTCATACCACCTCTCCAAATTATCATTTTGATTCCCACCTGACCTGAACTGCAAGGTAAAGGAACAGACCAAAATCCTTGAGACCCCTCCCCCCACCCAGGATTCCCTCCATATACCTGGAGGCTAAATGACCTTTTTCTTGCCCAACTTTTTGTTTCCAGAAAGATCCCCTCCTCCCCAAGAAGCTGGAGGCAATGAGGTAATGCAGAGGGACCAGAGCTCCTTTAAATAGGAGTGATTTCTCTCTGTCAAACACTGCTCAGTCTGGCTTCCCACTAAACCTTACTAAAGGTCTGAAGAAAGTCTGAAATATGTTGAAGGTGCTCTTGGTTCTCTCTGTCTTCATGACTCTGGCTCTGGTCCACTCAACAGACCAAGGTAAGCTGAGGGTGCCATCTTGGAAAGCTCTGCATTGTTGTGAAGGTGGTGATTTGGAAAGAGCTTTCTAGTGGGATTGATGATGGGTTGAGGGCTGGTATCTACCTTCCCCCTCTCCATCCCTCCCCATAGGGGTCTACAGTCCAACACGTTTTCATCCCTAAAAATGGAAAGGCTGCAGTTGTAAGTAGTTTTCCAGATCAGTAGATGCAAGCTAAAAATAGCCAAGAACCATGGTGGGAGGCTGAAAACTGTATTGGGCCAAGATGCTCTTCTACTTTGTGTCTGAACTCATGAGAATGCTCGTTAACAAGAGGAAGGAGAGTGTGGAATTTAGTAAAGGTGCTCTTGGAAACAAGAGATCATAGACTGAGGAATGGGAAGGAACCTCAGAGATTCTAATTCCGACTCCCTCATTTTATGAGTGAGAGCCCTGAGGTCCCAAGCAGGGCAAGGTCTCATATGGGGAGTCAATCAAGAGAGCTGGAAGTGAACCCAGGGACTTGGGGACTTCTCTCTCAACTAGGCATTTCTTTTGTTTAATGAACTGGTTTGAGGGAAGGGCATGGAGCCAAGAGAATGTAAGGAAATGGGACTGTGTTTGTTTTTTTTATTATCCAGAAGACTACTTGGTCTATGGGGTTGAGAAGTCCACCAGCCCTACTACAGAGAAGTCACCCCATGACGCCAATCAAGAATCTACTACTATTCCTGAAGCCAAAAGACATGAAAAACCCACAGAGGGATCCCATGAGAAGTCCAATGAGGAGACCAGTGAGGAGGGGATTGAGGAGGTCATTAAGGAGACCATTAAGGAGACCATTAAGGAGGTCGGGGAGGAGATCATCGACATACTATCTGAGGAAACTAGCCTCGAAGCAGTAGAAGAAATCATTTCAGATATCCTGGGAATCATTTCGGAGATACCAATTGCAGAGGCCTCTGGTAGGAGAAAGCCCCAGGATGCCCCATTCTCTGCTCATGTCTACCTGGTGGTGGGGGAGGGAAGGACCATCAGAGACAGGCAGTGTAAGGTGTCACAGAATTGGTTTAAGAGTGGACATTCTCAGCTAAAGCTCCATTTCTTCTACCTACTAACTCGGTGACCTTGAGCAAGTCACATACACTCTAAGCCCTAAATTTTTAGTCTGCAACATGAGGCAAAGTAATATGCAAAGCTCATGAAGTGGGGAGTGGAACTGGAAGCTCAATTTGAGGTCAGAACACTTGGTTTGTTTATTTTATTTTATTTTATTTTTTATTTATTTATTTATTTTAGTTTTTGCGAGGCAATGGGGTTAAGTGGCTTGCCCAAGGCCACACAGCTAGGTCATTATTAATTGTCTGAGGTTGGATTTGAACTCAGGTCCTCCTGACTCCAGGGCCAGTGCTCTAGCCACTGTGCCACCTATCTGCCCCAGAACACTTGGTTTTGAATCCCACTTTAGAAAGATTCTAGTTATGTGAATCTTGGAGAAACTTCCTAATTTTTTGGTATCTTGCATTTCTGATCTGAAAAATGGGGATAATAATTACTTCCGTTACTTGCCTCACACATTGTTGGGAGACTCAAATGAAGGAACACATGACAAAATGACTTGTACACTGAAGAATTCTAAGTATATCAGCAATTGTTCTGAAGAAGTCTGAATTTCTTATCTAGAAAACCTTGAAGCCCTAGTGCAGAGAATTTCTGAGGATTGTAGAGAACTGACCAAATCCTTTAGAAAGCAGCCATGAAGCCCAAGTGCTTAGCACTAGGAATCCCCCAGAAATTATTAGGTTCCTACTGTGGACCAAGCAGTGCCCTGGAGGTAAGGGGAGGGGAGGATAGATTCTATCTCCCTCATTTGTGCTGATGAAAGGAAAGAGTCTATAAGGCAGGTAAAATAAACCATCAAACTCCCAGTTCCCTTCCTAGGGATTTCCAAACTGGAATGCTCAGGAATCTGGGAGCCTGCTCAGGAGGAGAGGTGGGCACAGTGTGACTCTGGCGTTCAATGACAGAAATCAACCTGTATTGGAAGGGTTGTGCCAAGGAAGGAGAATCAGGAGAGGAAGTCCAGAGAGGCAGGCTCAGGCTGGATGTGAGGGCAAGGTCCTCCCAAAGAGAACTGTCCCAGGGTGCAATGGGTGAAAGACAGACAGAGACAGAGACAGAGACAGAGGGACAGAGGGACAGAGAGACAGAGACAGAAACAGAGAGGGACACACAAAGGGACAGAGAGAGAGAGAGAGAGAGAGAGAGAGAGAGAGAGAGAGAGAGACAAGAGGCAGAGATGGAGACAGACAGGGACAAAGAAACAGAGAAATACACAGAGAGAAAGAGAGTTAGTGAGTTCCTCACACCTGCAGGTATTGTAGGAAACCTAGAACACCTAACAAGAGACAAGCAGTTGGCCAGGTAGGGAGGATTCTGATTCAGGGCTGACTGGGTTGGATGGTAGGTGAGGCTATTTCCCACAAGGAGATACTGTAAATGACTCCAGGATGCCCACTTGGGTGGTTGTTTCTGAACTATTGAGTCCTATAGACATGTGATATTGTAGGTGAGAAATGACAGGGGGATCCTAAGGTATTTCATTAACCTGATGAAATGCGTTGTTTTCTGCTCTGCCCTCACACAAAGCTCATCATTTTATCTTCCTCTTACAGCCTATGAATCCAAGGAGAGCCCCACCTCGGTCCAGGCTCTCATCAGAGAAGCACATTTATTAACTGGGGACCAGTGACAAAGAGGTCCATCTAGTCGAAAAGGGAATGGTCAAAGCTCTGCTTGTGGGAATGGCTTAGAGCTGATCAGCCCATTACCCAGATGTCTGGGGGAAGAAGTTGGATGAGAAAAACTGACTCCCCCTGCACAAGCGACCTTCCTGACTTCTCTCTAGAAATGCCTTAAAACAATAAACTAATACATTAAACCTCCGGTACTTTTGATGTGAATTGTAAATGGGGGTGAGGGGTTAAAAATGCACAAATCCTGAGATTCTGAGTCACCAGTACTGGTAGAATTGAGAGTTGTACAAGATCCATGTCCTCTGGTGGGCTCATAAGGAGGATGGAGGTAGACCAGAAGTCCCCAAGAGTAGATCTGGAGAGTACCCCTAGTTGATATCCAAGCCACTTGTCACAACCAATCACCCCAAGGTGGCCCACTTCATTCCAAGGAAGGAGGGGGGCATCACTCCTACTTTAAATGCAGTTGCTCTCTGACCAGGATTACTGTGACCAGTTCTAGACTACTTCTGAAAGGCACTCCAAAAGGCAAAGCAAGCTAATAAGCAAGTATTCACTTTATTATCTGCCTAATATGTGCCAGATGCTGTATGGGCTACATAAACAAGGGGCAACCTGAGGAATGAATGGTCTCAAGATCATCCAAGGATCAGCTAAAGAAAATGAGGCTATTTGAAGACTCGAAGAGATAATCTTAGTACATTGGTTGCCACCTGGTAATGTTTATTGAGTATTTATGGGTTGATTGCTGGTAGCTGACTTCAAGTATTTGAAAGGCTATTGTGGGGGGGGGGGAGGCTATCTTCCTGCTCCCAGAATGAAGAATCAAGAGCAACAGGGGCAAATGGCAAAGAGAGATTCAGGAGGGAAGAAAGGACAGATTTACTCCTCATCAGAGCAGTCCTCAAGTAGCCTCACTGGAGGCCCAGCTGTCTTCCTGACTCTTTGGGGGAGGGGGCAGGGAAGAGGGCTCTCCTTTAGACACTTATGGGCTCCATTGGCCTGGGGAGCGGGGATTTTAGACTTCTACAAAATACAAGGAGACCGATTCACCACATCAGCAGATGCTACAAAGTTGAAAGAGATGGGCACCAGTTCAGATGGTAAGGATCAGCTAAAGAAAATGGGGTTCTCCAGGCTGAAGAATCAAAGGGATAATGCTTAGCACATTGGTGGACCAAGGTAGGGCTCTCCTTGGATTCATAGGCTGTAAGAGGAAGATAAAATGATGAGCTTTGTGTGAGGGCAGAGCAGAAAACAAAACACATTTCACTGGGTTAATGAAATACCTTAGGCTCCCTCTGTCATTTCCCACCTAGAATATCACATGTCTATAGGACCCTCTAGGTGCTTATTAAGTGTTTATGAGCTGACTGATTGTTGGTAGCTGACTTCAAGTATTTGAAAGGCTATTGTGGGGGGAAAGGCTATCTGCTTGGCCCCAGAATGAAGAACTAAGAGCAGGAGCAAGTGACATCATAGGGGTCACTCTGCTCCAGCCTCTCAAGAAAAGATTGGAGATACCAGAGACAGGTGTTGATCCGTGAGCTGGGGGAGCCCAGAGTGGGGCTCAGAGCCCAAACCTGAGCTCTGAGGTTTGCAGGTGTAGGAGAAGCTGAGCTTTTTCCCAACTGAAGGCGGGCTCCTTTAGTGCTGGTCTAGGATAACCTAGAGGACCAGCAGGTCCCTAATGTGTGTTGATTGATGGAACCCACTGCTCTGGCGACATACAAGAGAGGTTTTGGGCTACGTTCTGGGAATCTTTTTTTTTCCGCAAGGCAAATGGGGTTAAGTGGCTTGCCCAAGGCCACACAGTGTCTGAGGTTAGATTTGAACCCAGGTACTCCTGACTCCAGGGCCTGTGCTTTATCCACTGCGCCACCTAGCCGCCCCTAAGTTCTGAGAATCTTGTGGATCCAACAGGAGGAGAAGCCCAGATTCACTGAGCACTTCTCATATGGTGGACACTGTGATCAGTGCTGCAGGTCTTGCCATGAGCCAGGCAATGTGGGCACACTGTTTAGTATATAGTTGACAGTTAATAAATGCTTCCTCCCTCACCGCCTAAGTGCCAGCAAGAAGAAAATTTCTGCAGAAAGAGAATAGAATAACAGGGTAAGGGAACAGGATGGGGCAAATAGCAATAGCATGAAAATAAAATGGAGAAGCAAGTTTCTCTGACAAGGGCCCCATTTCTGAAACAGAGAACTGTAAGGCAAGCACATTGACCGGCTCATGACTGAACCCGGATAGAGCAGGTACAGCTGTATTCTCCTAGTCAAGGTTAGCCAGATGGAAGGCCCATTTTTGGATATTCACTTAGGAATGGTTGTATCATCAACTAGAAGTAAATTCCTTATTTGGGTCCAGATGTACCTACAGTTTTTGAGGTTTATATAACTCTAAAATCTGACCTGTAGCCAACTTTGTTTGGTTTCCCTATGTGTCTCTCATTCTGTGGGAAGTCATTGCAGACCTATATCTCTTAGCTGCCTGGTCACTGGTCACTATACATCAATAAAACAGTATGACTTCTCTTCTGTTCTTCAGCTTCTCTTTGGCCCGTCTAACTCCTGGAAGCTATTACCAGGAGAGTATCTCCCGACATACAAGAACTGAGTCAAATTTATAAAAAAGAAGAGCTATTCCCCAACTGATAAATGGTTAAAAGTTATGAACAATTTTCAGATGAGGTTATTTTGATATACTATAGTCATATTAAAAAATGTTCTTAGTATATGTTTGAGAAATGTAAATTTTAAAAATTACATTACCTAAAGGGCAGAAAAGAAAAATGACAAAGGTTGGAGGGGGAGGTAGGGAAAATGAGACACCAGGGTACTGTTGGAGGAGTTGTGAACTGATTCAGAAATTCTGTAGAGCAACTATCCCCAATGTTATAAAAGCATGCCTCCCTGGCTAGGTGGTGCAGTGGACAGAGCACTGGCCCCGGAGTCAGGAGTACCTGAGTTCAAATTTGGCCTCAGACACCTAATAGTTACCTAGCTGTGTGACCTTGGGCAAGCCACTTAACCCCACTGCCTTGCAAAATCCTAAAACAAAAAAAACATGCCTCCCTGTGACCTAGCATTGCCACAGCTGAAAAAGCAAATGCAAAACAAAAAGGAAAGGACCTATTTGTAAAGGATATTTATGGCAGTTCTTTTGTGATGGTAAGGAACCAAAAATTGAGGGGACACCTCCAGTTGGGAAATGACTGAACAAATTATGGGATGTGGATATTATGGAATATTATGCTGTTATAAGAAGTGATAAGCAGCATGCTCTCAGAAAAAAAAACCATGAAAAACGCACAGTTGAGGCAAATTGGTATGGACTATGTACAAAGTGACTGCAATAGTATGGGATGACCAACTGTGAATGACTTAGGTTTTCTCAGCAACACTGACCCAAGACAACCCTGAAGGACTTACACTAAAGGATGCTATCCATCCCCAGAAAAAGAATTGGATGCGTGAATACAGATTGAAGCATACTTTTATATTTTATTTTTCTTGAGGCTTCATTTTTTTTTCAGGGTGCCTTTGTTTTCTTTCATAACATGATTATTATGGAAATTGTTTTGCATGACTATACATGTGTAACCTATATCAAATTGTTTGCTTTCTCAGTTGGGGGGGAGGGGATAGGAGAAGGATATAGGCAGGAAGAAGAGAGAGAATTTGTAACTCACCAATTTAAAAATGAATTTTAAGGGGGTGGCTAGGTGGCACAATGGACAGAGCACCAGCCCTGGAGTCAGGAAGACCTGAGTTCAAATTTGACTTCAGACACTTAATAATTACCTAGCTGTGTGGCCTTGGGCAAGCCACTTAACCCTAATGCCTTGCAAAAAAATGAATTTTAAAACTGTTTCAACATGTTAACCAGGGAAGAAATAAAATGATAAAAAAAAAATTTTTAAAGAAGAAAGTCCTGCCCTCACAGAATTCACACCTTAAAGGGGAAGACAACCTTTCAAAGAGAGTTAGAAAGTGGAACTAAGGGGTTCTCATAGGTGGAGGAGTATATAGAGTCAGAAGAGCAACCAGGAGGGGAATTGAGGAAGGCCTATCTAGGCCCATCCCCAACATGGTGGTCACAAAAGGAGTTTACCAGTGGGAGATGGGTAGAGTGAGATGGACTGGATGCTGAGAGAAATCCCAGGGCCTCCTGACCAGGCCGTGAGGAGGTTCATTGGAAGGCTGTGGCAATGGTTGGACTGAAAAGAAGACCTCAGGATGATAAGAGCTCTCTTCTTTGCCTCTCTTCTTGATGAGAGCTTAAGCTTGTTTGGTTGGGCTTCAGTGACATTACTACAGACAGTGGGGGGAAGTAACAAGAAGGAAATCCTATTTGGCCTAGTGTAAGGGTCTGAAAAACCCAAACTGCCCCAAAGTGGGCTGGACTGTCTACTGGCACAGGCCTCTCCTGGGCTCTTGGCCACCATGATGTCTGTTATTCACCTTCAAGTACATGAATCAAGAGAATGATTTCTCCCTCATTGAATATGAACTTGGTGATCAGTGGAGGTAGAAAGTGAGGTCACCCTGAGTGTAGAAGGCTAATGATGAAGGACACTACTCCCCTTGTGATCCCCAGGCTCAGAAGGCATGCATTTTGGAACCTGCCAATTTGGTCATTTGTTTTGACTGAGCATAATTGTTACAAGGCTTTTTCTTTCCTTTTTTTTCACCCTCTAATGAGAGGAGGCAAGAAAGTGAGAAAAGAGATGTTTATTTTTCATTTTAAAAATTAAGTTTTGAAAATAAAATCTATGTTTTCAAGAGAGGAGCAGAGGAGACAAACAACGGGCAGCAGCTCCTGCTGCCTAATGGAGGAAGCCTCGCCCCAGAGCCCAGGAAGACAAACATCTGCTATTGCAGGTTTACCCTCTGAACAAATAAAACATAAAATGCCTCATTCTACCTCAGAAAGTCTGTGATAACAGATGCAGGAGCCCATGGCAACCAAAGGGATCCCCATCAACATGATCATCATTGGAGCAGAGGCTGATTTGTAGGATGCCTAACTAATCTCCAGTATTGACAGACTGTTCCAAAAAATTCTGGGCAGTTGTAATTATTCCAGTTTTAAACATGTTCTCTGATGCCTCATTACAGTGCAGATGGTAAACTGATGCTTCCAGGGGTCTCACCAATAGATTTCACCAGGTTGAAGTGTCATCGTAGTGCTTCTTCTGCACCCAAATCCAGCCCATTTACTCACTCACCAGAGGATAGACCACTGGCCTTGGAATCAGGAGGATAGGAGTTCGAATCTGACCTCAGACAATTGATACGTAATAGCTGTGCGACCTTGGGCAAGTCACTTCTGATTGCCTCACATTCAGAGCCATTTCCAGTTGTCCTGATTCATAACTGGTCATTGGACCCAGATGGCTCTGGAGGAGAAAGTGAGGCTGGGGACTTAGCACAGCCCCCTCACTCAGATCCAGTTTATGTGCTTGTCATGACATCACCTCCCTAATGTTGAGGTCTTCTTTGAGAATGCAAGAAAAACATCCTCATCACTGAGCAAAGTCTTCCCACTAGTGCTGGTAGCAGCAACTGTAGAGCAGCAGTGACTGGCTGGAGAGCCTGTAAAGGAGGCTGAGGGACCTACCAGGAATAAACCAGACGCTCTGAAGACAGGCAGAGTCAAGAGACCCCTAGCTTCCTGATTGCCTTCATCCTGCCCCTAAACTTGGTTAAATTCAGACCTAGTTAAAACTATGTTATTGCACAGATGATGAAGGCAACAAAACTTGCTTCAGCTCATGTGAGATCTCTGGTACCCCCATCACAGTCATGATACACATGCCCACCTCCAAAGCATCCAACACTAAGCCTTTGGACCTTCTTCCTGAGGATCTAGAACCTTCCATTATCACCCTTCTACTAAGGACTTTGGCAGAGGAGTGTTGTCCCTCTGCTATTAGCCTTGTAGAAGAGGCAGCAGGGGCTATGTGTGTGTTTGTGTGCCTTTGTGTTTGTGTATATATGTGTGTGTGTGTGTGTGTGTGTGTGTGTGTGTGTGTGTGTGTGTGTATGAGATTAGAAAGCATTCCCTTCTCCCAGCAGGGGCCTGGCAAAGGTCTAGGGCCCTTGCAAGGTCACTACCCTTGATCTAGAATAGACTGGTCCAGAGGCCTAATTGTGGGCTTGCTTTTACCTGCCTTCATGCTCTAAGGTTGCAGTTTAAACATCTCTGGGTGAGAGAGCAAAGAGATTATTTCTTTAAGGGAAACTCTTTTACATGCAAAAGGTTTACTTCCTGCCCTACTAACAAGTCCCAGATCTGAACATCTCCAATCCAGATGTCTACCCTGAGCCTTTCCTGAGAGGACCTGCCAGACAGCTGGAGAACAGCAGCAGCAGGACGGCTCTGATCTGGGGAGACCTTTTCCAAAGGAGACAAATAGAAGACAAAGAGGATTAATAGAAGACACACTCATAGACATATATATATATATATATATATATATACACACACACACACCCACACACCCACACACACACACACACACACATATAAACGGGTGCATGCACAGCCATGGATGACAAAGCCTCATTTCATGCAAAACACTTTCACTCGGAGGTCCTGCCTGCATGTCAAACTCAACAGGTCCAAAATAGAATTCCCCTCTCTGCCCCAGACCCACACAGCTCCCCCATCTCCCATAGCTCCCTCAATCTCCCCCAGTCCCCTATCTCCCTCAAATCCCTACAGCTCCTGTCTTCTGTAGCTCTATCTCCTCCAGTCCCCCCCCCCGTTCTATCTCCCTCAGACCCACACAGCTCCTCCTATCTCCACTCAGTCCCCCATTATTTCCCGTTTCCACCAGTTTCCCAAGGGTTCCCCTATCTCCACAAGTCCCATCCCTCCCATCCTAATTTCCCTGTCCTGAGGAGCACAGTCCTCACCTTTCAGTCATCAGGGCTCACAGTCGAGGGTCCTCCTTGGTGGTTCATTCTCACTCACCGGCCCCCCCCCCCAGTCACTTGCCAAGTTTCATTGATCCCATTGCTGTGGCATCTGAAATATCTGCCCCTTCTCTCTCTCTCTCTCTCTCTCTCTCTCTCTCTCTCTCTCTCTCTCTCTCTCTTTCAATTTAAATATTTTTTATTTGTTTTTCCAAAAACAACCTGCAATGGTAATTTTCAACAATTATTTTTTTGGCAAGGTTTTGAGTTTTAAATTTTTCTCCTTCCTTGCCCTCCCCTGACAAAAAGCAATGTAATATAGGCTCTACATGTGTGATTATACTAAACATAGATGCATATTAATCATACTATGAAAGAAGAATCCAATTCAAATGGAAGGGAAAAAAATTAAAGAGAAAAAAATGGCATAGACAAAAAGACAATTTTTAGAAATTGAAGACAGTAAGCTTGGGCCTGTATTTAACCCCCACAGTTCCTTCTCTGGATGTGGATGTGTTTTGTAGTCCAAGTCTTTTAGAATTATCTTTGAGTATTGTGTTGCTGGAAGGAACCCGTCCATCGTCCTTGGACATTGCTACACTGGTAGTTGCATATCATGTTCTTCTGGCTCTGCTCCCTTTGTTCTGCATCTGTTCACACGAATCGTTCATCCCAGGCGATTCTAAAGTCCTGTTACTGATGATTTCTCATAGAACGTTTATAGCATGATTTGTTCAGCCATTCCCCAGTGGATGGACACCCCCTCAATTTCCAATTCTTTGTCATCACAAAGAGCTATGAATATTTTTGTTACTTTTTCATCGACTCTTTGCATCTGCCCCTTCTCTTGATACAACCAGCACCCTTGAGACCCTCATCCCCTCTTCCTTAGACTAAGGGATAAAGGAGGTAAACCTGATTTTAAATCCATCCTCAGAGACTTATTGGCTGTGTGACCCTGAGAAAATCATTTACCCTCTGCCTCCATTACCTCATCCATAAAATGGGGATAATAGCATCTCTCAGAGTTGCTATGCAAATCTGAGATAATTGTAAAGTGCATTATAAACCTTAAATGTATATAATATAAAAATGCTCATCTGGCCTATACTCTCTATTTACTTAAGAAATGCTGTGTTCTCCCACTAGTTCCTTAAAGAGAGGCACTCCACAAACTTGAGTAGGATTCAAAGGCACGATCCCATTTTAAATATAATTAAAAACAAGACCTCAAGAGATGAGGGGACTTGACAAGATACTATCCTGTGTCAGTAAAAATGAATGAGGCCCTAATACAAAGTACATTTTGCTGCTGAGCAGGATGGAATTGCAATTCTTTTCTATTTATTACTCCTAAAGGGTAGAGGAACGGTTAAAGCAGAATTTTGTTTACACTTTGGGGCATTGTGAGGTATACTGAGTTTAAGTTAAAATAGCAAGATATCTTCAATATCAGAATCAACCTGAAAAACTTGGGTTTGCTTAAGGAAAACCCATCCCTAAGCCCAGCCTTCTGCTCTGAACCAAGACTGCAGCAGCTACAAGCAGGCAAGGTTCCAGGTACTTCCTTGGCCAGCTACAGAGCCTTTCCTGCCCCAACCATCCCATTTGGATTTTTAATGGGTATGTTCCCATCTCCAGCTCCTTATTTTTACCTATTTTAGGGGAAATGAAGCCTTGTTCACTCAGCTACTTCTTTAAAGTAAATTTTCTTATACTGTAGGACAAAAATCTATAAAAAGATGTTTCTTCTTGGCTTTGCCCATGCCATGAGACCGACCCACCCACCTACTTTATTTTCTTGTCTGAAGATAACCCAAAGGGGAATCTACCCATCTACCATGTCTGCATTACATCAACCAATTGGCCATGGAACAGAGAACACTCTCTAAGAGACACCCAACAGGTAAATGAACTCCCCAGTGGGAAGGAGGGCAGTGATTCTTAACATCCTCAGGTCCCTTTGCTGCCACCTATCCAAATCAGGATGAGGACTAGATAAGCATGTTACAGGAACTCAGATTTAGAGCCACAAGGGACATCTAGTCTCAAAGTCTAATTCTGAAGATGAGGAAACTGAGATTAGAAAGGGAATCCCTAAGGATATGAGGAAGAAAAACACCATGGCAGGATTAAAACTCGGATCCTCAACTTTAAATCCCTTGCACTAGGATGCTATGATTGCAGTCATATGGATCTTGTTCTCTTTGGTATTTTTCAAAAGCTAACATGATGGGGTCTACATCTACAAATTCATGCTCCTTGAAAAGGGCCCTGAGTGGCATCTGTTGATGGATCAGTTTGGCTAACTGTAGTTTAATCAAAACCTACTGGGAAGGAAATGGGCAAAGAAAAATAGTGAGCATCTGTTGAAATAAGGAAAAAACTCCTCAAGATGTCTGGGGTCGTCCAGGTTGTTTCTTTCTTTTCTTGGCTCAAGTAAGTGATTCCATAACTGCTGCCCCACTCCCAACTAACTAGTTGACATTTGGAAAACATACTGTAGGCAAGATGAAATCAAAACAAATCAAGATAGGAACCAGCTGGAATTTGGAGTCATTTCTTACTGCTTTTGAGTCATTTTGAGAGAAACCTTTAATGGAAAATTCCAATCAAAGTCCAGGAGGAAAATCGAACAGAAACACAGCCTACACCTACATGGCCGAGATAAATCTTCAGATCAAGTCACAAATGATTTCTCACATTCCAGTGGGCAATGGAAGGGAAGACAAGTGCACCCCCCAAAAGTCGAACGACTAAGACACCAGACATGCCAAGGGAAGATTCCATTGGTGAAGACAGTAGAACGGTGTTTGGGCACCAGGCCCAATCAGTCCAGACTCCTAGCCCCTTCCCCACCATATCCAGCCTCATTTAAGGCATTTACAGTGTCCCACAGGAATAGACACAATCTCTTTCAAAAATGTTAAGCAGATGCAGAGCAAGACACACATTTATGGACATGACCAATAAGAATTTATTTTTCTTGACTATGCACATTTGTTGCATTTTTTTTTATTTTTGTTTTCCAGAGTGGTGGGAGGAACAAACAAATGTCTGATAAAAAGTAAGATTTAATTTAGAAAATGTAAATAGGAAGTGGATAGAAAAAAGCTGGCAAACTAACTCTTTGTTAAAGGAACAAACAGCTCAGGATTTTGGTAAAAATAGATCTTGAAGCAAATATGGCAAAATAACTTCGATCATGTACTACTGACCTATAGTCATGAAACAAAGAGATCTCAGCTAAGGTGAAGAACGATATTCATAGGACTGGGGTTGAGGATACCAATTATAAGTAGAAACAGGAAGGGAACAAACAATTATTTATCGAGGCCCTCTCATGTGCTAAGTCCTGGGCCAAGGACTTTACAAACATCTCTTTTGATTGTCACAACCACCCTGTGAGGTGTAGGCACTACCATTATCCTCATTCTAGAGGAGGAAACTGAGACAGAGGTGGTACTTGCCCCAAAACCACTCTGCTCTGTTCCTGCAAGTCAACGAATTCAAGGCCACAATTGTCACATTCTCCTCCATCTCTCCTAACCATCTTGTGCTTGTTCCTTGAGCAATTTAATTTATAAACATATTTACTTTGCAGACACCTTAGAAATGAAAGTGCAAAGGAATGTCCTAAGGCTTAGGCCCAGGAGATCAAGTATAGTGTGCCAGGGCAACGTTTCCAATAAACTCTTCACTGAGCTACAATCAATGTGCCGAGTACACAGCTTGCTGGCTCAAATGAGTCCAACAGGTCAGCAGCCAGTGAGCATGGTCAGAGAGGCTGCGAGTCCTGGCCTCCTGACGGCTTGAGGGAAGTCAGTGTGCAAGTTTCCTGGCTGGTGTTTAGACCTCACTTTCCTGGAGGGAAGCAGCCAGTCCTGAGGTTCTGAAAACAGCCCCAACCTTCTGAGTCCTTGGCGTGGAATCAGAATCGGCACCAGGCCCTCAAGAATCACTGACAGACCTCGATGCAGTCAGCCCCTCCCTGTGGGTGGCTTCCTTTCCCCTTTGGGAAGGCAAAGGACCCAAGATGTTGGTAGGGCAGTCGGGAAGAGGAGGATGGCATGCTGTGGTGGTCCTTGGACCAAGGAGGAAAGTCTTCCCACCATCAGACAAAGGGTGGGACTCCTTCTTTCCAAGTCCTCAAGTCCAAGCCACCCCAGGGATCACCTGCCAGGCAGTGAGCCTCTGTCTATAGTATTTCAGTTCCACTCAGCACCCCCTAGTTTCCACAACCATGGTTTCTAGGAAGAAAGTGCCATAGGAAGATCCTAATTTCTCTAAGGGCCAGAATGGTTTTCTCCTTCATTTGCCATGGTCATGTACATGAGAAGGGCAGAAAGGCACCCTTCTCTGCCCTTCTCCCCTCTCAAATCTCTAATGTGGACTTTTCAATATTATCTAAAATTTTGTCGCTTTAGACAAATTGGAGGCAGGCTGCTTGGCATAACTGAGCACTCCAAAGTTGGAGGCTGGGGTTTCATCCTTCCCCTAAGAGACTCAAGAAGCCAACTGCCCAGGGACCCTTTGACTGATAAGCAGGAACCAATCTGTGCACAGTTGACCTACAGCTCCTTTGGCTCCCTTCCCTCTCTCCCCCCACCCCACATGAAGTCATGAGGGAGGAGAAAACCAGGGGAAAAAAAAGCAAATTGAGGGAGTCTTTAACTGGGTATTTAATAAGGGATTGTTATATAGACAGACTCCCCTGAAATGCTATTCTCTCAATGGAAATACACAGTGACAGCCCTTCACATGGAAAGGTAGTGACCCCAGCATGCAGAGTTGAATTTCTCAGTCAAGTCCTGTGCACAAGCCAAGACTGGGCAGAGACCGGTCTGGTGAGGGGTTGCATGTCCCTGCTGTGGTCTGACTCTGCAGGTCCATACTCTTGGATGGCGGAAAGCCTCGCCCTCCTGAGGATGGTACCTCAGAGTTCACTGCTGCCTGGGCAGCTCTTTGGTAAAGGGGTGGCCAGGGCCTCTTTGCTCTCAGTGAGGGCCCTGGGCTGGTGAATGAACACACTGAATTTCACACCCTGGTTGGTGGCCGCTCTCACAAAGCCACTGTTAGCTGTCATCGTGATGGCCTTTAAAGTGTCTCCTGTTCCAAAAATGGTCAGCGAGCGGCTGTTGATTTTGGAACTCGCCACCAGTCTTAAGGCACGCTCAGAGGGTTGGTCGGGTACCACGCTGATCCGCTGGATGAGCCGGGCAGCCCGCTCCCTCTCACCAGGCCCTCCCAGGGTGTCTAGAATAGACCGGAAGTCCCTGACAGCTGACTCACAGGCAAACAGCTCCTTGTTGGCCATGAAGGCCTCCAGCTGGGGCAGGACACGCTCCTTCCGCTCCTGGACGGCTTGCTCGGTCAGCACTTTCTCTCGGAAGACAAAGTGGCAGCCACCGTAACTCAGGGCAGAAACGTAGGTGATCAAAGTCGTGATGTCCAAGTTCACTCGACTGCAGACATCAACCTTGACCTCTGTGGGGAAAGCCACGCTCGCCACGATATTCTCCCTGTCCACACGGGTCACTTGCAAGAGCCCTGGGGCCTCCTCATCAGACTCACTGTCACTGAGCGGGAGGTGCTCGGGCTGCTCTGGGGGGGTATTCACGGCCACAATGTCCCCACGGACAGAGATGCCCATTTCCTTCAGCTTTTCGGCCATGGGGCTGGACACGCTGTTGTAGAAAGCGAAGACGATGTGGGGGTTGCTGTATTGCACCGGCTGCTGGGAGCTCGCCTGCAGGAAGTCCTCAGCTTGCTCGATGATGCTTTTGTCACCATACTGGCCCCGGCCCAGCCAGATGTTGTGCAGAGCTTCAGCCTTCCGGCCAATAGCCTTGACCCACGTGTGGCCCCCATTGGCCACCACGTCCACCACGAGGGTCTGCTTCTCTCCCAGGCTATCTACGTAGCCAAAGACATGGAGGACGCTCACCACCTCCTCCAGGTTCTCGGCGGACTCCACGATGGCTCGGAGGTGGGTGAGATTGGTGCTCTGGAGGTGCGACTCCTTGATGGCCACCTTCCCAGCTTCCACCCTGTGCAGGAACTTGAGCTCAGCCTTCAGTTTGCTGCATAGTTTGGCCCCGCCTTCAACGCCTCCTTTTCTCGACCTAGAAAGGGCTTCCGCTCTCTTGATGAGCTCCTTGGCGACAGCAATCCGCTCACTAAGCATAGAGTGCACCGACATGTTGGCAGCATTATTCCTACTCTAGGAAGAGAGAAGAAAAAAACAGGTTAGCAAAACCCCCCAAGGAGCCTGACTGTCTGGGTCTTCCAAATCCACCCAGAAGAAAAATAGGAAAAGCCAAGGTGCACACTGCTCTGTTTGGTCAAGGGCTTCCAAGTGGGGCTGGTTTAGTGGAGCCCCCATACCCCCCGCAGGTGGGTCCTGCAGCTAAGAATCTTTCCACAGGCCCAGCCTGCAATTCCATCAGTCATCACAATTCATCCACCCTATGCAGGGACACTGAGAAGCAAAGCCCTGACTCCCTAAAGACAGGCCTGGAACCTAACCCAACCCACAAATCTCCCGTTGGTATAGATGAGGAAACAGAAGCTCCAAAGGGGCTGAGAGACTGCCACAAGCCCCTACAACAAGGCTCTTTGCTCTAGAAATGATGAAGAGATGCTCAGCCCAGTGTCAATGTGCCCTCAACCACCCAACAAGTGTTTGTTAAAAGTTAGCAAAGTGCCAGGCACTGGATTGGGTGCTGGTGATATAAATATGAACTAAACAATCCATCTGTGTCAATGCAGAATATAAGGGAGGGGAAGAGGGGCCAGGGAGGGTCAGGAAATGGTTCAAGTGAACAGAGATACTTGACTACCCAATGAAGGATGAGACAAGACCACAAGCATCTATGAAGTGCCCATGTGAGTGCCAGGGTGGGACACCAGGGCCTGCCCTCCAGGAGCTCACAATCTAATGAGCTGACAGAGCGTGATCTGGAGGCTGCTCCACACAAAGAGAAGTGAAAAGGCTTCCTGGGAAGGGCAGGGATGGGAGTGGATGAGACCAATCAGGAGATGGCTCTTAAGAGCCTGGACACTTGATAATCTAAGTGAAATGGATATTTACAAAAATATAAGTTGCCCAGGTTAAATGAAGAGGAGATTAAATACCTAAACAACCCTATCTCAGAAAAAGAAATTCAACAAGCCATCATTGAACTCCCTAAGAAAAAATCTCCAGGGCCTGATGGATTCACAAGTGAGTTCTACCAAACATTTAAGGAACAATTGGCTCCAATTCTATGTAAACTCTTCAGAGAAAATAGGGAAAGATGGAACTCTGCCTAATTCTTTCTATGAAACCAATATGGTGCTGATACCGAAACCAGGAAGAGTTAAAACAGAGGAAGAAAATTATAGACCTATCTCCCTGATGAATATAGATGCAAAAATCCTAAATAAAATCTTAGCAAAGCAACTACAAGTTATCAGTAGGATAATACATTTTGATGAAGTAGGATTCATCCTAGGAGACTGCAACCAAGATCAAAAGAAATGTAGTAAATTGGGAAACAATCATTACAACTAATGATTCTGACAAAGGACTCATTTCTAAAATATACAGAGAACTGAGTCATATTTTTAAAACAAAAAAAAAAAGCCATTCCCAAGTTGACAAATGGTCAAAGGATATGCAAAGGCAATTTACAGATGAGGAGGTCAAAGTGATCCATAGTCATATGAAAAAATGCTGTAAATCATTAATTACAGAAATGCAAATTAAAGCTTCTCTGAGGTACCACCTTACCCCTCTTAGACTGGCCAATATTACCAGAAAGGATAATGGTCTTTGTTGGAAGGGATGTGGGAAATTTGGGACACTATTTATTACACTGTTGTTGGAGCTGTGAACTCATCCAACTTTTCTGGAGAGAAATTTGGAACTATGCCCAAAGGAGAACAAAAATGTGCATACCACTACTGGGTTTATACCCTGAAGAGATGAGGAAAAAGGGTAAAAACATCCCTTGTACAAAAGTATTCATAGCTTCCCTCTTTGTGGTGGCAAAGAATTGGAAATTGGGTAAATGTCCTTCAATTAGGGAATGGCTTAGCAAACTGTGGTCTATGTATGTCATGGAACACTATTGTTCTATTAGAAACCAAGAGGGAGGGGAATTCAGGGAAGCCTGGAGGGATTTGCATGAACTGATGCTGAGTGAATTGAGCAGAACCAGAAAAACATTGTACACCCTAACAGCAACATGGGGGTGATGATCAACCTTGAAGGACTCGCTCATTCCATCAGAGCAACAACCAGGCACAATTTGGGGCTGTCTGCAGTGGAGAGTGCCATCTGCTTCCAGAGAAAGAGCCGTGGAGTTGGAACAAAGACTGAAGACTATTACCTTCAATTCAGGAAAAACCCTGCTATCTTATTGTGGGATCTTGTTATCGCTTATGCTTTTTGTTTCTCCCTTAAGGATGTGATTTCTCTCTCCTCACACTCAATTTGGATCAAGGCAACATGGAAACATTCAGGACTGACAGAGTGCTCTCTGTGGGGGGCTGGGGGGAGGGAAGTAAGATGGGGAGAAAAATTGTAAAACTCAAATAAAATCGTTAGTGACAGAACAACAAAAGAGCCCAGACACTTCTGGGGCCTTTATGGCCACCGGCTGCCCCGTGGCACAGCTGCCCGGCTCCACAAGGCTGGAGGTGAAGGGGGACGCAGCGGGGGGTCCGCCAGTCCTGAGCCACAACAGAGCGGGTATTCTGGGCGGCGGGGTGGCAGGTGGCAGGTGAAGTGGGCCTCAGGGGGGGCAAGTCCCTTCTGCCTCGGCTTCCTCGGCTGTCACTCGGGCCAGTCCGGACGGCTGCCCGGCGGGCGACCAGGACCCGCGGGGCACTTGTGGGGGAGCTTTCGCCTCTTCCTGCCAGCCCCCGGCTCCCGCGGCTTCCCAGCCGCGCTCCAAGAAAGCCTTGCACAGCGAAGAGGCGGCGCAGGGGCTGGAGCCCGCCCGAGGCCGCAGGACCCGGGTTCGAGTCCGGCCTCGGAGGCCGCAGGATGACCCAGCCCTGGGCCTGCCAGGCCGCCTCACCGCACGGCCTGGCGAAGGCCAAAGGGGCAGAAAAGAGGCAGCGCCGCGGCCCCCACCCGGGCACCCGCACCGGCACCCACCTGGGCCCCCACCCGGGCCCCGCACCCACGCACCTGGGCCCCCGCACCGGGCCCCCACAACGCCCCCGCATTGCGGCACCCACCCCGCCCCGGACCGGGCCCCCACCCGGGCCCCCACCCCGCCCCCGCACCGGGCCCCCACCCCGGGGGGGCACCGGGCCCCCACCCGGGCCCCCACCCCGCCCCCGCACCGGGCGCCCCACAACGCGCATTGCGGCGCCACCGGAGGCGGCGGGGCCCCGGGCAGGGGGCAGGCCCCAGGCCCCCCCGGCCCCTCCCCGGCACCTCGGCGTTCCAGCCCCGCCCCGGGCAGGGGGCAGCGGGGGCCTCCCCGGCCCTGGGTTCCAGCCCCGGCCCGGGCCCCCTCACCTGGCCGGGCCGGCGGGGGTCTGCCGAGGGGCCTCGGCCCGGCTCCGGCTCCGCTCCCTGTCGGCCACCGTCGCCGCGGGGACGCGCGGGTCACGTGCCCCGCGGCCGCGCGCCCGACGCCATGTTGACTGAGGGCGGCCGGCCCCTCCCGGGCGCAGTGCGCAGGCGCGGCGGCCGCACGCCGCCGGTTGCATCAGCCCCGAGTCCCGGCCCCGCCCCGCCCGCGGCCTCTGCCCCCGGGGAGGCCGGCGCGCATGCGCACCCCACCCACAGGGCCCGCGGCTCCCCCGCCCCCCGCACCGGGCCGGCCCCGGCTCCGGAGGGGGCACAGGCCCGGGGGCGGCAGCTGGGCACTCACTAGCTGTGCCACCTTGGCCGAGTCGCTTCAGCCCGCCGCCCCCACACGTGGCCCCGGGTGCCCCCCGGCCTGGGTCCAGCATCTCCAGTCCCCACTCCAGCTCTGCCTCCCTTATTTCCGACAAACCCTGGAGCCGCCCCCACAAACCACCCTTTGGCTCCCCCGAACGCCCTCCGCAGCCCCCCAGCACCAAGGAGGGGAGACTGCAGGCCCCAAGAGGGAGGGCAATTGGGAGGAGCCAGCTAGCCAGTCTCCTCAAACACTGAGCAGTCAAGTTCCCAACAGCTGCACACTGAGTCGTTTATTAGGATTGACATCCATCATTTTTAAAAACTTTAGTCCATTCCACTAGGTAGAAATAAGTATGCAAAAAACAGAAGAACCAAAACATTTTGAAACATTTCAAATTGGTAAATCCATTGAAACTGCAAATGATTCAGTCATTGGAATATCGTTCTACGGCAGCCAAGTAACCACAACTTGGAATATCATGCTATGGCAGCCAAGTAATCCTTGACTTCAGTGGGAGTGAGCCTCCTAAAGCCTGCCTCGTTGCAGATGCCGACCTCTATGTTGTCTTCTGTCATCTGTCCTTCAAAACTTTCCTGTGGAATTAAAAAGAAGTAAGTCAACGTGTAAGGCCTGGAAGCGATCAGCGCGATGACCCAGCACCACCTATCTCCGTGGCCAGAGTTCTAACTAACCTTTAGTGTTAAGATAGCGGTGTGAATGGCATCCTCCAGCTCCAGATCTTCATTGTATCTACATGGAAGAGAATGAAAGAACTTAGCCATGTTGGTCTTTTCAAGCCTCCATGAACATTAAAAAAAAATCCTGCAATGACTTTGTAACATTTTATTTTTATAATTTACATCAAAACAATGTTGCAAACTATGTCACCTGTTTAGTGACAGCAATTTAATTTCTCACCCATGATATTCACCAGCATGAAAATTTAGTCCCCAAAGCAACTTTCAAGTAAACAACTCTTGTAATAAACATTTTAATCTAATCAAGACATAAAATCATATTATAAAATTACCAACGTTTCAGATAGAAAGTAATTGATTTGCCAAATTTACTTTAAAGCAAATGATCTTTGATCATAAAAATAATCATGGTCTTTCTGAATTGAAAACAAAAATGGGAGAATTATTAAATACAGACTTTATCTTTTGTCAGTAAAAAAGTTAAAATTTCAAAAATGATATGTAAATAAATTAAACACACATGTATAATCCCAGGGTTAAAAAGACAAATATGATAGCAGTGCATGGATAGAACAGAAGTCCAGAAGTCAGAAAGACCAAAGTTCAAATATGGCCTCAGTCACTTACTTAATAACTATTTGACCCTGGGCAGGTCATTTAAGCACAAACTGCCTTAATTTCTCCATCTGTAAAAATCTCAGGGAAGAATTGTTACGAAGATCCAATGGCATACAGTGCCGTCTAAATGTTTGCTCCTTTTCCTCTTTCTAGCCTTTGCAGACACCCCAAGGAGACAAAGCATACTCACCTTTTCTCAAGGAAAGTTTTCCCATTCACATAATTCTTCCCCATTGCTGTAGCTTTCCAAGCAAAGTAAGCCCCCTGGGTCAGAAAAGGGAATTAAAAACATATTTTTACATAAAGGAAATTTAAATCTACACAAAAGAAGCCTTTGAAACAATTCACAAAACATGAAGGGTGGGCAGAAAGCCACACTGAAGAGATCAGAAAGGTCACCACCTTTTTCTGTAATACAGAAGAAGGAAGGGAAGAGGGAAGATGAAGGACTAGAAAGGATCAAGAGGCCACAAGGTGTAGCAGGAAGGGCACTGGTCCTTGGGAGTCAGGAGGGTCTGGGTTCAAATCCTGCCTCCAACACTTAAAAGCCCTGTAGCCTCTAGCCATATCACTTCACTTTATCTCTGTATTTCCCCTTTAAGGACTTTTCAAGCCCAATTAAATTCTAAGGGAACTGATGCCAATTTCTGGAGGAATATGCCAGAGTACTAGATTAGTTTAAGATTCCAGGGAAAGTTAAAATAACTGGTAGACTCTGGACCTGGAGAGAAAAACATACAAATCCATCTTCACTTAAATCTCAGCAACTCTACCTCCTCAAATGAATCAAGAAAAGGGCAGATGATGAATTGACATTCTTTCCTCAAGTAGAGAAACAGGAGGTTACAGCAACAAAGAAAGGCAAACAATGATCCAAGAGGTCATCTTATGAATCAGATTTGTCTGAATGGAGGCATTGAGAAAGCAAAGAGCTGGATTTATGGCATATGGGATTTGAAAACTTTGACATGAGCCTACTTTTTATTGATTATTCAAATGGGCACACATTCTATTAGATTCTAAGCCTAGAAGAGCATCCTCAGAAGATAAGAGGCCACTACTCTCAGGCCATGTTACAAGGTGATAAACCTCTTCAGGTCTGAAAATTGTCCAATAAGGACCATTTCAGCTATCTCCAATTCCATTGCTGTAGTTAAGATTAGGAAACAAGCTCATTACACCATGAATGCCACAAATGAGAAAACAAAATAATAAAAGTTTATAATAAATATAAATAAATCATCTGCTGAGTCTGACCGGGGGTGGTGGGAGGGTCTGCAATATGATTATCCCCATTTTACAAACACTATGGACAGTGAGTCTCAGGTCTTTGAAAGATTGGCACGTGAATGCCAAATGTTAATACCCCCATCCAATGCCTCCCTCTCCCATGCGTATTTTAAACATGGTTATGGCTTAGCCATTAAGTATGTATGCACACAATACTGTAACAAATGTTTTAACAGTCTGATACTCACAGATGGATCAGATTGAAATAAATAAGGTCGGCCCTCATTCCAACCACAAATGAGCAGTGACACTCCAAACGGACGTACACCACTATAGAAAAGAAAAAGGAAAAATTATTTGTTTGGATCAAGCATTAGTCTGTTATCCCATAAGCATCCTAGAGACCGACACTTAGCAGTTTCAAGTGAGGTTTCAGAAATGAAATTGATAATTTCACAAATGTTACCCTTTAAAAAGAACCACAAATCAATGCTCCATGCTAAATTAGAAAGTACTGCACCATCTGCTTTTCTTTCCTCCAAATAAATGGTATTTAAATTCTCAGGTCAGTAGGAATGCAGCAAAAGTTTCAAACTCTTAACAAAGGGATAATTCAGTTCAATGTCAATTAGCCAATGGCTTTCCTACATATTAAATGTTGGGTGAAACAATCCCTCTAGATACTATTTTGAATCACACTTGATTCAGAATGTTGGATTTAAGATTTGCCATGCAAATAAACATGTGTTTTTTGAGGGGCAAGAAAATCAGCCCACAGATTAAAAGCAGAGAACTCTGAATGGTCAGACAAGTGATACCCCAAATTAGCAAAGAAATCTTTTGTTTTACCTAAATGGATCATTCTTGACACTTTATTATCAAGGTGATAAAGAAGTGCCAGTTAAGCCCCTCTAGTGAACATTTCCTTTAGACAAGTCAGCCTTCACCCAAGGCACTTACCCTGACTGTGTATATTCTTGCATCACTGATGCCACCCTCTGCACCAGCTGTGCCGTTGGGATGGGCTCATGGTACACCAGGTAGTACTGCTGTGCCAGCTTCCGAGCTCGGTGAACCAGCACTCTGACAAGTAGAAGGGCAAGAAAGTCAGCTAGGTGTCCTAAGCGCTTAGCTCAGTCTCCTGTGAGGTGGCAATGAGGAGCTAGCCTGCTTTAGTCTAGGGAATCTCCTTATACAAAAGTTCCCAGGAGGGGGACCTCCCATGTCTAGTTCCTACCTGTAAAGAGCAGAAGATTCTAAGAAAAAAAAACACAATATCGCCCTGATGTTGGGATGTTTTAGGCTCTTTTCTAGTCCTGCTAGATGTGGGCTTAAATCATCTTGAATTCTTCATTGCTGGTACAGGGAGGGCTCCAAGGCCCTCCACTGTCAGTTAGCTTTCCTATTGCCCCAACATTGCCAATCCATCCACCTTTCATCACAAACAACATTTCTACAGACCTGTAGTCGGGGCCCATGCCACTGTAGACCAGGCCAATGTGCTTGGTGATTGGCTCCACCTTGTGGACGCTCCTTTCATCATACAGGATGGATTTCTGTTTTTTCTCTGTTGCCAGCACCACACCGTTGGCAGCTGAAAGAAACACTCCCAATGCTTAGCTGTTCAGAGACCTCACAGAATTTTCTAATTACTCAAGTCTCCTTCTCCCTTGGGCTACCATCTATTCTTGCTACCCACATTGTACAAACTTTTCTGTTGGATTCCCACTCTGAGGAATGAAATCATTTCCCATCACTACTCATGCCTGCTGTAGTCACGAAAACTCATACGGTTTAAAATAGTACTGGTATTCTGCCACTTCAGAAAAACTTAGAGTCAGTTAAAATGAAATTCAAGTCAACTATGGTGATTAAAAGAACAGGTAAATGCTCTTTGTGAAATTATTTCAATCACTATAGTGTGGTTCAAGAAAAGAATGTAATCATCAAACTACCAACTCACAGGAAAAATCAGAAATGATAGAAAGCATTCCAGGGTCTCAGAGGGGAAATGAAAAGATACCAAAGACTACACGGCCTGGGGCTGAATTAATTAACTGATGAATCTAAAAGATTTAAATTCATATGAGGATCAACTTAAGCAAAGGAAGTACTTGTTCCAAATTTTAAACTCTCTCTAATTTTATGAAGACAAAGTCACCCCATTATCACTATCTGAAATGAAGCTTAAGTCAAAGGATCTTGAAAGTCAAATGGAATGACATTACCTTTGATTCCAACGGAAGGGGCTCCTCCAGCTACAGCTGCCAAGGCATACTCAATCTGAACAAGCTTACCAGAAGGACTAGAAGAAAAAAAAGACAGGAGGTCCTCAAATGTTCATTGTGTCTGGGTCATTAAGACTGTTAATTCTATTGTGTTAACTCCAGGACACAGGCAATAGGATGTTTTACAACCAAGTTCTTGCTTAAAACAGGTGGGTCCTTCAGAATGTTACTAGATTAGTCAAAAAAACAAATCTGCAAATGTTTGTAAGAAACTAATATACGTCTCAGTAGGCTTCTCAGTAATTGAACAATATCCTGCTCTTTTCTATCTAACAGCTGACCAGAGGAAACCATCATTTAGTGTGGGACCAGCTTCAAAGTGTGCTCATCAATAACAAGGTTTCCACCCGGATCCTTAACTTTATTTGCCCATTTCTAGCAGCCTCCCTGCCACCCCTTCTCTGACCTCCTTCTCAAACCCTGGCTGACACATCTGATCAAACTGCAAACCTCTCCATAGCATTTTTTTTATTTTTTTTTAAATTTTACTTATTTAAGGCACTGGAGTTAAGTGATTTGCCCAAGGTGACACAGCTAGACAATTATTTAGTATCTCAGGCAGGATTTAAACTCAGGTCTTCCTGAATTCAGGGCTGGTGCTCTATCTCCTGCACCACTTGATTGCCCTTCTCCATAGCATTTCAACAACCTGAATGGGAAACTGAAAAAAAAGTCTTTTTAAGTGTAAAAATCAAATCATAAAGCACATTCTATCTAGGGACCTTGAAACATCAAGCCAGTTACAAATGACTCATTTTTACAGAATTACCACATGTGCCTAGAAAATCATTTAATTGTCCAGACAACTGCGGAACTATCCAAAAATGTATCAATAACCAACCTTGCCAAGTTATGTTGAGTACCACCTTGTTTTCCATGGGTGGTGGTTACTATAATATACCTTGTAAAAGAGGTGATTTTTAAATCATCTCTCACCTGAGAGATAGCTTTTCATTTTTAAAAACCACTAGTTAACTAATTTAATAATTTTAAACAAAAACCACTTCAAAGGAGCATTTTGAAGCATCCCTCCCCCCAATTTTAGAAAAGAAAATGACCCTTGTTCTACTGAAGGCAATAATGGACAAGAGCTTTACAAATCTCATTTTCAGTACCACAGGAATTACCCACAACCCCAAACCCCTACCCCTAGTAGATAACAACCACCAAAACATCCAGGAAAAACTATTTGCTACAGAGAGGCTATTTTATTTCTAGGCCCTAATGATTTATAATCAAATCCCACCATAAGAGTAGGTAGACCAGATCTCCAGGGAATTTATTACAATGTAGTTTAGGAAACAATTTCTCTTGAGTGTCCTGTAGGGAGCAGAAGCTTCTTAATAAAGGTCTTTACCTGAATTATGAAGAGATGCCTTCAGAGAGTAGGAAGGGTCAAATAGATTTCTCTAACATTCATTCTATTTAACTAACTCTGAAATCAAGTTGTTTTGGTCTCATTCCATCTAAGTACCAGGCTACCTTGAGCCTGGGGATTAGCTAAATGAGGAAGCCTGTCAGCAGTCTCTAGATTGGGGCTCCAGGCATCAGCACTCATCACTGTGGGAACCCTGAGCTCTGACCATTGTTACTTTTAATATGCTTACTTTTTTTTTCAGCTATTAAAAAAAAGAACCAATTATTATCCTTAGTTACAAATTATTACCCTTATCATCCTTAGGATGAAATCATTCCTGCTACTTGCTACAAACAGTCCCTTCTCCCAATCACTACACATCTAACCAGGGCAGCTAGGTGACACAGTGGATAGAGCACTGGCCTTGGAGTCAGGAGGACAGGAGCTTGAATCTAGTCTCAGACTTGTCACTAACTAGCTATGTGACCTTGGGCAAGTCACTTAACCCTGACTGCCTGGCTTCCAGGGGCATCTCCAGTCACCCTGACTCATCTCTGGCCACTAGACCAAGAGGGTTCTGAAAGTGAGGTTGGTGACTTAGCACAGGCCCCCTTGAGTCAATCCCAAATTCACATGCTTGTCAAGGCATCACCTCCCTGATGTCATGGCTTTCTTGGAGAATGAAGGACAAACCATTATTATTATTACTACACACCCAACCTCACACCTGACTCTACCTTACTGTCTATCCCTCAAGCTTTCTATAACTTCCCTCCCTTTCTACCAAAACTAAAAACCAATCTAAAACTATCTACAATAGCTGTTTCTATTTCCTCTCCTCTGATGAAATCATTTCCCCATCTCATGTTGTGGTTTTCAATCGTATCTTCCAATTGAAAGATGGTACTGATGATCACTCAACTACAAAACTGATGGCCATTTCTCACTTCTCATCCTTGAATCCTGCAGCACTTTACACAGCTCAAGATCCTCTCTGGAGTCTCTTTAACTGCCTTCCTGTTTCTCCTATCACTCCCATTCCCCCTTTTCAGGCTCCACTGTTGGACCAATATCCATGTTCTGCGTTTGAACTGTGAACATAATCCAACATTATGCCTTGGTCTGCCTCTTCTACTTTCTCTTTCCTTTACTCAGCGATTTTATCAGCAATCATAGGATCAATTATCATTCCTAGACAGATGACTTCCAGACCTCCATATTCACATTTAAGCCCCCTCCTAAGCTCCAGTTCTTTTCACCAAATGACTAATGGATATTTAAAACTGACGGCTCATAGTCAGCTCAAACTGAACACGTCCAAATCAGAATTCATTCTCTTTGTGTCCAAACCCACACTTTTGAACATCCCTATCACTGTCTAGGTTCTCAGGATCCTAACTCCTGGTTCTCTATCATTTGAATTCTTTCTGTCTTTTCAGCTGGATCCTCCTTCATATTCCATCTTCCAAGTATTTGCTTCCAGAAACAAATACAAAAAAGCTATATTGTCATTCAGAGTCCTCCAGATCCTGCCCTATCCTTTCTTTCCAGTCTTTTTACACTTTATTCCTTGTCCATCCTCTTGTTACATGAACAAGATCCTTCAGTTCCCTGCTCTGGCCATTCTCTGTGGTAGCACCCATCTCTGAGAGGCTCTCCCTTCTCCTAAGACTTTCAACTTTCCTGGCTTCCTTCAAATCTCAACTAAAATCTCATCTCCTATGGGAAGCCTTTCTCAACTCCTCTTGATTGTAATGCCTTCCCTCTTTTTATTCATCCCATTTATATAGATGTACTGTTTTTTTGTAACTGTAGCATTTAGCACAGTGCTGACTGTAAAGTGCAAGATATCCTGTCAAGTTACATTGATTTTCAAACCAGCTGTCATCCTTGACTCCTCACTTTTACTCAGTCTACACTGGGCACAAATTTTGTCTCAGCTGCCTCAGGGCAGCCTCACCTGTCTGGATGGCTATAAACAGTCTTTATTAGAAGACTGTCTCTAGATCATAGAATAGGGAGTGTTGGAAAGGAGCTCAGAGATCACCTAGTTTAACCCACCTAACAACCTAGTCCTGCTTATAAATGTCTCTCCATTAAACTTTTACAACAACGAGGGATTCCCACTCTAATCCATTTTCCACATAGTGGCTGAAATGATTCTCCTCAAGTACAGGTCTAATCACATCACTCTCCTGGTCCATCAAACCCACTGGCTATTTCTCATTTAGATGAAGAGTTACTCTCAAAGTGGACCCCAGAGGTCCCTGGGTTCACATTCTTCCTAATAACTCTAAGATCCCATTTGTCTATTCCATCTATCTGGATGAGGTTGAATTTTCTTCATATACTTAACTAAAATAACCTATCAGAACTGACTAAATACAACTACAAACGTAAGAATAATTCCCTCTTCTATTAAGCTGCTGTTAAAGAGATTTGCAAAAATAGATAAAAACAAGGTTGTTCCTCTAACCTTTCTGTTACCATTTTGAAAAATATCATTACTTTTAATTTGTTGTTCAGTCATGTCTGATTCTGTGCCTCTAATTGGAGCATTCTTCGCGAAGATACTGGAGTGGTTGTCCATTCCCTTCTCTAGTTCACTTTACAGATGAGAAAAGTGAGGAGAAAGGGTTGAGTACCTTGCCCAGGGTAACACTGCTAGAAGTGTCTGAAGCTAGATTTGGGAGGATGAGTACTCACGCACTCTATTCACTGGACCACCTGGTTCATTCTTACTTCGTTTTTTAAATTTATCCACTTTTATTTCTGATACACATAATACGCCAAAACTCTTGGAGGTTCTCAATGATTAAGCACGTGAAGGGCTGCTTATTTTTACAATTTGTAAGAGGATCGCGAGACCAAAACATTTGAGAACTTCTGACCCGCAGCCCGGCCCTCACAACCCATCCCACCCTTTCCCAGGTTTCAGTCCTGGCCCCAACACCTTAAGGGAAGGCCTGGCCCTCGGCATCCAACGTCATCTCCAAGCACACCGCACACCTGAGGCCCTTCCGGGCCCTGTCCGCGTCCTCCCGCGCGGCCCCGCACGTCCGGAGGGAGGGTCCGCAGGGAGGGCCCGGGGGGAGGGTCCGCAGGGAGGGTCCGCGGGGAGGGCCCGGAGGGAGGGTCCGCGGGGAGGGTCCGGAGGGAGGATCCGCGGGGAGGGCCCGGAGGGAGGGTCCGGAGGGAGGGTCCGCAGGGAGGGCCCGGAGGGAGGGTCCGCAGGGAGGGTCCGCGGGGAGGGCCCGGAGGGAGGGTCCGGGGGGAGGGTCCGCGGGGAGGGTCCGGGGGGAGGGTCCGCGGGGAGGGCCCGGAGGGAGGGTCCGGGGGGAGGGTCCGCGGGGAGGGTCCGGAGGGAGGGCCCGGAGGGAGGGTCCGGAGGGAGGGTCCGCAGGGAGGGCCCGGAGGGAGGGTCCGGAGGGAGGGTCCGCAGGGAGGGCCCGGAGGGAGGGTCCGCAGGGAGGGTCCGCGGGGAGGGCCCGGAGGGAGGGTCCGGGGGGAGGGCCCGGAGGGAGGGTCCGGGGGGAGGGTCCGGGGGGAGGGTCCGCGGGGAGGGCCCGGAGGGAGGGTCCGCGGGGAGGGTCCGGGGGGAGGGTCCGCAGGGAGGGCCCGCCTCACTTGGCAGCGCGGACCCCACAGGGCAGCGCCGAATCGGTGCCGCTCGCGGAGTTGTTTGTGAAATGTCCGCGAGCCTCATTTCAGCCGAGGGGTGGGGGGCGGCTCGGGGCGCAGTGGGGAGAGCCCCGGCCCCGGGTTCAAATCCGGCCTCAGACCCCTGACAATGACCCACACCGACGAGAAGGGCCGGGCGGTCCGGGGCCCGGCCGCGGCCGCGAGCCGCTGCTTCCCTTCGGGCCGGGCTCCCACCACCCGCACCTCGGACGGGGCGGCAGGGAGGGGGCCCCCGCCCCGGCCCCGCCGGCCCGGGCAGCATTCGCACTCGGCTCCGGGGGCGGCGGAAGGGGCCTCCGAAGGGAAAGGGGAAGCGCCGCCCGCGAGGCCCCCCGGGCCGGCCCCGTCCTCGGCCCCGGCCAGCCGGGCCTACGGGGCGCACGGTGACTCGGCAGGCCGCCCCCGCGCCGGCGCCGGGCTAGGCCTCGGCCGCCCCCCGGCCCTGGCCCCGGCCCCCGGGGCTCCGCCCGGCCCCCGCCCGCCGGCCCCGCCCGCCTCCGGCCGTCCCCGGCCTCGTCGGCTCCAGCGCCCCTACCTGAAGGTGGTCAGCGAGAAGCTGTAGCCGCGTTCCGCCATCTTCGCCCGCTACGGCCGGACCGAGGCGCTGCGCCTGCGCGCGAGGCCCCGGCCGGGCCCCGCTTCCGCTCGCGCGCCGGCTCCCCATTGGCGGCCGTCGTCGCTGCCGCGAAGCACGCCGGGACTCGTAGTCCGCGAGGAGGGCGGGTCGCGGCGAACGGAGCCTCGCCTTCCCCCAGCCCCGCGCGCGCACTTCCGGCCGGAAGCCAGGCCGGAAGCCGGGCCTCCGCCGCCCGCTCGTCTCCCTCCTCGCTCGGGGCTGCCATGGCCCTGGCCTTGGTCCGCGTGCAGGTCACCCTGCCCTCGTGGCCCGCGGCCGCCGCGCGCCTGCTGCGGAACTGCCGGGCCCGGCTGGAGAGGCTCCCCTCGGACCTCGCTGCCTGGGGTAGGCCCTGCTGGGGAGCCGGGGGACGCGGGGGTCGCGGACGCGGGAGGCAGAAGCGCGCGGGACTGCGCACGCGCAGAAGCGAAAGGCGGTGCGCGAGGGAGCGGGAGCACGAGGCGCGCAGGGCGCATGCGCGCTCTCCGGGCGCGCACCTGCCACTCCGCCCCCCCAGGCCCGGGGACCCCCACTTCCCCAGCGCCCCCCTCTTCCCCAGTGCCATGCCTCGGGGGCAGAGCTCCGAGCCCCGCCGCCGCCTGGGCTCCGTGCGGGCCGGCGCCAGCCGCTGGGGCCCCCGCGACGTCCCCCCAGGCTGGGCAGGAACTCGGGGGGCGGCCCCCGAGGGCCCCCCCCGAAGCCGGTGACCCCGCGGCCAGCGCGGCTGTCCTGTGTCTCCCTTCCAGGCCCGGCGCTGGCGCTGCAGGGGCCCGCCGTGCTGCCCACCCCGGCCGCCCACGGGGCGGATGGCCTCGTGTGGATGGCAGCCCCCAAGAACCGACGGACGATTGAAGTGAACCGCTGCAGGAGGAGGAACCCCCAGAAGCTGGTTAGAGTTAAGGTGAGAAACAGGCGCAGGGCCGCCCCGCGCCCTCCAGCCCATCTGCGCACAATGACCAAGCCAGCCGTGCCCCCCGCCAGAGCCCGGGGTCCAGGCCAGTGGTGCCCGCGGGCCAGGGAGCCCGACCTCATGGAGCTCAGGAAGGGGGCCTCTGGGCATCTGCCTCAGCTTGGTGGCTTCCAGACCCTTCTTGAACCAGAAAGAATCCGGGAGAAGCCATTTTCCCTGGTGTGTTCCTTCACATACTTGCCAGTGGGTCTCCTGGTGCCCACTCCTCCAACTCATTGTTTATTCTCCCCTCGGGCGTCCAGAGCCGAATTCCAGATGTGGCCGCAGCCCCACAGCAGGATCATTACCTCCTTAGAAGCTATGACTTACAAAACCTCTGGCACTCTATGATTTTACTCAGTTGTCCCAGGCGGGACAGCAACTGGTGTGAGCTGCTCACCAGGTCAACAAGACAAAATGGGCTTCCAATGAGTCTGGAAGGGAGTGGGCCTTCACCGGGAGGTGCCCCCACACTGCCAGCCTCTTTAAAAGCCACAGGTCCAGCGTGCTCCACACTTCCTTGTTCTCCTCTTGAAGCTCTCTGCCCAACAACACAGATTCCTTCGCATCTAGAGTTTGTAGACTCTGTGCCTCCCAACCCCAAGCACAGTCCGTCTTGCCTTAGACCTCTCCTCTCTTAGCCAGAGGAAGGAAAAGAAAAGTGAACCTTGCTTGTCCCTGACCCTCACCCTTCCACTGAGGCACTGTGTAGAGAGGGAGGTCGTACATTTGTCCCTGGTTTGTACACCCAGTCACGAGTGTGAGTGAGTGAATTTGGGGAGGTATTTGAAATCTTGATTCTAATGATTTTCTCTTTATGTTCTGTCCTCCATAACACTTCCCTGAACTTGTATGTGCTTTAAATGCTGTGTTTCTTGAAGTGCAATTTTTTAACTGTTTCTTTCTGGTTTGTTGGATTTCTTCTTTTTTTCTAGAATAACATAGATGTATGCCCAGAATGTGGTCATCTGAAACAAAAGCATGTCCTCTGTGGTTATTGCTACCAGAAAGTTCGCAACGAGACTGCTGAGATCAGGAGGCAGATGGGGAAACTGGAAGGGGGCCCATTTAAAGCCCCCACAGTTGAGACTGTGGTATTATACCAGGGAGAAATTCCCTCTGCAGGAGATCAGGGCAAAAGAATCATCGAACGCGAGAGGAAGCGACCATCCTGGTTTGTCAGGGATTGATGCCATGGGGGAAGGTTCAAAGAGGTCATTTCTCATTAAAACATGACTCTGGAAACTTGGGCCATTTTGTTTTTTTCTCCTTCTTTCTATGTGGGATTGCAGAGAAATGTTATTGAGAGGCAGCCTGGCTTTGAGGGTTGGGCATTGGTTAGGAGTCGGGTAAACCTAAGTTTGAACTCCACTCAACCCAAGCAAGTCACCAACTTCTCTAACCCTTTGTCTCTTCATCTGCACAATTAAGGGATTGGCCTCAATGACTCCTAAGGTTCTTTACAGCTTCAGAGCCATGACAGCTAGCACATGTTGCTTCTGGAATCTGCAACTGATGCTGAATAGGATGAGGTCATCCAAGCACAGGCCAATGACCTAACATTAGTATTGCTGTAGTTTGCAAATGTCTGCCATCTTTAGAGGGAAATGCTTGTTTTACTGACTCTAACTTAGGTGATTTAAGAATGAACGGGAATGGAGTGGCTAGGTGGCACAGTGGATAGAGCACTGGCCCTGGAGTCAGCAGGACCTGAGTTCAAATTTGACCTCAGACACTTAATAATTACCTAGCTGTGTGGCCTTGGGCAAACCACTTAACCCTATTTGCCTTGCAAAAAAAAAAAAAAGAATGAATGGGAAATGGGAACGTTTTAATTTTTTTAAGAATTCTCTTGGAACTTCACTTTTATAAAATAAAACCTGAATCTTCCCCCAAGTAGATAATCTTTTTTTCAATTGAAAATTTATTTTTCCAATTACATGCAATGGTAGTTTTTCAGCATTCATCCATTTGCAACTCCCTTCTCTCCACCTTTCTCATAGCATCAAACATTCCAGCAAAAGTTGTACCTGAACACTAGTTTAATAACATATTTACATAATAGTCACGTGAAAGAATTAGAACTAAGGGGAAAGAAAAAAACATGAAGAAAAGCATGAAGATTTTAAAAAGTAAATACAGTATGCATTCAGACTTCATAGTTTTTTCCCTATGGATGTGGTTGATATTTTCCCTATCAGGTCTTTCATGATTGCCCTTGATCTCTGAACTGCTGAAAGAAGCTGCATCCATCATAGTTGATCATCTCACAATGTTCCTTGGTTTTGCTCCCTTCACTCAGCATCAGTTCCTGTGATTCTTTCCATACTTCTCCCAAGTCTGACCACTCATTATTTCTCATAGAGCTATGTATTTCATAACATTCATATACCATAAGTCATTTCCCCCTTGATGGGCATCCCCACATTTTCCAAAAAGAGCTGCTAGAAATATTTTTGAATGTGTGAGACTTTATCCATTTTTTATGATTTCTTTGGGATACAGGCCCAGTATTGTTATTGTTGGATCAAAGGATAGGATCAGTTTTATTCTTTGGACATAGTTCCGTATTACACTCCAGAATGATTGGATCAGTTCACAATTCCACCAACAATGCATTAATGTCTCAATTTTCCCATATCCTCTCCAACATTGATCATTTTTCTTATTTTGTCATCTTAGGCAAATTGATAGATGGGAAGTGGTATCTCAAAGTTGTCTGGGATCAATTCTGCAGGTGTGTGGTTCAAATTCGCAACTCAGTTGTGAGAGTGCAGTCCATCTCCTTTAGGTCCCAGCCCTGGTTCAGGTTCAAGAGCAGAAGAGGAGAACCTCTAAAACTTGTGAACTCTGAGCCCTCCTAAGTTGTATTCTTTGACTTAGGCACAGTCCCACATGAAGTGGTTCTTGAACTGATCTCATGAAGCTATTTAAATACTCTGTCCACTCCAGGGTTCAAGATACATCCCAGCCCATCCACTGTCCTCTGCCCTTCTTAAACTGGATGGGCCAAGACCCTCCCAGCTCAAGGTCTGTGAATCCAGGGCTACATTTCTTTTAAATTTTAAGATTTTATTTTGTTTTTCCAATTATAAGCTATGGTAGTTTTTCAACATTCATCCATTTGCAATTTTATGAATTGCATATTTTTCTACCTCCTTCCCTTTGGCAGTGAACAGTCTGGGAAAAGTTGTATGTTTACATTTGTGTTTAACATTTATATATTAGTCATTTTGTATAAAAGGAATTAGAACTAAGAGAAAAAGAAAACCATGAGATGGAAGGAAAAGTTTAAGAGAAGTTTTAAAGAAGTAAATGTACACTTTCAGATTCTGTGGTTTATTTGATTTTTTTTTTCCTCTGGATGAGGGTGGTGTTGTGCATAACAAATCTCCTAAGCTTGTCCCAGCTCTCTGAACTGCTGAGAGAAGCTGCATCCATCAAAGTTAACCTTCTCACAATGTTGTTAATATGGTTCTCCCTTCACTCATCATCCAGTTTATGTTATTCTTTCCATGCTTCTCCATTCATGGTTACTTATAGAACAATAGTACTCCAAAACATTTATATACCCTAACTTGTTCAGTCATTCCCCGGTTAATGAGTTTCCCCTCAATTTCCAATTCTTTGCCACTACAAAAGGAGCTGCTATAAATGTTTTTGAACATGTGATACTTTTTCTGTTTTTTTATGACTACTTTGGTATGTCAGTCTAGTATTAGTGTTGCTGGGTCAAAGGGTATGATCAGTTTTTATTGCTCTTTTGGCATAGTTCCATATTCTTCTCCAGAACGGTAGGATTAGTTCACAACTCCACCAACAGTGCAATGTCCCAGTCTTCCCACGCCCTCTCCAATATTGTTCATTTTCTTTTGTTGTCATCTTAGCCAATTTGTTAGGTATGGGCTGGTACCTCAAAGTTGTTTTAATTTTCATTCCTCTAATCAATATTACTATCTATAGCTTTATTTTCTTCATCTTAAAACTGCCTGTTCATATGCTTTGAACATTTATCAATTGGGGAATGACTTGTAATCTTATAAATTTTACTCAATTCTCTCTATATCTTTTAGAAATGAGACTTTTATCAGAAACAGCTGTGAAAATTGTTTCCCAGCTTTCTGTTTTCCTTCTAATCTTGGCTGCATTGGTTTTATTAGTGCAAAACCTTGTTAATTTAATATATTCAAAACCATCCATTGTGCAATTTGTTCTTGTTTGGTCATAAATTTCTCCTCTTTTCTTGGACCTGACAGGTAGAATGTTTCTTGATCTGTTGATTGGTCTGTGGAATTGCCCTTTATGTCTAAATCCTGTACCCATTTTGATCTTTTGCGGGGAGGCTATAGTGTGTGAGATGTGGGTCTATGCCTAGTTTTTGCCATGCCGTTTTCCAGTTTTCTCAGCAGTTTTTGGCAAGTAGAGAGCTCTTATTCCAGAAGCTGATGTCTTTGAGTTTGACAAACAGTAGATTACTATAGTCACTGACAACTGTTTCTTTTGAATCGCTTCTAATCTACTGATCCATTACCCTTATTTTTTTAACCAGCACAAGGCAGTTTTCATGATTATTGCTTTATAATGTGGTTTTAGATCTGGTATAACCAGACTACCTTCCTTTGGATTTTTTTCATCAATTCCCTTGATATTTTTCACTTTTTTCTGCTCCAGATGAATTTTGTTAACTATTTTTTCTAGCTCTTTAATATAGTTTTTTGGCAGTTTATTGGTATGGCACTGAATAAGTAATTTAATTTGGGTAAAATTGTCATTTTTATTACATTAGCTTGGCCTAACCATGAGCAATTGACATTTTTCAGTTGTTTAGATCTGACTTTATTTGTGTGAAAATATTTTGTAATTGTGTTCATATAATTTCTAGGTTTGTCTTGGGAGGTAGAGTCCCAAGAGTTTTATTTTATCTACAATTACTTTAAATGGAATTTCTCTTTCTATCTCTTGCCCTTGGGCTTTATTGTTCATATGTAGAAAAGCTGATGATTTATGTAGGTTTATTTTATATTCTGCTACTTTTCTGAAGTTGTTTTCCAAATAGTTTTTTGGTTGATTTTCTAGGGTTCTCAAAGTATATCATCATATTGTTTGCAAAGAGTAAAAGTTTTACTTCTTCATTCCCAACTCTAATTCATTCAATTTTTTTTCTTTTCTTATTGCTAAAGCTAATATTTCTAATGCTATAATGAATAGTAGTGGTGATAATAGGCATCCTTGTTTTACCTCTGATTTTATTGGAAATGATCCTAGTTCATCCCCATTACATATAATATTTGTGGGATGGTTTTAGATAAGATACTGCTTGTTATTTCCAAGGAAAAATCCATTTATTCCTATACTCTAATATTTTATTAGGTATGAATGTTGTATT